>NW_027271721.1:1815000-2132941 GCF_040938485.1 Diadema antillarum
GTAGGGTTTGTTTTCTTCATTCATTGCATAAGAGTGTTAAGATCTGGCTCAAGGAATGAAAAATAATGATACTAATGAAAAGAAAGAAAAAGTTCCATAACCTTCACTGAGGAATTAAAGGCCTTTACTGAAAGACTTTGGCATAACATACCAATAGGAGGACCTTATGAGACAAGCTTAGCATTTACACGGACTAGACAAAGACTTTGAATCATTCTTGAACATTACCTCTTCAAACAGTTCCCATATCCAAATGTAATATGACTTTGAAGCAATACTGTAAAAGTGGACATTTTCGCGGTGTTGAAATTTTCGCGCATTTCGCGCATCCACAAAGTAGCGCGAAAATAAAAGCACGCGAATATTTTTGCTTGCCATATGTTCCTGTGCGTGATGTCTTGATTCCGCGGAATTAAAAACACGCGAAACTCTTACCCGGCCAAGCGCGAAAATTAGTTGCGCGAAAATATCCACTTAAACAGTACATAATCTTCTTTCACAAAGCATACCTTAGTTTGCATCATACGCACAGAATCCATCTTTGGTTCTTGACTTTGGTTTAATTACCTTACAATGGACTGCTGCTATGTCACAAAAAAAATCATTCTTATCTGATGTGATTGTATAGATGAATGCTATTTCCAGTTGTTCAAAACTATAACCATCTTTCTTGCCCTTCAAAAGTGCATAAAGCACGGAATGTGACATAACATTCTACTTCTTGATATACACATATAGAAAAGTAGATATAAAATGCAATCAACTGGTAGCTTTTGCAGGGCTTTATCCTAAAATGCAAATTTAATGCATAAACATGAGTTCACTGGTATCCTGATTCTGACAGTCAAACAAACAGAAGTTACTAATGTAGGTGGGGGGGGGGGGGGGGGGGGATAAAACTGGACAGAGAAATCTTCATACGGCAAAATGAAATACATGTATTGAAGACTTGGTAGCTTGAGGCTCTGCACTGTGATAGGCAATGAAGCTATCTCTGTACACTGATGTTTAGGTTCCTTTAATACCAGCATTTCAACAGACACTGATGGCTGTATACACATACATGGTACATTTATGTATGTGTCCTTAGACAGGATACAGTGCACTCCCTCTATAACCGTTATAACAAAATTCCACTTACAACAAAGTAAAAATTCAGGCCGCAACATCATCCGCTCTATGGTTTTTACTGTTTTTTTTTTTTGTTCAGTTATATGAAATTTTGATATAACGAAAGAAAACTGCTGGTCATAAAGACTTCGCTATATATATCAGGAGTCCACTGTACTATACAAATTGCTTGTGCTATCTGTTCATGTGCCCTACAATGCACAAAAATGCTGAAAACAGAGAAACCACACTTGAGATGAAAGCCTACCTAAGTCTCCGCTATTGCCATGTTATCAAATTACTCTGCATTTTCACTGAACTACCAGGAACTTTTTTACTGTCATATCATGCAGAAATACCAATGATTGACAAGTGAGTGTAATCAAGAGTTTCTCTAAGTGTCTATGACATAGCAAAGAGATATTGTAGAGTGCCTCATTAAGTGAAATCATGAAGCTGGTAAAATGATATATGAAACCTCAACAGAATGCTTTCCTGGTTTACATTTCATCACATGTTCGAAAAGATTCCGGTTTGCTAAGAATGGTATTCGCATTTATTCCACAGAACACTGAGAATAATGCAGAGCAGAATGTTCCCCGTTGTCAGGGTTAAGCCTCAGTTCACTATTAAACATGTGTATCCTTCAGCCTCCAATTTGTTCTTGCTTGAAAATATTTGCCTTCTAACCCAAATACACACAACATCTTAGTTCTAGACAACATTTCTTCTCTATCATCAGAAGTACTGTTCCAAGGCCTTCCTTCACATGCCTTTATCATACAATACATATCATCAAAAGCAGCCTCTTCACGCTATCATATTTCACTTCAGCAGGGTTCAGTTGTACAGCCGACTCATTTGGACACACAAAGTAAAAACAAGCAAAGACATCATTTCAGTGTGTGTCAAAAAAAATTAAATTAAACAAAAACAAAACAAAACATTTAGCACTCTTTATATGTAGCAATAGCTTTTCAGCTTTTTCGTCACCAAGTTGGTTTATCAGACTCTCAATTGTCATTAACACCATAAATTTTCATTCTAAAACTGACATCAACTGCAACAAAATCTTAACTGCATAGTGCGATATACAGCAGAAATATTTATACTCCTTCAATGCAAAATCTCCTGTTTCACTTTGAAGGAAATCTACCATTAGTAGTGTCACTTCGCTGCAAGGGTTTCCTAAAACATCAGAGAGTATTGCAATAAATTCAGAGAGAAGAGTTCAAGTTACTCAAGTTAGAGCACAAATTGAATCTAAACAAAAGAGAGTCATACAGTATACGACACACCTGGGTAAATGGAATATATGTCTGTTAGACCCAAGAACATATAAGAGTTGTAAGGCTTGTACAGTACTCAAGGTCCTTCCAATAGTTTGTCACCTGTCTGTCTCTTTGTCACGGCGTGAATCTCCCACTTTATGCCCCCTCGGTGATGCACTGTATGAGAAGAGATCACAGGGGAAAAATACATAATCATGTCATATCAGGGGCTGCTGAACATTTTTCAAAGTGGAGAGACTGTGGACCCAGGGGTGGGCAAGGATTACAGACGTTCCAAAAAGCCCCTACAGGTTCCACACCCCCTTGATACTGTATAAGCTCAGTTAGCTGTTATTTTCGTGAGGGTTCAATTTTTGCGACTTTCGCGAATCACAATTGGATCGTGAATATAACAGCATGCGAAAATGTTGCCATGCGGGAGGGTAATGATGCATTTACGTTAGCGTCGGAGTCAATTCACAAAAACAATGTCTCGCGAAAATGTCTGCGACCTTGTCATTCGCAAAAATATCTGTACACGAAAATAAAAGCTTATACAGTATTATGTGTTTTAACAAAGCTATGTTCATATGGAATAAGGGGTTTACCCCTACAATGGTTTTCTAATTACTTGTTAAATAGAAAACAATATGTGGTGGTTGATGGTGTCGAATCCATGCAATGAGAGGTAAACATCGGTGTACCTCATGGCTCTGTGCTGGGGCCACTGTTATTTTTTAGTATATGTTAATGATATTGTAAATTGTTCAGAAATATTGAAATTTTCTCTTTTTGCTGATGACACTGTAGTATCATACTCTCACAGAAATGTAAACACACTTATATTTACCCTGAATAATGAATTACAAATGTTGAATGAATGGTTTAAATGTAATAAGTTATTTTTGAATTTTACAAAAACAAAATATGTTTTATTTCATTCTAAGAGAAAGAAAATTTCTGTAAATTCTGATTTGATTAAGATTGAAAATGTAATCATTGAAATAACTCAAATTATAAAATAAATTTTCTAGGTATTTCTATTCATGAATCTCTTGAGTGGAAACACCACTTAGAAAATATATCTTCGAGAACATCAAAATGTGTTGGAGTGTTATCTAAATTGGTAGATTTTGAACCTAGAAAAATTTTACTTTATATCTACAATGCAATAATATTACCACATTTTAACTATTGTAATGAAATATGGGGTAAGACACATTAAACTCATTTTGAGAAATTATATGTTACAAAAGCGTGCGATAAGATTGATTTCTAAGACCAATTCTCCCAGTTCAAGTTTATCAATCTTTGTCAAGTTAAAAATTCTACCCATTCATGAACTTGTTCGATTTAATATATTAGTGTTTATGTTTAAGTATCATAAAGGTATTCTCCCAATTTGTTTCATGATATGTTTCAATGTAATTTGTGTTTTCATGATTATTCTACTCGGGAAAGATATAGCCTGAGAATGCCATTAGCCCATTTAACAGTTAGAACCCATTTAATTCGTTTTACAGGTGTAAATGAATGGAATTCAATTAGTCCAGATTTCAAGTCCAGCACTACACTTTCTCGCTTCAGAACATTATTCAAACAACATACTTTTAAGTAACTGTTATCCATGTCTGAGTAGACTGCTTGCTACCAAATTTCTTCTACTGTTCACTTCTTTGATCCTGACATTGCTACTGAATGAGTGTGTTGGGTGTGTGCTGCATGTGTGCAAGTGATAAGAATGTGGTATGTGTGTGCATAGTGTAGGGCTGATAAGTTGTTTTTTTTTGTGTGTGTGTTGTTTTTTTTTCATTTTCATTTTTGCACAATATGCCATTTAGCAACTGTATTTTGTATCATTTTGTTTTGGGCCCCTAACAACAAGCACCAGATGCTTCAAAGGGGTCACGGCATTAATTTCCATAATATGTGCATGTATGTTTATACACATTGCTTTTGTTTTTATTGTGTACATAATGTATTTTTGATTTATTTTGTGCTGAATAAATTGAATTGAATTGAATTGAATTGTATTCAGCATACACTCTCTGCCTTTATATTTTGTCTGATCTTGAATTAGTTATAAATATCACAGGTTTAACAGCATTTTTAAGCTGTAAATCATGCAATTGGTTTGTACAAAATATATCATGTTAGTTTATTCTGATAAAACCAATTTTCCAAATGTGAGTTTCAGAGCTACCAAGTCTCATGCATTCTGAGTGAGACTCACGCATTTATGATCAGTCTCACGATCTCACGCATGGCACCCATTTTTCTCACGCATCGAGACATACATGTAAAGCTCAAAGGATTATGTGATAGTTGCAATTGAAGGTATATTTTCCTTTTGGCTTTCAAAATAAGTAAAAAACAGTCACGTATGCACCAGATCACACTCATCAACCCTCCTACAGTACCTATAATATACATACAGTGGAAATTAAGTATAACCAGGCGCGGCGATACGGTGCAATTAACTCACCAAAAGCACATGACCTCGAAGCCTCATTTGCATAAAGTAAACAGCTTGTGTACGCAAAACCGCTGGGGAAGTGTTACAGGAAAATCGCGATATCTCACCTCAGAAACCATCAAATGATTAAATCTATACAGCAAACTGAAAGTGGGGGGGGGGGGCATTTCAGACTTCTGGTGCCACTTCCGGGTTTCATCAGCTAACAAATTAAACAAAAACAAAAACAAAAAGGTCTTTGGGTCTGTAGGGTGCCCACTTCCGGTTTTCTTCAGCTGACAAGCAAAGAAGAAGCAGAAAAAAAAAAGGTCTTCAGCACAAAAACAAAGCCTTACGTTACAGCTGTAGACCGCGCCCTACTTCAAGGTTTCTATCTATCACCTGCCCTGTTAGAAGTCAATAAACAATAACCAACAAAGGAAAAAAATTCATTGGGACCAGAGCAATTATTTTATTATATCAGTTTATTGTTACATCTGTATATCAGATCTTTTTATATTGAGTTTCCACTGTACTTCTTACATTTAGCTGCCCAAAAATTTACTAAAGCATGCCTATGTCATACGCACTGCACTATAGACAGACTTTTATGTATTGACACAATTTACTGTGATTTGAATATACTGTAATCCTTTTGGCCTCTCCACCCCATCCAACCCATGCACAATCACGAGGAGCAAAGATG
Source organism: Diadema antillarum (assembly GCF_040938485.1). Lineage (NCBI taxonomy): Eukaryota > Metazoa > Echinodermata > Echinoidea > Diadematoida > Diadematidae > Diadema > Diadema antillarum. The sequence goes on from NW_027271721.1 coordinate 1,820,543, forward strand.
GCAGCACTACGACACTACAGATGCCAACACACATGCACACAAATACTTAACACACACACAGAGATCTGTCCTTTATACAGATGAGCTTCCTCTTTGGGCAATTACTGTTGATATTATAATTGTGCCTTTAGAGGCCACTGCAACCAGCTTTCTCTTTGTGTAATTCTGTAGTGACACCACAGACCTATTGTATTCTGGGTGTTGCTGGTACATAGTAAATCATCCATGACATTCAAAAAGATATTTGTATTGCAATTACGGATATGGGATACAATATTATGTACTGTAAGTGTAAAAGTGGATATTTTTGCGATAACAATTTTTTACGCTCTACCAAGTAAGATGAGTTTTGCATGTTTTCAGACTTCTATGATTACGTTTTTGCTTGTTTTATTTTTGTTTACAAAACTATGTAAGCACCTACACCTTTGTAGCTTATGAGATTGCTCATAGCAAATGTTATTTTGTAACCTTATGAGCACATGACTGCGTAAGTCACATTGTGTAGTAAGTTGACCAATTTCCTACACAGGCATGTCAGTTTATGTGAGATTTACTGTGTACCTTTACTCATGTGAACAATAGAAAAGTTTTTTTTTTTTTTTTTCATTACCACACACAGATTACCACAGGTACACACACAGACATGTTTGTACTTGTCTGTACAATCTTCAATCTTTGAATGAAGGAAAGGAATTATTTTAGAAAATGAATTTTAGCCTGTGAGTGCTGTCTAAACATAGATTAATGTACGACATCAACAAACATCCAATACAAATGCGACTCTTCATTAGGTATATATGATGTTCATGTTTAAAGTTCACAACATACTGTAAAAGTGGTTTCTGTCGCGTACAGATTCTTTTACGGTTTCCATCGGTGCCGACTTTTTCGTGTGTGTTTAAATTCGCGGTCGGCAAAATCTGTGAATTCACAGTCAGCAAAAACTGTTCTATTTTGCATATAATGAAAACCCAAGCTATAATCCAATTATTCTTTTATTTATTAAATAGAAATTAAAATCAAATGCAGGCTTACCTGAAATCCCGTTTCTCGAGTACAACATGCTTGTACACTACATTGCGCGGTATCGCTGTGTGTGTGTTGACCATCAATACACTCAATGCGCGGAATCTTCTTGTGTGCATGTGCGCAATAGCGTTGTAACAATTTGCGGCGATTTCAAGACATTTCCTTGCGTGGTTAATTTCGTGTGACTTTTCAAAACATTTTCACGTGATGTTAAATTCGCAATTCAACCTCAAAATGCGAAAAGCGCAAAAATAAAACCACTGCGAAAGAAACCACTTTTACAGTACTTCAAGGCACTGTATTACCAGTAAAAACATAAAATTCAGTGATTACTCCTTAGACAAAGACTACCAGGCAGACTTTGTGCCTGATTGTTACAGACTACAAGCAGCAATCACTCAGTATTAAAGTTTTTGAAAGGGAATGAAGCTGGGAATCCCCATCAGATCAGTTCAGCTGGAGCCATGACTTCTACTTTAATACACTGTATAATAGCTTTTATTCATGGCGCTATTGTGGGCTAATTTCAGGGTGCAAGGTCCACTTGAAGCTCTCAACAATCTTTTGAAACTACAGCCACTATGGGTACAGTACCTCTGTATGAGCGTACATCATTGTTGTGAACGAAAGTATGTAAGCCTAATATTTATTCTAATCTTGCTGCTCTGCTTCTATACTCTAGATAGGGGCACATATAACAACAGAAATGAGCAATTTCGGCTGGGATGCCTTTCCTCTAGCAATCACTATCCTATTGTATAGGCTACATATTTTGAGGGTATAAAAGATTTTGGAAATTTAGACTTCTAACACAATTTTGAGAGAGGTGGGGTTCACGACTGAGAATCGCATTGACAGTTCCTAATAAGAATGAAGTGTCATCTCCTATTAAACAAGAGAAATGTTAGAAATATAACATTGGAGACGATTTGCAAAGCATATTTTTGTGAATTGTTAATTTCTCGCCTCTTGGTCAACTAGTGAAATAAAAAAAAAATAAAAACACCACAAAATTTACTGTGCTTACTGAATAAATATGTCATAAGTATGTTTGTATATGGCTCTTCTTGATACTTGACGAGAAAGTCACATGATAGTTAACTCTTGCTGGGATGGTGCCAAGTCAAGTGTCTTGGAAGAGTGCCGTCAGTTGGTGTATAGTATACTGAGCAAAATCTTTTATTGCAACTGATTTGACAAATTGCCCTACATTGACTGTAAATAAGCACTGAAGTGATTAGTGTTTTAGTAGTAGCCATGATAAAAGAAATATACGTTCTCAGGCAGGATTCAAAGCTACAATCTGATCTCCGGAAAGGCGTCATCTCCACTAGACCACCGAGCTTCTGCCTGACAGCAAGTGCTGGTTCTAATCCTTAAAGCATGCAGCAGGGACTGCATAATTATTCAAATTCATGAAATTCTTCCATCACGATGTTTTTGTTGCAACTGATTGACAAATTGCCCTACATCGATATAAACACAGAAGAATTTTCATGAAATTGAGCAAAAGTCTTTAATAGACTTTGCATGGGTGCTACGAAAATTGAACTCCACTGACTGAAGGATGTACATGTAGGAGCAAACATGAGGATGCATGGCTCTCAATGCTGATACAGCTGCCTCCTCAAAAGTATCAATTCCTGTAGTAATTTCAGCATTTTATTTACTTACATTTTGATGAAACTTGTTGACCTCTGCCACTGACAATGGACTGACCTTAAAATCAAAGGAAGCATCAATTCATTCATACACCGCATACTGTACCTCGCAATTCTCCTGAGTTCACAAGTATGCTTTTCATCTAACTTTGGGATTAAATTCTTCCTTAATCTGCAGACTGACCGCACTATACAGGAAGAGTCGAATTATTGAAAAGTATGAATGATTTGCTTTGCAGCTGAAGGCGTTTCCATGCTTCCCTAGCCTACGAGGATTTGAAATAAAAAACCCCACAAAACCATAACAACAATGACTTCTTATGATATTATACCAACTTACCAGACAAATCCAGACAAAAATCCAGGGCCAGAAAAGTAGGGATATGATGCAGTGAAGCAGATGGTTGACTCCAGGTTGTCTAAGGCACAGAAAAAAGGGAGAGGGGAGGGAAGAAAACTTGATGATTGATATCATGAGACACTGTCACCTAACACATCAACAAACACACCAACGAGAGCTTTGAATACACTGTTAGTGTGAAACTTAAACATTTTAGCGTGCTGCAAGGAAGAAAAGAGAGTTTGATATTCTTTGATATGGCATGTTAACATTGCAAACTGCACACTATGAGTTTCTAGGGGTTCATGACCCAATCAAGGGCCTTTGAAGTACTCTAGAACTCTAGATGCATTCTGGTGCCATCTATAGTCTTTCTCTAAAATCATTCATCCAGCCTCCAGTATATTTGTGGACACATTTCACTCATTGGAAAATACCTCATCATTTTATCAATTTTGCCATGATGCTATAGAACATTGCATTCTCCTCTGAAAGAATATTACGCAAAACATTTAACATGTTGCTGTGAAAGGCTGAAGTGCCTTGTGGACAACTCTGCATTCATAATCAGAGGGAACATTATAAAGTGCACTTCTGCACAGTTAAAATGAAATACTTGTTACAGCGGGATAAGAATTCATGTCTAAAAGCTATGATCTATTTCTTCATATGCTTTACTGTTCAGTTATTACAAAGTCTTGATACAACAAAAGAAAATCACCGGTCCTTATAACAGGAGTGTACATGCCACTATGTGGCAATCCAAAAGCTTATTGTAGGAGTACACCTGTACATGTAATCCTTACAGAAGAATGAATTGGTGAATGAAAGCCACAACTGAAGAAAAGGAACTGTCAATAAAATATGTGCACGCATCAGTGAGCTCATCACACACTTGAGCCCATGTAGGGAAAAATGAGAAGTGGAGATTTTCCGTTCCATTTGATTTCAAAGGAAAGAAAAAGAATAATGGATCTAAAATAATCAAAACCTAAGCAATTTCAACCTTGATGCAACTCCTGCTAGCATTTCCAAATGGAATATCATTACCTACAATGTAACTATACCTTCATACAAGAGACCCGCGGGTCTAGCGCTCACCTGAGTATCGCAAGTTCACCTTTCACGCAGTCACTAACCTAAATCATTCACAGCTCTACCAAAATTTGACCAGGCATTCTCAAGTAGAAGATGAAAATGTACAATAAAGGCCCAATTTTTTTTTTAAGATTCCTTAATTTGGGGGGATTGGGGCCCCCTGGGGCCCTCTGGGTGGGGCATGGTGCCCATTTTGATAAATTGAGATCCTGACCCCCTAGGGATGCTACCTGCCAAGTTTGACAAAAATCCATCATGAGGTTTTCAGGAAGAAGATGAAAATGTACAATTCAGGCCCCCATTTGGACCCTTCCAACCACCCCCCCCCCCTACCCAAGAGGGGCACCCCTGGATCTCCTAGAACAAACTTGAAACTACAGTCATTAATGTACTCACTCATAGTATTATCTCAGCTCTATAACTTCTGATTCTAGAGAAGATTAATAAAGATTCCTTCATTTGGGGGGTTTGGGACCCCTGGGGGCCACCTGGGTGGGGCATGGTGCCCATTTTAACAAATTGAGATCCTAACCCCCTAGGGATGCTACCTGCCAAGTTTGGTGAAAATGGGTCATGGGGTTCTCAAGAAGACGATAAAAATGTACAATTTAGGCCCCATTAGGACCCCTCCTCACCCCCTCCCCTGGGTCCCAAGGGGGGCACCCCTGATTCTGCCATTAACAAACTTGAAACTACAGTCATCAATGTACTAACTCATAGTATTAACTAAGCACTATCACTTCTGGTTCTAGAGAAGAAGATTTTTGCAGAATCCTTAATTTTGGGGGGCTTGGGCCCCCTGAGGGCCCCCTGGGTGGGGCATGGTGCCCATTTTAACAAATTGAGTTCCTAACCCCCTAGGGATGCTACCTGCCAAGTTTGGTGAAAATGGGTCATGGGGTTCTCAAGAAGAAGATGAAAATGTACAATTTAGGCCCCATTAGAACCCTTCCCCACCCCCCTCCCCTGGGTCCCAAGGGGGGCACCCCTGATTCTGCCATGAACAAACTTGAAACTACAGTCATCAATGTACTAACTCATAGTATTAACTTAGCTCTATCACTTCTGGTTCTAGAGAAGAAGATTTTTACAGATTCCTTAATTTTGGGGGGCTTGGGCCCCCCTGGGGGCCCCCTGGGTGGGGCATGGTGCCCATTTTAACAAATTGAGTTCCTAACCCCCTAGGGATGCTACCTGCCAAGTTTGATGAAAATCGGTCTTGGGGTTTTCAAGAAGAAGATGAAAATGTAAAAAGTTTACGCACGACGCACGACGCACGACGGACGACGGACGACGGACGACGCACGACGCACGACGCACGACGCACGACGGACGCCGGACGAAGGGCGATCGCAATAGCTCACTTGAGCCTTTGGCTCAGGTGAGCTAAAAATGCATGAATAGTACAGATACAAAATACAGTTAGCACTGCTAGCTCAACATTGCACAGGTCGATCCAATCAAAAAGTCTTTATTGTTGCTGGGGCAACAAGACCTCGTACTTACAAAATGTCAAATGTTCAGGAGGGCAAAACAACATGGCATGACATGCTGTGGTGGCTTCATTTATGAGTTAACACATGTAGGATTTGGACAGGACGTCACTTGCCTGATTATCTGACCATTAATCCAAAAAAGTCATTTTCACCAAAATTGCAGATACAAGGTCTTGTCACCCCAGCGACGTTATATTTTTGCATGTATGCTACTTTTCTTGTAAGTTGACATCTACACTGTAGTGTACAATACTGTAGAATTTGACAATTTCAGCTTTATTGATGCGATTTATTGGTGTCAACTGGGAAACCTGACACATTTACGAAAGCCTTTACCTTATTGTGTTCTAAAACTAACAATAAATGGTGTACATGACAAGACTGCTCTATCATCTGCAATGTGGTACAGACCAGTTCGTAATTCCACTTTGCGCATGAGCAGAAAAAGGTCATTTGAACCACAGGCATTCTGGTTTGTAAATTCACTGAGATAAGCATCTGTGATGAGATGATTATTCACGTTCTCCTTATCGAAATGGTGCTTACTAGCACGTCCACCTGACAGCGAGAATGGTATTTCGCAATATAAAAGGAAATAGGCTGTTATTGGATTCACTACAAAACAATGAAATGGATGCCTGCTAAATTGTCAACTCATGGAGTATTCTGATCACCTGCTCTAAACGTAAGCTCATTCTTTGTTTGAACATGAATTCCATAAATTTTACGTCGGGCAAGCTTATGCATTATGCCGCTTTAGGCGTTTTCACATCAGCCCGATAAAAATCCAAGCTAGAGATATTTTTCGCGATCGCAAATTAGCGCCCTATTTCATTTCCTATTCACATCAGCCCGAACATTATCAAATAGTTCGCATTTAATCCTGCTATTTCGGAAATTTCCGGAGTTGGACTCCAGAGACTCCAACCCCAAGTACCTTCTGATCTGGAGATTCTCCCGCCTGAAACCCCCAGCAAACGGGAGACTGCGACTTGATGTGTGCAAAGTTCCTTGTGGCCGGGGTGCAGCTCTAGGGTTCTAGACGCTATTTCATGCTATCTACGACTTATTTTTCAACATACGATGACACACAGTAAGAAATCATTTCAAGAGGGAGAAATTAAATCTCAAGCGGGCTTTCGGCGGGAGAGTTGGAGTCTCTGGGACTCGAGAAATTTTCTCGATCAATTAGCGCGCTAATTTGTATTCACCTTTAATATCAAATAGCGCGCTATTTCGTGATCGACTTAATTCACAAGTCAGAAAATAGCGCGCTATTTCGAAACATCGGGCTGATGTGAAAACGCCTTTTGAAAACGAGTGAAGTGTCTAACCAACTGAGAAAAAAGAAAGATCATCATTTGTACCAATGTGTACATGAGCTAATTACGAACTGGCTTAAGGTGGGATTTCACGGAGCACGCGAACGATTTGCGAAGGACGCGAATGACAAAATCCAACGTTCGGAAAAGTTTTTCTCCGAATGTTTTCCGACAATGAAGCCGAAAACTATTCTTGCGCAATTTGTGCGAAGTTTTCACGACGTATGTGCGAATGTCGTGTGTATCATTGCTAAAGTACAGCATGTTACGTACACGAAGAACATGCGACGGAAATGCGAACAACGAAAAATTTTCAATAATCATGGGAGAAAATGTACCCAAGGAGAGGTGGAAGCTGTCTTGAGTTGAATTTTTTTCTTTCCTCTATTTCTCCTTTCTTTTTCTCTCATTTTTCTATTGTGTGCTTGCCTACATTTTTTTTTCCGGGGACGTATCTCCACTAGTAAAGCATATGATCTTCTTTTTTTTTACACATAATCTTTATACTTCAAATGAAATTTCACATACTTTAGATTAATTTTAATTGTATTCTGCGATTTTTTTTTTTTGTATTTCAAACATTTCTTTCTCTTTGCTAGTCTTTAATTTCTTTTGTTACTATAGTTGTTAATAATTGTTTGATGTTTAGGTGTATGCTACGATTTTTATTTGTAGAAAACGTATAGGTCATACATCCCCCAAACGTGCGCCAAACATTCACGAGAATGTCTCAAAAGGTACGTGAACAGTTTGCGATTACGTCATAAAATGATCGCAAAAACTTCGCAGATTTCGCGTAACATACGCGAGACATTCTCCAAAGTTTCGGAGTCTGTTTGGGGTTTCACGAACATTTTGCGAACATCACGCGTGTCTTGCGAAGGTCTTACGCATATGACGAGGTTTTAAAGACACTTTCGAGAACAATTCACGAGCAAATCACGACCACGTGTGCGGAAAAGGTTCGCAGAAAATTTCAAACTTTTTTGAAATTCTCGCCGAAGTAAAAACGACATTCGCGAATAATTGACAACGCTTCCGAACCCTCACGTTCGTTTGGCGATCTTTTGCAGACCAAAATGCGAATGCTGGATTTTGCCATTCGCGTCCTTCGCAAATCGTTCGCGTGCTCCGTGAAATCCCACCCTTATTGACATGTACACCTAGAGTTATGTGTGTGATCATGTCAAATATAAGTGAGCAAGTGTTTGTGTGTGTGTGGTGTGTGTGTGTGTATGATACTCTGTGACAAGCACTGCATGATCAGCTGTTCATGGGCATGTTTACAATGTGTGTTAAACTTCTTTTTTTGTTGTTGCCATAATCAGCTTTTTGAGATGCGATACGTGCAAAACATGGTTGCATCCCAATTAACTTTCAAAAATTCTCCCTTCTAGGCCTAGACAAGACATGCAGTACTTACTTCAGCTTATATACATGTATTTGTGTGTTGTGGTCACGGAGATCAGATGGCATGGGAGGACTTACCGCTGTTGGTGGACTACGACTGTACTCTGCTGCACAGCTGGCTGAGTAACCACCACAGTACTAGGCTGTTGGGGAGCATAACCAGGCTGAGGGGCATAACCAGGCTGAGGGGGGTATCCTGGCTGGGGGGCATACCCCGGCTGCGGAGGAGGATACCCTGGTTGGGGGGCATACCCCGGCTGTGGCGGATAGGCTGGCTGTGGAGGGTAGCCCGGCTGTGCTGGTGGATAGCCCGGCTGTGCTGGTGGATAGCCTTGCTGTGGTGGTGGGTAGCCTGGCTGAGCTGCCATGCTCTATTCATTCAAGGAGGGGGGGGGGGGGGGGAGGATAATGGGAGGAGAAGATGATATTAGGGGACAAATGAATCTTACACTTTAGGAAATAATAGTAACATATCAAACAACCAGAATAAACTGAAAATATTTAAATTAAATCATGTAATCCAAATCAACAAATGGAATGAACAAAACGATCATGACTTTAAACTTTAATAATTGTACAATGAATGTTGTAGATCTATAAACAAGAAAATCTCAGGCAAGCATGGATGTACTTTCATTCTGCAAACTCAGAATATCCATGTACATCTTTCAAAAAGGGTTAATTGATTATAAATTACTACCCCCCCCCCAAAAAAAAAAATAAATAAATAAATAAATGAAAAAAAAAGTTATTTGGAATTAAAACAAAGTTTCTTCCAATCCTTCCAACACATGCAATAGAACAGCCCAAAATGACCATGAGTTGTACATCCCAAGATTTTCTTAAAGGACAAGTTCACCTTCATAAACATAAGGATTGAGAAAATGCAACAATATTAGTAGAACACATCAGTGAAAGTTTGAGGAAAATTGGACAATCGATGCAAAAGTTAGGATTTTTTTAAATTTTTGTGTTGGAACCGCTTGATGAGGAGACTACTACAGCTTGTGAGTCATATGCGTACAACAGTATAAAGAAAATGTAAAAGAAAATTCAACATATTTTCACTTTTTTCGCATAATAAAAGAGCACTTGACTTGCCTCTTTCTAAAGGCAGGGGGAATAATATTACCCATAACATTTGTCGGTAACGAGTCAGGGGAATGTGTACTTTTTTCGAAAGATGGAATTTTGTGAAATTCTCTTTATATTTTCCTTATATTGTTGTACGCATGTGACATCTAAGTTATTCATACACTGCAGTAGTCTTCTCATCCAGCGGGTACTGCACAAAAACTTCAAAAATTCATAACTTTTGAACGGATTGTCTGATTTTCCTCAAACTTTCAATGATGTGTTCTACTAATATTGCTACATTCTCTCAATCCTTATGTTTATGAAGGTGAACTTGTCCTTTAATACTAGCCTTGGTAAAATGTACCTCACACTCTAGGACTAGATAGAATAATCCCATATCTCATTTTTTGTATTTTTTCTATGTAACGTTAATTGTCTGCATGTGGATTGTCCCAAGAGACATGCACGTTGGAATGCTCTACATATTTGTAATAACACAGTGAATATCAAACTGATATATAATTAGGTTCTTTTACAAGTAATGAAGTATGACACAAAAAGAAAAAGGAGAAGACATGAAATGGAAGTTACAAACACAAGGTAGTACAACTATAGATGCAAGAGAAACCACTACTCTAGAATCTAGAGATGTAGACTCCAGACACATAGTATATATTATTGTACCGTAATACTATAGATATCTTCTCTTGTATGTGACAGTCCTTATCATACAATTGAAATAAGATCCCAACAATATCCATGACCATGGCAATATGTCACATATGCCAGGAAATTCTTATCCCCCCCCCCCCCCCGAATAATATACCGAAGTGTTTAAGGCTTACTGGCTCTAACATTTTGGAAGGGAACTTCAACTTCATATTATTATTATGCTGACATACGCATGGTGAGCTTCTGTATTGTCACTCATAGTCATACGACCCTGACCAGATGCCATGCCCATGCGAAGCTACATCCTAGCAGCGCTCGCCCCGCGCATAGCGATCCTACACACAAGGTACACCACATAATCCACACAATTTTATAGACGAATTTGGTGTGTTTCAATCCTCTTATTTACCGTGAAAGCAACTATAACCATCGATTCACGATTCACTATGTTAATGTTAGCACTGATTTATGCAGATCGGGTAGAGAACTTACCGGATTGTAAGGCGGCGGTTTATCGCTCATTTCGGAGATATAATTGACACGGCTAAAAGCCAATATTCCAAGTATTTATGTTGAAATCTCTACTCTAGCTAGCTAGCTCTGTGTATTCCAAAGAGGTTCTGTGTATTCAGACTGCAGACGTCCTCTCTCGCGCGTTTACCCACATGCATAGGCCCTAAATACACACTCATCTGCTGCTCGGCCGCGAGTGTTCCGTGGGGGGTGCGATATCCTGAATGTGGTGGTGGTGGTGGTGGGGAAGGGGGGGGGGGGGGGGGAGGTAATGGTACGGTACTTTTTGTCGGATCACTGACAAACGAGTACTTATGTACTGCATGTACTTCGCTTTGATGAGAATTCAGTGCCAGAGAAGTAGAAGTATCACAGAAGTAGACATACGAAATACGAAGTATACTAGGAGTAAGCAGAAGTGAAAGAAGAAGTATTAGAAGCAGAATCGCGAGCTGGACCGGTCTATTAATGTTCTACTTTGAGTCTACATGCGAGTTTCATGATAAACCAACCATATCCGGGAAGGGCTCTTGAGGGTCTAATAGGCACAGACAGAGAGGAAGTGGGGTCCATTCAAAGAAAATGATCGATTCTTCAATAGAATCTCTTGAGTCATTGACAGTTTCATCCTGTTGTGATCAGGGAGCTAGCTAGAGATGTGGGGGGGGGGATGTGACGAAAGATTTATGATGCGGCCCTAAAGCCGCCGTCTTTCTGAGCAATCTGAATTGCTTGTTAGTACATGCGTTTTGCTTGTTTATTCATTAAGTGAATGAATTCATGTAATGATAACATATGGGACCTATGTGCAAACAAACAAACAAAAAACAACAACACCAAGCAAACAAAAAAACAAACAAACAAACGATCAAAATATCAAACATGTCCCGAAAATGAGTGCATAAGCAAATCACAGCTCTCTTCAGTGTGTAAAGTGTTCGAGGAATTTAATCGGAAAAGTGATAATTTTTCATTACTTTTCCGATTAATTCCGACAAAATAAAATCAAACCGATATGGCATATATTCGAGTATAATTTGTCTTTATTATAAAATGATCTGTGAGATTAGTGGCCGGACATACAGTAGTCTATTGATTATGATTTTCTTTTGTTTCATCAATCTTTGTGTGTTATGACGTGTGTGCATGTGTATGTGTGTATATATGTGTGTGTGTGTGTGTTTGTGTGTGTGTACGTTCGTGCGTGTGTGAGTGTGTCTGTATAATAGGCCCTATATAATATTCGCGCATCCCCGTGTCTATGCACGCATCGCTCAGTCTTCCATAATATGGCGAAAAGTGTATTGGATCGACAGTACCATTACAAAGACGTATAATAAAAAGGGTTTTTATACACTCGTATCATTATCTTCCCTAGAGAGTGGCGGGCTGTTGGTCAACATGCAAATAGATAGAAACTATTAAATTGTCTTCCTAACTTGTGAGGCAGATGCAATTTGACATATATTTTAGCGGCAACATCAATGGTTTGTGGAAAGTGTTGTGACTTTTGTATCTTGCCTATAACGATAAAGGAGGCTATAGTAATATAGCTGGGGCCCGTTGCATAAAATAATCCAAGAATGGTAACTTCCATGGAATTCTTGATTTTGATTGGCTGCTGAGTATTGTTGCCATGGTACCATGGGATGGCAAAGTTACCATGATTGTAACTTTTTTATGCAACGGGCCCCTGGTAACATACCTGGTTGAGGGCATTAAAGTTATACAGAACTTATTTGGCCATCTATACTCCATTCTGGATGCGGTAACTATAACAGACCAATGTTTGTTTGTTTGTTTGTTTGTTTTTTGTGCTTTGGGGTTTATTGAGAAAATGGGAATGACGTTTACTGCTCAGGATTATATTTGTCCCTTTTTGTCTTCCATACTTTCTCCAAGTAAGATTTGACAGCTGAGTGGTGTGCTGTTTACCATATAATCCGGGAGATTATTCCATTCAGCGATATAATGCAATGTGAAAAAACATTAACTTGAACGCTTTCGAGTTTTACGTCTGTTCGATTTGGTCACTTTGTATACTGTTCTGTTGTCTGTTCTCAAGTTTAAAAAAAATGCCTTGTCGAATATCTTTCAATCGGTTCATAATCTTGGATTTTTGGATCACGGATCTGCTCGATGTCGGTGGTAACTTATAGGAAGGTAATTTTAGTTCTGCTAGTACTTCCGGATTGAGATTCCAGAGGTTCGACTTGGTTGCTCATCTTTGCACCTTCTCGATCTCCCGTGTAAAGATTCTTTTCAACGTATCTAAGGGTGCCATATCTGGGAGCAATATTCCAGTGATACATGATATAATGAATAGTTTATGTTATATTTACAACAACTATTATTACCTATACGAAGTAGTTTTGCGAGGCAATTGCAGTTGGTATTTTGCAGGGTCGTGGAGTTCAGCAGGCGACATTATCACGAGCATCCGGGGGTTTACATACAGTGGACTCCTGTTATAACGAAGTCCTCGGGACCGCCAGTTTTCTTTCGTTATGTCGGAATTTCGTTATAACCGAACAAATAAGCAATAGAAATACATAGAGTGGATGACATTGCAGCCCAAATTTTTACTTCGTTATAACCGGAATTTCGTTATAACCGTGTTCGTTATAACTGGAGTGCATGCACTGTAAACATCCTGGTCTCGCCACCAATTACTTTACATGTAAACATTCCGGTCGACCACAAAGTGAAGACATTCAAGGACGTCGCTGCGTGTCGGTTACACGCACCGCATAAGAACGCCGATAAATCAACTCATACAAGGTCCACCACTTCCAGCAGTACTACACGTCAAACAATGACTATACACCATTTGTGCTCAATGACTGCACAGTGACAATCAGTTATTACAACTCTCCAAATTGAAACAGAAGCAAAAATAAAGTGTAAAAACGTTCAGATGTTTGAAGTTCGCCTGTTACAACTACATGAATATGTAGCTTGGAAGTTGGAGTTGAATGGTATACATTGGTGAACAATTTTCAATTATTCGGCATGTTGGTGATGATCTACAGGTTGTCAAATGTGGCTTGATCTATATCATAGTGTATAGCCGTATTCCATATTTTCCTAATTTACCTAGGGGATAGGTAATAATTATGATATTGACTGGCCTTGAGGGAGATACCAGATAAATATTGCCCGCACTGAAAGAATATTTTCTGGTATCTCCCTCGAGGCCAGTCAATGTTATATAAATGTCACGACGTTACCTTCATCCAAATAAAATGTGTAATGGGTTCGATCGATGAAAATATTTTAAATTCACCTATAAACATTTCTCAATGTTCATTATAATTCTCTCTTACTAATTCTTGTTCTCAGTCAAATTCTCGCTCGAATCTGATTTCTAATGCTTATGAACCACTGGTGTTTAATAGCAACATGCATGCATGCATATTTAATGCTGTAGCGCAATAAAAAGTGATTGAATGAGATACAAAAAACAGACTTGTTCAATTAATATTAAATGTCTCATTGAGATTCCACAACTTGTGTTTTAATCGCATTGACAGTCGATTGTCCACTGGATTATGATTTGTGTGTTTGCGTGTGTGTGTGCATAGTGCGCTGTGTATGTGGCTGCCTCTGTGTGTTGTGTGCGTGTGCCATGTCCACGTGAAAGTACTAGTACGTCTTCCCAGAGATGAACCAAAATATAAACTTCTTTGATGGTCTTCCCAACCCTATTATTCACCTTCTCCATTTCAATCACCACCAACGTACACCTCAGTATAGTGGCGGATCCAGAGGGGAGCGCATCGGGCGCGTCCCTCTTTATGTTTTTGTTACAACAAAAGAAATAAAAAGGACGCCGCATGCGCCCCTCTTTTAATTTGGTAAAGGGGCCTCCCCTTCGAGGAATTCCTGGATCCGCCCCTGCCTCCGGTCATCCTAGCCAATGCCCTATATGAATAGCCAAGTTTTGCCTCGGAAATTTGCCCAGAACACATTTCAAATTGACTGGAGGCATGTTTATTGGCATTCATGGAATCTGAAGGACAAGTTCACCTTCATAAACATAAGGATTGAGAGAATGCAACAATATTAGTAAAACACATCAGTAAAAGTTTGAGGAAAATTGGACAATCGATGCAAAGTTATGAATTTTTAAAAATTTTGTGTTGGAACCGCTGGATGAGGAGACTACTACAGCTTGTGAGTCATATGCGTACAACATTATAAAGAAAATGTAAAGAAAATTCAACATATTTTCACTCTTTTCGCATAATAAAAGAGCACTTGACTTGCCTCTTTCTAAAGGCAGGGGGAATAATATTACCCATAACATTTGTCGATAACGAGTCGGGGGAATGTGTACTTTTTTCAAAAGATGAAATTTTGTGAAATTCTCTTTATATTTTCCTTATATTGTTGTACGCATGTGACATCTAAGTTATTCACACATTGCAGTAGTCTTCTCATCCAGCGGTTACTGCACAAAAACTTCAAAAATTCATAACTTTTGAACGGATTGTCCGATTTTCCTCAAACTTTCAATGATGTGTTCTACTAATATTGCTACATTCTCTCAATTCTTATGTTTATGAAGGTGAACTTGTCCTTTAAATTTGAGGCCTATTATATATCATACTAATTACTAAGTTGGATTGCCATATACAGATGTGATGTCGAAAAGTGGACCGAAAAATGATTATAGTAGGCCTATGCCCTTAATTCACCAACGTTATAATTCATATTGTTTATTGTGACATATCATTTATTCCTCATAAAGGTGCACTTCCTTATGTTAGGTGACAAAACAGTGGGTGTTGACCGAGGAAAAGCGAAACAAGTCGAAAGAGATAGAGAGAGAGAGAGGGGGGGGGGGGGAGAGATAAGAGAGGAGGAGAGTGCATATAAACAATGTTAAAGGGGATGGCTAGTAACTGATCAGTGGGAATGCTGGTGGATGATTGGTCCAATCCTTGTGGGATTCATTTAAAAGTAGGCCTACATAATGTATCTAATGTTGTGTGAAAATCATTTGCTTCAGAATGGTCTCATATTCAAGTAATGTGCAGTTTAACGTTTCCAGGTTAGCATGCCTGTACAGTGACGGGGCATTAAACTGCACATTACTTGAATATGAGACCCTAAAGCAAATAATTTTCACACAATAGATATATATTGTACTTTTAAATGCATCCCACAAAAATAGGAACAGTCATCCCCAGGCATTCCCACTGATTCCCACTGATCAGTTACTAGCCATCCCCTTTAAGTTGAGTCGCTATAGGCCTGCTACCTAAAGGCAAATTTCTCCATTGTCATCATGACCGATATAGACCGGGGGCCCAGAAGATTTATTCAGCTGAAAAGGGTCACACTTTTTGATGGTCTCATCGTATAAGGATGTGTCCAAGGGTCAATAAAATGAATTGCTGGCAAGTCACATCCTGTACCGTTAGCCTAGGGACCACAAAAAGGGACCCCGAAAAATGGATTTATTCAGCCGAAGGGGGTCACGGACAAAAGTTGGTGGATATTGTTCCTTTGGGTGTACTTATCATGAAAACAGCAATGCCAGCTATTTCATCCTGTACGGAGCCCCAGACAGTAGCCCCAAAGAGCCCCACAAATATGGTGTTATTCAGCTGAAAAGGGTCACGGCTAATTTCTTTTGCAATGGAAGTAGTTCCCATCAGAGATATCCAAAACACCAATGCCAGCTATTTTATCCTGTACGGGGCCCTAGACAGTAGCCCCAAAGGGCCCCACCCCCCATAGGCCTACGTACAAACACACACAAACATTGATTTTATTCAGTTGAAAAGAGTCACGGCTAATTTCTTTTGCAATTGAAGTAGTTCCCATCAGAGATATTCAAAACACCAATACCAGCTACTTTATCCTGTACGGGGCCCCAGACAGTAGCCCCAAAGTGCCCCACCCCCATAGGCCATACGTACAAACACACACAAACATTGATTTCATTCGTGCAGCTGAGAAGAGTCACGGCTAATTTCATTTGCAATGGAAGGAGTACCCATCAGAGATGTCAAAAACACCGAAGTCAGCTATGTTATCCAGTACGGGGCCCCGGACAGTAGCCCCAAAGGAGCTCCCCCCCCCCCCCCCAACACACACATACATTAGTTTCATTCAGCTGAAAAGAGTCACGGCTAATTTCTTTTTGCAATGGAAGTAGTACCCATCAGAGATATCCAAAATACCAAAGCCAGCTATTTTTATCCTGCACGGGGCCCCAGTCAGTAGCCCCAAATTGCTCCCTCCCCCCCCCCCCCCCCCCCCCACACACACACATTGATTTTATTCAGCTGAAAAGGGTCATGGCTACTTTCTTTTGCAATTGGAAGTAGTAGGCATACTCATCAGAGATATCCAAAACACTATAGCCAGTTATTTTATCCTGTACGGGGTCCCAGACAGTAGCCCCGAAGTGCACCCCCCAACACACACACACACACACACACACACACACACACACACACACACACACACACACACACACACATTAGTTTCATTCAGCCAAAATGGGTCACGGCAAATTTCTTTTGCAATGGAAGTATACCCATCAGAAAAATCCAAAGCACCAAAGCCAGTTATTTTATCCTGAACGGGGCCCCAGACAGTAGCCCCAAAGTGCCCCCCCCCCTCTCCACATACACACACATACACACACACACACACACACACACACACACACACACACA
The DNA here is from genome assembly GCF_040938485.1 of Diadema antillarum. Taxonomy (NCBI): domain Eukaryota; kingdom Metazoa; phylum Echinodermata; class Echinoidea; order Diadematoida; family Diadematidae; genus Diadema; species Diadema antillarum. The sequence continues at coordinate 1,837,859 of NW_027271721.1, forward strand.
TTAGTTTCATTCAGCTGAAAAGGGTCACGGCTAATTTCTTTTGCAATGGAAGTAGTACCCATCAGAGATATCCAAAATATACCAAAGCCAGTTATTTTATCCTGTATGGGGCCCCGCACAGTATAGTCCCAAACACGGGTAATTTCTTTTGCACTGGAAGAAGTACCTATCAGAGATATTCAACACACCAGGGCTAGTTATTTTATCCTGCACAGAGCCCCAGACAGTAGCTCCACAGTGTCCCATCCATTATACATGTACTGTGAATCAGCTGAAAATGGTCTTACAAATTCCTTTGTAACGTTAATATCAGGGCCTACTGAACAGAGATATCACAAACACTAAAGCAAGTCATCTTATCCTGTATACGGGGTCCCATAGGTTACAGTAGCAAAACACTCAAGAAATTTGCAAAGGAAGCATACTTCTGTATAGTGCACAACCAAGATGACCATATTACGAAAACCAGTCATTTCATCTTGTACTGGGCCCAGGTTACAGTAGACATAAAGTGCCCCTCTCTCACATAATTATTATGACATCATTTAGCCGAAAAGAGTCATAGTTGTTTTTCTTTTACAATCGAAGTAGGCCTTAGTTTACATCATAGATACCCAAAACATCAAAGCCAGTTAGGTTTTCCCAGCCAATTTCGCACTTTTGTTGGTTCATTTGATAGAAGGTTCGAATTCGTAAAATGGGTATTCAATTCGGATTATACCCTACGTTCATTCAAATTCGCCTTGACTTGCCGAAAAGGGTTTCAGTCATTAAATTTCGCGAAAGACAGTCAAATTCCAAACCTGTTCATTCAAATTCAAGTCATGCTATTTCTTTGTTTCAGATCATTTTAACATGTCTTTCTATGTGTGTTTTCGTTTCATCTATAAATTACTGTTATAAAGCAATAAAAGTATCATATTTCTTATCTAGTATAACTGGATTTGGTTGTTCTGTAACCAGACTGGTAACGCTCCTTCTCTTTCGTCATGTCATTATAGGCCTATACTTGAACCAGTAATGCAGATTAACTTCATTTTTTATAGTCATGACAGCACAATAGATACAGACGTACATCTCTAGAAGACATTATTACAAAAAAAAAAAAAAACATTTGAGGATCATAACCTTGACTTCTTGGAACTGTCCGACCGCTCGTAATAAAGCGCTCGTAACGGCCAGATAATTTGTGGCTTCTTACTTCTTTGGATTCAAAAAGCACGTTAAAAAAAATGGTGTCTTAAAAGTCTCTTAAACGAATACGAAAACATGAAACGCTATGATGCTTACAAAACAATAACTTTTATACGACGAAAGAAAATAAGGAAAGAGGCCAAGCATGAACATATCTGTTTAATTGACTGCAGAAAATGTTAAATTAGATGGCCAGAAATCAATTTGAATGAACGAGCGCAGCATGTAATCACGTGACTATATCATTATGAATTTATGAATGAACGGATAGTGGAATGGTACTTGTTTTATTCCTTATGGATTTCAGTTGAAAAAGTGTTATTTAGAATAAGGTTAGAGGTAATGTAAATGTTTCAAAATAAATTTGAATGAAGAGATTAATATGACATTGAACTACCATGTCATCTAGGCGAAATTTTTGCTAAATTTAATTCAACATTAAAGAATTCGATTAAAAGAGGTGCGATATTGGCCCGGATGCAGGGCCCTTGACAGATATAGCCCCAAGGTATTCCCACCCCATATGAATTAATTGTTTTTAGGTGAAAAGAGTCATGTATGCCTATTTTCCTTGGCAGTGGAATTAACAGCTGAGATACGTAAAACACAAACCCATCCAGTTAAGGGGCCCCCAGCCAGTAGCTGGAAAGTGCTCCCGTATTATTTTATTCTAAGTGAAAAGAATCACTGCTATAATTTCTTTTGCAATGGAAGTAGTACTCAAGGAGGTATCAAAAACACCGAAACCAGTTATATAGCTGTACGGGGCCCCACGGAGTGTTCCTAAAGTGTCCCCACATGAGTATTGTAATTCCACTATCAAGATCTGCATCCCGATCTATTCAATCTGTCAGATCGGGAGAGAGCGGCAAAAGTGTACGGGGACCGTGAGCATCGTAGCAGCAGCGTTTGGGTGATGGGGTTGGATCTGGCAATTTTACAGATCGGGAAGAAATTTTGAACTGGTTCAAAATTTCTTCCTCATCTCCCCATCAAGATTGACCTATTTTGAATCGGGAGAGAGCAGTGACAGTGTAAAGTTTTTATACCGCGGGATGAGCGTAACAATTCCAGGTTTTTCTGACCGTAGTAACAGCGGCACAAGAACGGGAAATACAGTCTAAACTATAGACACCGACGACATGGTCCCGCTGCTGCGCCGCTTTCTTGATCAAAGCACGACCTTCCCGCTTTAACGACGCTCTCACTAAGTTCTCTACTCTCGTATAAAATCAAGGCCTGTTCCTACGACGCTTCATTCCTGCTTCGATAACGCTGTTGGCCGCTTTAGCTACGCTGTTCCTACGCTTTCCCAGACTCAATATTATTATGCACGTCTTCCGCTCTCGCCGCTCTAAAATCGAACGTAGCCAATACGCTGGAAAATGTTTGCCAGAACAGCAAAACTGATGATGATGAGGAGGACGCGTTGTCGTTGTCGCGAAAATGAAGACGAAGGAGCGCATATTTAAGAAGAAGAGATGCAAACAATAAAGAGAATAAAGCAAAACACTTTGGAGCTACTGTACGGGACCCCGTGCAGGATAAAATATCTGACTTTGGTATTTTGATATCCGATGGATACTACTTCCATTGCAAAAGAAATTAGCCGTGACCCTTTTCGGCTGAATGAAACCAATATATATATGTGTGTGTGTGTAGGGGGCACTTTGGGGCTACTGTCTGGGGCCCCGTACAGGATAAAATAACTGGCTTTAGTGCTTTGGATATCTCTGATGAGTACTACTTCCGATTGCAAAAGAAAGTAGCCGTGACCCTTTTCAGCTGAATAAAATCAATGTGTGTGTGTGGGGGGGGGGGGAGGGGGAGGGGGTAAGGGGGCAATTTGGGGCTACTGTCTGGGGCTACTGTCTGGGGCCCCATGCAGGATAAAATAACTGGCTTTGGTATTTTGGATTTCTCTGATGGGTACTAATTCCATTGCAAAAGAAATTAGCCGTGACCCTTTTTCAGCTGAATGAAACTATTGTGTGAGTATGTGTGTTGGGGGAGGGGGGGCACTTTGGGGCTACTGTCTGGGGCCCCGTACAGGACAAAAAAAAAATAAACTGGCTTGGTGTTTTGTATGTCTCTGATGGGTACTTCCATTGCAAATGAAATTAGCCGTTACTCTTATCAGCTGAATAAAGTCAATGTGTATGTGTGTGTGTGTGTGTTTGTACGTAGGGCTTATGGGGGGTGGGGCACTTTGGGGCTACTGTCTGGGGCCCCGTGCAGGATAAAATAGCCGGCTTTGGTGTTTTGGATATCTCTGATTGGTACTCCTTCCATTGCAAAAGAAATTAGCCGTGACTTTTTTTAACTGAATAAAATCAATGTTTGTGTGTGTTTGTACGTAGGCCTATGGGGGGTGGGGCCCTTTGGGGCTACTGTCTAGGGCCCCGTACAGGATAAAATAGCTGGCATTGGTGTTTTGGATATCTCTGATGGGAACTCCTTCCATTGCAAAAGAAATTAGCCGTGACCCTTTTCAGCTGAATAACACCATATTTGTGGGGCCCTTTGGGGCTACTGTCTGGGGCCCCGTACAGGATAAAATGGCTGGCATTGCTGTTTTCATGATAAGTACACCCAAAGGAACAATATCCACCAACTTTTGTCCGTGACCCCCTTCGGCTGAATAAATCCATTTTTCGGGGTCCCTTTTTGTGGTCCCTAGGCTTACGGTACAGGATGTGACTTGCCAGCAATTCATTTTATTGACCCTTGGCCACATCCTTACATGATGAGACCATCAAAAAGTGTGACCCTTTTCAGCTGAATAAATGCTCTGGGCCCCCGGTCTAATATACCGGTAGATAAGATAGAATAGTAATTGCTATATTGCGCTATATCTGGTTACAAAATAATATGTTTACTGCCTTCTCCTAAGAATGATATTAAACAATAACAAAAAAAAAGGCATTTTAACGAATCTTATAGGGGTAAAATTAACTAAAACAAAATCCCTAAAACATATATACAACTGAATTTTAGATTGAAAATAGAACAGATGCAATGATCACTTTAATGTATTTTACGAGGAAAAAAATGAAACAGCAACTCTTCATTTTTTTTTTTTTTTGTACAATTTCAGTCAAAAAATCACAGACGTACAGTGGTCAACAAGTCAAGGGGCCGAAACCAGGGGTCGAAACCAACTTCTTTGTTCATGTATTTCTGTAATCAAGTATTGCTCCTTGAGAACCAATCGAGAATAACCGGTTGCGCTGCGCATCCCGCATCAGTTGTCAGTCAACCTGTTTTATCAAAGTACAAGCGACGAACACGTCACCTGCACCTAGGTGCGTGTGAGTGCAGCGCGCGCGAGCAACAAGAGAGCTGAGAGAGAAAGGTCAAAGGAGCATACATACACTCTTCAAGTAGCCGATAAACGTCAAGGAACAACGGTTTGTAGTTTTATTTGATATTTTTGTTTTATCATAATGATGATGCGACCTTCCCAAACATTTGTACTAAATTGTTGTATTACCTGAGCTTCGTTTAAACAATAGCTGGCGACAGCATCAAGCAGCACAGCATCATGCAGTAAGGGATGCGAGGGAATTTTGTTCAGTCCCACTCGTAGCATCCTGTGTGTAGACAGAAAAATCCATCTGTGCGGAGTTTGAATCGTCTAGAAAGATCTTTAACTGTTATATCGTATGTATATAGATCTAGATCTAGGCTATATGCCAATATATATATTAAATGTATGCTTTTGCAGCTCTCCTCCATAGAGGGGGTGAGGGGATTCCATGAAGCCAGACGTTAGTCTCCGCGGAACATATTCCACTGTGTAGACGACATTGACAGGCTATGTCAGTACACAGACCTCGACCTGCGAGCTGCGACGCTACCGTGCAGTGTGTAACCGCACCAGCCCAGCGACCCCAACCCATACCGAGTCGGGGCAGGGTCGCATTGCAGGTTGCAGCCCTATCTATGGGTAAATTACAGAATACCGGCAGCCAATCACGGAGAGCGCGAATCGCTCTGAAAAGAGCGTAATTACGCTTGCCGATAGCAACCATTAAAATATCAACCCGATTTGCGATACGGTCCGTGATTCGGTTGTCGACGATTGCATTTGTTTATGTGTGTTGTCTTTGCTCTGTGCGGTGAGAAGTGTGGTATTCATACGTTGTTTACCGGGGTTTCGGGGGTGTCCCCTGATAGCGATAATAATGTAGATGTAGTTCTAGATCCTGACGATGCTAGTCTAGCTAGACTAGCCGTTAAAATTTACCCGAATTTACGAGGTATGCTCACGTCTTTAGGAGTTGACGATAGTCCGTATCTGTGTAGACAACAGGAAAACTATATAGAAATTTAGGTGAGACTACAAAGCAATCACTTATCTAATTGCTGGTGCTAGCTTACGGTAGAGCTTTAATACGCACTGTGTGGGTGCGCTTGACAGCCCACCATGTTGACTCTATGCATGCACTACACATCATCCATACACAACAGCTTGTGCGTACTTGTGGCAGTGGTAGCGCGTATTGAGTCTGCATAACGCGCGCATGTTTACTAGTACAGTGCACAATACGTATGGCAGTTGAGCGCGCAATTGTCTCTGGACAAATCGCGTATACGCGCTGCCTTGCCAAACTAGTGTAGTGTGATTGATCATGACTGACTTGTGTCGAAAAGAGATGAAGGAAGGTGGATGTCAGCTGTGATGACGTCATCAAGTTTAAAGTAGTTCCGTCAAAATTGGCTCAATTTTCTTTATCAACGATTTACTCGAGTTATCTTGATTTAGAGCAGTTTTCCTCTGAAACCACTCAATTTTCATAAAAATTGTGTGGTCAACCTACTTTTTGACGGCCGTTCCGTTCCCGGGCTTTTGGGGGGCCCCAGACGACGGGAAAGATGAATTTCAGCCCTTCGGGCTAAAATTCATCTCTAAGGGAGAGCCTCCGGCGGCTCTTATACGCACTAATATATATGCTAATTTAACCGGTATTCTGTAATTTCCCCCTATCTATATATGACTATTGATGTACCACCTGATATGGCTCAGTATTTTGGTGGCCAGTAACTGCAACCAGCCCCAACGCGCAGTGTTGGGGCTGCGCATTGTAGCAGACAGGATCATGACAGATGCAGTATAGCGGCTAAAAATCAATATGAAATCGAAAAAATTCTGTAATATGAAGACTTACAGGTGAAGTTGTAATGTTGACGATAGACTGCGTTCAACTTTTGGTTCTGCTAATAGTCCCTTTCTGTTCGAATTGACGAGTTAATGCGACTCGGTCGAGAGAAACTTGGGAGAACGACATCTTACACAGTCAATGGATTTGAAATTTGTGCGCATGCGCTGGCCGTCAATTCAGTGTAGCTTTATGGCAAGGCCTTCTTACCGTTGGCAAACCCTCTCACTGTATATTGCGTCGCTTTCTGGGTGAGTAAAAAAGAAGCGATCCCAGCCGTGCGGACCTTGTCAGAAGGCTAAAAGCATTGCGACTCCGCCAGCTCATGAATATTCACGAGTAGGTCCTTACAAGGAGGAGCGACTCAATATTTTGAGAAACACGTAGGATGAAAGCTGGGCATAACGAAGAAGGGGAAGAAAATGATAAAAAAAAAAGAAACAACTTATTGTCATCAAGGAATAATGAAAATGAAAATGAATAAATGGATGGAAGTTAATGATTCAAACACTGGAAAAAAAGATAGAAAAAGAAATTTTAAAAAGGGAGGGGAACACACACACACGATTTTTAATTGTGTTCACCATGACCTGCTCTTGTTCTCTTTTGAATTTCATTTCAAACTCCCTCTCCACCTCCTGATCCTGCATACCTGTTGCAATATCCATGTTGAATTGTATGTGGATTATTTGCCTTGCGATAAACGAGACCGTAGTACAATGTACTACGTGTATAAGGGTTTCATTCATTTGCCATTCAACGCGCAGCTAGACTGTTTGATGTCACTGCACTTTACTCAACTTCTGTGGGGTGACGTCACTTATGCATATCTATACGCACGTGTGCAGTGTGCTGCGTACTGATTTCGAAAATGGTGGATGGGACGGGGAGCTAGGAGATGGACCTGTAAAAAAAAAACTTTTTTTCAAGATCATTGGACCAGTGTGAACAAGAACAAGTGAACGAATGGTAGGAATTAGATAAGAAACTTATGTATAGTATAAAAGTAAGCTTTTTTCTAGTGATATTCGTAACTTACGGAGCCGCGAAAATCTGTGCAGACTGTGAATGTTTTTCAAGCTTACCGATATAGCACTTTATAAAATGGGTTCAAGAATGTAGCCAATTGGAAGCGCTGAAATGAGTCATGTGTGCGTGCATTATTTTCTTACTAACATGCACAGCCGTGCAAAAAAGCTTAAAGTCACTGACGTCACAATGTTTACACTAGCAGTGCACACTCGATCAGTTGTTACAAGTGCGTCGCGCTCTACTATACGCGCTGTCAATCCTGTAAACAACGTCTAGTTCGGGCTGCCAGCCGGCCTTTCTTGTGCATAACATGTGCCGTATACCGCGTACGTCTACTCTTATACGTACAGTACTTATATGTGCAGGATTTCCGAGTGCGACGTGCCGTGCGTAAATGTTTGGGACGAACAACTTCGGACATCTTGACTTTTGAGCGAGTGCTACATGTAGCTGACTGGTATTGACCCACAAAGGTACATGAAAAATGCTGTTAGTTTTCGACCCATTTTATAAATCAAATAATACACAGGTTTGAGTTCATGACGTTAGTGGAGATGTAGGGTATTTACAATTGTGAAACATGCACTCGGCTTCGCCTCGTGCATGTTGCACTACATTGTAAATACCCGAGAGTGCGCTACATCTCCACTAACGCACTCTCACCTGTGTATTATTTGTATACTATTGACTCAGGATGCTCCCACAGTATAACTGTGTACAAGAAGCGTCCCGGGGTTAGGTGGCCAGAGACCAAGATACAGGGTTTTACACTGAAATTCATAGCTATAGAGTAACTGCGGCAGTATGCGGCCGTGCAGCCGTTCGCGGCAGGTACAACATACTCGGTAATATACCGCTAAACACAGCATTGCACTGTTACATGCACACTGCACATATACTAACACACTACCAATCAACAAAAACCAACCGATAAAATGGGCACAATCTCTGACAAAAGTGAAATTTTCTCACCTAAATGACAACATATCGCATCCAAAAAAAAATTTCGGTACTTCTTAACATAACAGTTAAGAAACAATGGTCCAAGAAATTGGATTTTTTGTCATTTTCCAGATGTTTATGGATTTTGAAAACATATCCTCTCGTAAAATATAATTTTCGCGAGCCGATTTTTGTTCAGAAAGTGGATGTAACCGTCGAAACAAATTAGAAAAACACGAGAAAGACATCAACAACACTGCCAGAATTGCGATCCTGTTTGCAGCCAGTGCATGTGCGCCCGCTATTTTCACGTGCTTTCGCAATGTTCGCGAGACATGTGAAGGCGTTCAGCTAAAGATCGCGGAGCACGCGTGTATTGCATAGGGATTGTACATCGTGCCGCAAGCAGAGCTACTACGGCGCATATCGCCCTTATCGGCGAAAATTGTGCCGGGTTTTGCCCTGGTAAATCATGAAAACTGCGTTTGTCAATGGTAAACAATTTTCATGAAAACAATTGCGTCAATGAATAATCTTGTCAATGAATATGATTTATGAAATTGTTGAAAATAATTTGCCTGATTTGTTTACAAGGTAGAAAAACCCTTAACAATGCTTAAACTGCCGCAAACAGGATATTTTACTCTACTGTTACTGTTAGATAAGATAAATTTACTTACATTTAATGATAATGTGTTACAATCAGAGGTGCGGAAAACGATTTACAATATGATCTGTGTTAAGAGCTCAGTGAAGTTTTATTCCTTCCGCACTTCGTATTGTACTACTGCAGTACAACTTACAGTTAGAACAGCCTTGCTGTCAATTGTGTTTGGATAAAACATAGTACATATTAGGAAAGACTTCCTTTTGAGACAGCCACCCCAATCACACTAGTACTATTTTACTAAATAAGTGCAGATCTGTACAACTCTAAACTAGCCTGACCTTGCTTGCGATACGCACAGATGCACGCACTCACTTTTGGGTGGCTGTCTCAAAAGGAACTCTTGCCACATATTATAATACACAATGTATGCGTGTGGAAAAAAAAAGCCTGGACGGCTAGCTGAGAACTGAAATGAATATTTATTCGCACATGCGCAGATCTTTTTTTTGGGGTTTTTTTGTGATATGTTCAAAATGGCGAACCGCAGATCCTGGAGATGGTCTCAAAGATGATGATGATTAATCTTGTTTTCAGAGGTAATGGTGAGGGATTCATAGTCCCCTATAATATTCAACATTGTACGCATGTGACATCATACACTGTAGTAGTCTTCTCATCCAGCAGTGTCTGCACAGACACTTAAAAAATTCATAACTTTTGAACGGATTGTCCGATTTTCCTCAAACTTTCACTGATGTGTTCTGCTAATATTGCTACATTTCTCTCAGTCCTTATGTATATGAAGGTGTACTTGTCCTTTAACCTGTGTGTAGAATACTGAATAGTAACTTACGCTTTTATACATAGTACTTAGTCAACGTACACCGACCAGAGGCAGTGTCGTGCGTGACATGTCAGTGGTAGGCGCTTGTGTACAGCGTTTAATACGCGACACTGGCACGGCACTAGTACAGTAGCAGAGTCTAGACTAGACATCTAGACATAGGCTGAAGGTACACTGCGACCAGTGACAGTGACAGTGTAGTGTACCACTACCAGTACCAGCCCGTTGCGAACACCCAGCCCGAACGCTAAGGCCGAAGCGTTCCCTACCCTGTTAAAAAGTAGGGCAGTGAAAAGTGGTACTGCAACATGGCTGCACACTAACTAACCCATTTTTTGCTTCTGGTCCGACCTGTCTTTTCAGACCAGCAGTAGGTACCCAGTTTTTTCCATTTTGTACTGTCCATTCCTGGAAAAGTTACTGGTCCCACAGTAAATTTTACTGGTTCGGACCGTTGGACCGTTGCCAGTGTGCAGTGCTGGAACCTTGTAAAAGTTGATATTTTTGCACCAGTAATTTTTCACGCATGGCTGGTGGGCTGGGTAAGATGAATCGTGAATGTTTTACTGGTAATTCCAATCAAGTCATTCATTGAATAAGACATGATTATCAGATTAGATATGACATGCAAAAATATTTATATTTTTATTTTCCTGTTGGTTTCTGGTTGCACGAAGTGTGCAAAAGTTTCCACACCATGAAAATTTCCACTTCTGCTGTATTCCAATATGGGGGGGGGGGGGGGGGGGGGGGCTATACCAGGTGTCCCAAAAAAAGCGGAACAATGGATTTCCAGTACCTTGCGTTCTAAAAGTGATATATTTTTTGACATCATTAGAAAGAGCATCTTCCGCAGAAGACAATGATACCAAAATCATTAAATTTGGTTCAGTACTTTTTATTCAAAACACCAATTTCTGTAAATGCAGTCATTTTCAAATTTCGCCGGATTTTTGTGACTTAAGAGATAATAATTTGAGCGCGACACGCGATCCATACGATGAATATTGTGTAAGCTCGGTGATCCATGTCAACAAAAGATACAGCTTTCACATTGGGCACGGGTCAGGAAAAAACAGTGTGTGTGTCTGTGTGTCTGTGTGTGTGTGTGCTCATCCAATGTGAAAGCTGTAGCTTTTGTTGACATGGATCAACGAGCTTACACAATTCACCGTATGGAACTCGTGTTGCATCCAAATTATTATCTCATAAGTCGCAAAAATCTGGCGAAATTTCAGAATAACTGCATTTACAGAAGTTGGCGTAGAATTGAAAAATAATGAACCAAATTTAATGATTTTGGTATCATTGTCTTCTGCAGAAGATGCTCTTTCTAATAATGTCAAAAAATAAATCACTTATAGAGCGCAAGGTACTGAAAATCCACAGTTCCGCTTGTTTTTGGACACCCGGTACATGTATAGGAGGTCTTTTCTTTCAAGTGATTGTACTTCAAATAATCCCAAGCCAGTCATTTGTTCCTTCAATTTTAATCAGAATGTTTGTAGTGTGACTAACTTTTTAGCAGTACAATCAAATAGATTTATAATTTGCATTGTATTATCAGGCAGTATTCTGTTTCATAGCATTATAAAATCTGCTGCTCCATTTCACCAAAATAATTGATATTTGTACAGTGTGCTGCTTCCACTAGTCTTTGTCCATAGTTCAAGTTAGAAAATGTACAATATGTAAGATGTAGATGTCAGTTTTACTGGTCAGTCATACACAACTGTACATGTGCCTTCTTCTATTTCCATGTGGAATAAACTGCTCCAGCTTGAATCACATTAAAGCCAGAGAATACTTTCCTGAGGCTGTAAATCACATTAGCAGTTTTCTCGTTCACATGGTAAATATGCTGCATATGCTAAGAGACATGATGATACCACTTGTTAAATAGACTATGCATGCTAATATTTTCAATTCTATTGTCATAGTTATGATTTACTGCTGTTCAAACTGGTACATCCTACATGCAACTTATGTATCAGTGCATTTTATTTAAATTTTACATTGACCAAAGTTTCAGGCATTTTGGCAGTACAGTTCTGGTATGAATTTCAAGTGTGATCACATTTTATAGACAGTAAGCTGAAGAGTTCCTGCTAAATTTCCAAGTCATGCCAGTGGGAAACAGTTTAAGTAATATTCAGGTCTTATGTGTACATTATAGAAGTTAAAGTTGGCAAAGGTAATTTGTCAGGTTGTATAATGTTGAGCCTAGAGGAGTATTTGTGTGCTTCCCGCCATGAGCAAAGAGCAGTCAACATTTAGTGCAAAGTTCAACATTCCCTTTCAGGTAAACTGTATTCTGTTCAGGTAACAAAATCATCTCTTCTGATTTCGGCTGCCCTGTGATACATGTACATTGTAAAGACATTGGTAGATTTGAGAAAGTAGTAAACTTTCTAGTACCCCAGTGTTCAGCATACAGCTGTAAGTATACTACAACTGTATGTATCTGACATTTTTGTCTCCCTGGCAGTATTGATGCATCTGACAGATGTAGTGATATATAATTTGTCCGATCAAGGAGCCAAAATTTTACATGTGTTGATATTCATGATCACTGTTTCAAACATATCTTGTATATCCATCATTGATTTGTCTCAGAGCATCCGCTTAACATGAACATTACCAAGTTGTAAAATACACTATGCGATTAGAGAAGAAAGAAATAACAGTTACATGAACAACATTAATCTTTTGTATTGAATATCAGTGTCTTTTGCAGTGACATTTGGGTACAGTGCATTTTATTTTATTTTTTACTCTTGCAGTCACTGCAGCCCACCAAGTTTTGCATCCATGTCCACCAGCCATGGACTCGCCAACTCCTTTCCGGAGATCACAGAGGACTAATCGAAGGCTCCCTGCAAGGTTCCTTGATGACTCCATAGAAGTCTCCACATCTTCTCCAAGGAAGCCCCAGCCATTATCTCTGGTTACAGTAACTCCAGGTAAAGCACCAGCTTGCAAATCACAAGGTCCCCTCCAGTCTTGCCAAGTAGTCAGTAGGTCGCCTGCTAAAGTGATTAAGTCTGCCCGCAAAGTACAAAGCAAGACTGATATTGCGGCATGGCGTTGCTCACCTGTAGTCAAGGACAAACAAGCAGCACCAAAAAAATCACAACAATCCCTGGAGTGCAATACATGTGGACATGCCTTCACAAGAGCAGGCAGCCTCAGAAGGCACCTGCTGTCTGCTTCCTGCATAGCGAAATCAGGGGAGAGTGACCTGGAAGAAGATAGTAAAGAACATGCAGAAGATGACAGAATGTGGGCACCTAATAAGAAGCCAAGAAAAGTATGTAAGATATGTGGCAAAAGTTTTGTTGACAAGTACACCTTAAATGTACATAAGCGATTGCACACTGGAGAGCGTCCATATCAGTGTACCCTATGTGAAAAGAACTTCACCCAGAGGAGTGCCCTGCAGTTTCACCTTGACACACATGCTGGAGAGAAGCATGAGTGTTCAATATGTGGATACAAGTTCACTCAGGCCAGGAGCCTCAAGCGGCATATGCTCTTCCACACTGGAGATAAAGTGATGAAGCGAAAAATGGTTAACAGAAACTACAAGAAGATTCGTGTCCTTGCAGCTGATGGGGACAAAGAAAATGGCAGTGGTGATGGGAAAGAAAGGGTATATGTTGAGGTGTATGAGTGTCACTACTGTAAAAAGCAATTCAAGCGAGTCTCTGAGCTGACTGTTCATGTGCGCATCCACACTAATGAGCGCCCGTTCCAGTGTGACATATGTGAGAAGAGCTTTAAGCAGCTCAGCCACCTCCACGGGCACAAGGCAACTCATTTTGAGTCGCAGACTTTTGTTTGTGAAGATTGCGGGAAGCAGTTCACAATGGCCAAAAGCCTTCGCAGACACCAGGCATTGAAGATTTGTGCTAGCGAGGATTCAGAAGCTGCAGGAATTAGAAAGAGAGGGCGGCCCAGGAATCCTGAGAAGAAAGAGCAAGTGGGTAACAGTGAAAGTTATACAGAAAAGAGTGATTTTCTAGGACTCGATGAAACTATGGATGAGGGTGGTGAGCGACAAGCATTAAGAAAACTGGAACACGATGGTAATCAAAGGGAAGCAGATATTGGATCTGGTGAAGTCAATGCTTCTCTTCATTGTGGAAAAAAGATTATAGAGAAAAGTGATCTCATTCAGCATATTTGCAAGCACTCAGAAAATCCTTCTTTCAGTTGCAGCAAATGTGGTAAGAGATTTAGACTGGCAAGTTATTTGAAAGAACACATGAAGACTCACTCAACAGAAAAGCCTTATGCTTGTGACAACTGCAACAAGAAATTCAAAACTCAAAGATGCTTGCAAAACCATGCAGGGAGAAACTCCTGTACAGGGGTAAGACCTTATGTGTGTCAAACATGTGGAAAAACATTTATGTATCAGCGATTTTTGACAACCCACAGGTGTCTCAACACACCAGTGAAAATGTTTTCATGCGGAGATTGTGGTAAGATGTACGAGCGCAAGGATCGTTTGATAGAACATTTGCGTGTGCACACAGGGGAGAGGCCTTTTGCATGTGAGTTGTGTGGTAAAACCTTTGCCAAGATTGCAAATTACAGGCTACATCAGCGTGTTCACACTGGAGAAAAGAAATACAAGTGTAAACACTGTGGTAAGAAATTTGCTCACAACAGTACACTCAAATATCATGAAGGTACCCATTCAGAAAGAAAGACATTGCAGTGTGATGAATGTGAAAAGCAGTTTGTTCGGTCAAAGGCATTAGTAGCCCACAAGCAGAATGTGCATGGTGCTGAAGGGGCTGCTAGCAAGACATCATACTTATGTGCCAACTGTGGCAAGGTTTATCACCACCTGAAGAGGCTTATGAGGCACTTTTGTGAAGTTAATGGTGTAAAACGCTTCCCATGCAATTTGTGTGACAAGCAGTTTGATAGAGCAAAGCAGCTGGAAATTCACATGAGAGTTCACACTGGTGAAAAACCCTATGAGTGCGACAAATGCGGCAAGAGTTTCTCGCAGTCTGGTGGCTTAAAAGATCACATGCTTTCCCACACGAGAGAAAAGAAATTCAAGTGTGACCTCTGTGATGTGAAGTTCCTACGCATGAAGAGTCTTCGAAAGCACAAACTCATCATTCATCATGGCATTGAGCCTCACATATGTGGGCAGTGCGGTGCAACCTTCAAGTACTACAAAGCCCTCAAAAAGCATGAGCTAGTCCATGGCACCGTTGACCCTGAACAGAAGGTCCTGACAGACATTCTTGAGGACATCGAGCAGGCAATAAACGAAGCCTCTGAGGAAGCAGAAACGGGTGACTCTGCCATAACAGAAGCTGTGAATGGCATAGCCCCTCAGGATCAGGTGGCAGAGGTGGTGATTCATGAGGACCCCGGCATGGAAGTCATCATTGGACACGATGAAGAGGGCAACATTCTCCATGTCATCCAGAACCCTCACCAGGAGGAACTCGATCAGAGTGTACAAGCGATCCACATCCAAAGGCAGATTGAGGAACAGGGTGATGATGAAATGGTCATGGCTGTTGTTGCAGCAGTGGATCATCATGAAGAAGTTGTATCTGCTTCATGATTTTAAGGGGGCCACCAGCAAATTTGTGCAAAGACATTTTTAATAGTCGGGTACAGTGGACTCACATTATAAAGAAGTCCTTCGGACCGGCAATTTTCGTTCGTTATATCAAAATTTTGTTTTAACTGAATAAATAAACAATAGAAATACATAAAGTGGATAATGTTGCGGCCTGATATTTTACTTCATTGTAACCAGAATTTTGTTGTAACTGTGTTTGTTATAACAGGAGTACATTGTACACTGTACACTAGTGCCTAATGTGTACACATTTTTGCCACCATGAAACAGTGGCGTACAATGTATCATCAGGAAGTACAATGTAGGAAGATCTCCTTTTTACTTTTCTTTTCAAAGTACTGTGTAGCTGGAAACTTGTAAATTTTGAACTTTATGAAGTTGTACAATTCAAGATTTTGCCAAAGTCACAAATGTCACTGTTATACAAGTGCATGCCTATTATAACAAACACAGCTATAACAAAATTATAGATACAACTGAGTAAAATTCAAGTCCCAAAACTATCATCTATACAGTACATCCTATCATACTTTATTTGCTTGACTATAATGAAATTTTGATATACTGAAGGAAAACTGCCATTACCGACAACTTCATTATGACGGGACTTGCCTGTAGTGTGAGCATATCATATTTCAGGTCATGAAAAAAAAAAAAAACAGGCAAATTTTCTAGAAGGTTTTCTGCTACTGGATACTACTGTTGAGATGTTTATGCACCGTAACAACTTTGCATACAATGCATGATATTCAGCTACAAAGAGACTTTCATATGCACTGAGGGTCTACACAGCTTATTAACCTGTTCCTTATGGGAACCTGGTACTAGTATACCAGGTTCCCAAAATGTTGACAAGAGTGTCTGCATTCATGGACTAAATTTATGTTTATTTGTATTATGCTGACCAGAAAAGTGACTTTGATCAAAAGATAAGAGTTTCTTCTTTCAATATCTGTTCTTTTTCTGTACCATACCATGTGTATTTTTATCTAATTTACCTTTTTCCAACATAGTGGTGCACTTGTTTTGCTATAAAACTCGTATGAAGTCGCACACACAGCCATCAAGGCTGAGCTCACTAGTTAGTAAGCCCATCAGCACATACTCTGTGCATACCTAACGTCCGCTGGATATTTTGCTTTGTTTGATGGCACATGCCTTTCACCATGGAAAGGGGATAAGTATACCACTTGACTGCCTTCACACAGGGGGATTCTCTGTCGATGGGCATACAGAAACTCGTTTGTGGGCAATAATGGCTGTCTGAGACTTGCGGGTGGAACGGGTTTATAACTAAAGTCATTCAATTTTTCTTTTGAATCAGAAGCATTTTTTAGAAGTGAAAAAAAAAAAGGAAAGGAAAAAAGATCTGAATGAGAGAGAGTCTGTAAAGCTTGGAATGATGATTAATACTCTGGTACTTGCAGATAATTACCATTAGATTTAAGATTACAGTCTGGATTTTACAAGTTGAAAACAGTTTACGTGATTGTAAGGTACTGATCTACCAGAAATTCATTGATGAGTGAAATTGTGTGGAAGGTTTACTGAAAAATTATGCACACTATCCTAGTGTCTGCAGTTTTGATACAAATTCCAAGGCTAGCTAAAGGAGCTTGATACATACACTGGTATTTAAATATTTTGTGCATCAATACTCCAATGCATAGCCACAGTCCGTGATCTAAAAACAAATTTGGGTATGTCTCTGACATGATCAGATGTACTAAAGTTGTAATGGCCTTCATCAATCCATGTGTAAGAAGGAAATATATTTGTTAAAACATTAATTTTAAACTTTTTTATGTTTTTAAGGGTATCACTTTCCTATGGTTGATTTGTTTGATACTAATTTACGTCCATGGCGTACCTAACTTGGTTCTGCATATCAATAAGTGCAACATCATTTATGATCGTAATTTATCCAATGAAATTACATCAAACAAGGAGAATTATCTCCTTGGTGATTATGATACATTGCAGTTTTAAAGATGTGTACTTCTTCCCATTCATGCATTGTAAGTTTGATAACACATCCTGCTAATGTAGTTTTTACTTTGTTTCTTTGTGTAATATACAGTAATGTACAGTGTATGTTCACTCATAGGTTGATTATGTTTGGGTGAGGTACATTGTATGTTACATGTACATTGTGGCTTGATGCATTTTGCGAGTGAACAAACAGCACTTGGCACAGTTCAGAAGTCTTTACGAATGGATGACAATGTCATATTCCTGCATAATTTGAGGGACAATCAATCTTAACTTGGGATGTGACAATAAACGATAGGGTTTTGCATGTTTCATATTTGAAATCAAAAAGAAAATTTGAAATTAGTAGCAGAACTGCATCTTTTAATCTTTACAAATCAATTAGGTGCATATACGATGTCTACATCCCTCTCTTGTGCAACTGAACTCACAAAACTTTGTTGGAGGGCCTTTTTTTTTTCATATGTCAAAACTTCTGAGGAATGAAGTGATTCAATGTAAGAAAAGAAAGAACAAAATGCCAGTATGATTCATTGTGACGTCATGGCACATATAACAGTATGTCCTGACGGAATACGAGCCATATCATGATAAAAACTGTTCACATACACAGCAGTCACATGGTATTTGCACTGTCTGCTTCCTTTCTGTCCAGCGCCACGCATATGGAGGTCAGCATGAACATCTCCAAGTGATTAGGACATGTTAGAGGACTCGCGAGCCAAATACAGGTAGTAGGGATAGACCTCAAAATGGAGGGTAACGGCAACGCCAGCCTGAAGCAGCCTCGACGCAGGATGAATCGTAGGAGAGTTCAGGTCGTGCCTGGCGATGCGGATGCCATGCTGGAGTGTGAGAAATGTGGCAAGAAATTTGTGACTCGTGGAGGGCTCAGTGTGCATGTCTGCAGTAGGAGAAACAGTTTAAAGAAGCAGGTCCGAGGAGATGGAGATGGTCAGAGAACTGGTGGGGTAGAAGGTGCAGACGTAAGGGATGGTACTGGTAGTGATGACTGTGATCTGGGTTACCAGGAGCCGAATGCAACGCAGAAAGATCAGTTGAAAAAAGCAGGAAGATCGAGGGAGAAAGCAAGGTGTGATATTTGTCAGGAAACCTTTGTAAACCATCAGGTTTTGCTGGTACATCAACGGAGGCACACAGGAGAGCGACCGTACGTGTGCACTTTGTGTGAGCGCAGATTCACTCAGCACAGTGCTCTGGTTGGACACATGAACACCCATGCCAATGAACAACATGAATGCAAGGAGTGTGGAAAGACTTTCACTCAGCTCAGGAGCTTAAAGCGACATGCAAAATTTCATACAGGTGAGAAGGAGATGAAGAAAGGCACGTTAATACAGTTTCGTGAGCGCCTTGTCAAAGTTCCTGTAGATGCTTCTGGGAAAGGCGAGATACTAGAGCCTCTAATTTCGAGAGGTGTTCCCTACCAAGACATGTATCAATGTGAGTTTTGTGACAAACGTTTCAAGACAGGAAGTCAGTACGTGGTACACAGACGTATTCACACTGATGAACGCCCTTTTGAGTGCAAAACATGTGGCCGTAGGTTCCGCCAGAGAATCACGTTAATAGATCATGAAACAACCCATCGCAGTGACAAACCTCACGAGTGTGAAAGATGTGGGTCCAAGTTTAAGCAGGCACGCATTCTTCGTAAGCACAAAAATTCTAAAATCTGCGATAAGCGCACTAGAATCAAAGAGCAAAATCATGAGTTTTCCCAAATGGATGTTGAGTCCAAGTCTAATGTCAAGCTGCTCCCTGAAACAGAAGTTGAAGAGGTAACACAATGTGAGGAAGATGAGGTTCATGTTTCACCTAGGGAAGACAAATCAGCTACACTGTCAGAATCAGCAAAACCTGAGGCTGAAAGTCAACCAGAAATGCATAAAAATGCAGACAGTGAATGTCGTGAAACTTTCATATGTGAGCAGTGTGGGAAAATTTTCCACAAAAAGAAAAATCTTTACCAGCATATCAAAACACATACAAACAAGAAACCGTACATCTGCAGTCAATGCAACAAGGGTTTCAGATTAAAGTCAACACTGCGTGAACACATGGAAACACACACAGTGGGCAGGCCACATGCGTGCCAGAATTGTCAGAAGCAGTTCAAAACCAAGCGTTGTCTTCAGAACCACATTGGGCGGAACATTTGCACCCAGATCCGACCCTACACCTGTGAGGTCTGCAACAAGTCATTCATGTATGCCAGGTACCTGGAGAGACACCAATGTTTGCGATCGGCACCAAAAGAATTCAAATGCACACACTGCGAGAGGATATTTACGCGGCGTCACTTATTGGTTGAACACATCCGCACACACACTGGAGAGAAGCCTCTGCAATGCAGCGATTGCAACAAAACATTTGCCAAGAAAGACCTTCTCAGGCGCCATCGTCTCATCCACAGTGCCGACAAGAAGTTTAAGTGCAAGTTATGTGGGAAGAAGTTTCCTCTGAGGGCTTCTCTTCAAACGCACATGGTGGTCCATACGAGTGAAAGGAACTTTGTGTGCAAAATATGCCACAAGGCATTCAAACAGGCAAGTTCACTTCGAACCCACAGCAAGAAGCACAATCCCAGCAAGCAGTCCGAGTCGAAGCCAGCAGCATTTCTCTGCGCTCATTGCGGCAAGATGTTTCGGCATTTCCGACGGATGCTGAAGCATTACTGCGTGGCACACGGTGGGAAGCGCATCAAGTGTCAGGTGTGCGAGAAGATGTTTGACAAGAAGCAGCAGCTGGAGGTCCACATGCGCATCCACACAGGGGACCGCCCCTACCAGTGTGGGGAGTGTGGGAAGCGCTTCACCCAGTCTGGCAGTCTAAAAAACCACCTTGTCAGCCATACGGGTGAAAAGTTGCACCAGTGTGACATCTGTGACGCCAGGTTCTCCCGCATGACCAGCGTGCGTAGGCACAAACTCATAATACATGCCGGTGTGGAGCCTTTCATGTGCAACGTGTGTGGCTTGACCTTCAAGTATCAGAAAGCATTGAAGAAGCACACTTGCTTGGCAGATAACGAAATAAAGGAAGCTGTCCTTGTAGAGCCTGGTGTGGTAAAGATTCAGGACATGGCCAATATGCCAGAGGTAGATGTGTGCGAGTCTGACTTGGAGCAGCAGGAACTGGACAAGATTCTAGGCAATATCAAGAGGGCTATGACGGGGGCAGGCATCGAGATCAAGGATAACGTCCAGTATCAGATTGTTGTCGGTGACAATTCTGGGGAACTCGTCGTCAGTATGGGTGGGGATACCTCACAGTCACCGGACCAGATTTCCTGAATACACTAATACTTCATTTTGATTCAACACAACCAGTGTGTATGGTGTGACTGCTCATCTCACAGAATTCTTTTGCTTATTGATACCTACAATTTTTTACCCCACCACACCAAAGCCTCGCTCACCATTAGTTAGCCACTGCTACAGGAAATGTGTTAAATAGATTTAAAAAAAGAAGAAAAAGACTGAATCTGTAAGTAGCATGCTTTCTCTCACCTAAGATATGTAATAACAGTTCTTCCACAATTATTATGCAGCAATTTGGAATTTGCCAGAGCTAAAAGACTTCTGAATTTGTGACTGGAGTGCTTGTTGTTGCTAAAGTTTGGTTGAGGTTTTTTTTTTTCATTAATATCATTACCAGTGTAACGACGTCTCATGGTCCTCATATTTTAAGGACATATCAATTTCGTCAGAAGTACACATTATGATCAATTAGGTCTCTTCTAACCTGGAGACACTTTAATCACTGTACTTGTGCATAGCATTGTTTTTCAATGTGTGGTATGTAATGTACAATGTACTCTTTTTGCCATGTTTTGTCTTTCTCTCCATATCATTCCGTTGTGAAAGTACTGCCACCGTGTACTGTATACACCATATATATAGCAATGCTAATTTTTTGTGAATCAGGACTTCCCAACAATTTCCTGAGTGGTTAAATTTGTGATCGTGAAGTACAGCAATGGACAGAGAAATGTGTGTATGTATCACATTCATGTCGGGATTAGAGTAGATATTAATTCAAAATTTGTGAATAGTAACTGACTCATGGAATTTGTGAAAATCACGACCCTGTGAAATACATGGTGTATACAGAACTTGTGTGAGCAAATTGACGAACATGAAGATGGTGAGATCATTAGGGCAATGAGATGGCTCAGCCAGTAGTACCAGTGCTTTGTGATCAGATAGATTTGAGGTTGAGTCCCATCTAGTCAATGTTGTTTGTTATCCTGCTGTCCCCTCTTGTCAGAAGCAGAAACACTCTGGCCCTCAAATAGGACATTGAAGGGAAGTTGTGTGTGTGTGAGGGAGTCATGACTCACACATAAAAGATCCCACCCATAAAAAGCAGCATGCTAGCCTGGTTAACCCTAAAAGGGCCGGGAGGGGGGGGGGGGGGGGGGGGGGTTGTTAAATCAACCGCCTCTCTACATTTTCCGTGAGTATGCCTCTACATGAAATTTTTTGAGCGGGCCGCTCACTGACTTTTTACTTTCAAGTCTTGCACATCTTTTGACACCATTTTTGCGAAAATTGCGCATGCCGTTACGACATTGCACGACCTTTTATACATGCCTCAGAACTCAGACATTTTTTAAATCACTGCTCCCAGTGGTAAACAGTACCTTTAAGTGGTTTGCCCCACTTACCCACACCAGAAAATTGGCAAATGATGCAGACCTCTCACCCAAGGTTCACCCAAGGGGTGGTATTCTGAACTTCTTCGTAGAAAGATTTTTTTTTCCTAAGTCAAGATTTTTTGACAAGTGGTATTCTGAAATACTAGCAATAGTCAATGAATGGTATAAACTTTGTGTCGTACAAAGAAGAAGACAAGTTCATTGAAATATAAGTATGATTGATTGTGTGGATGTCTACACAAAGTCGTGTAGAATTGTGACTTACTGTATTTGATTCCCAACCTAATATCTGTAATTTTATTGTCAGATATACTGTAAAGTGTTTTTATGAAGTATCCCTCTCTTCTGGTTTTTATCAACATGAGAGAAAAATGAAACTTTTCAAAATTGTCCCTTGGTAGGCTGACATTGATTTGGACACATTGTACTAAAGCACACACATAGAGGAGTTTGAGTTTGAGTTGTCAGACTTTATAACTCTCTCCGTATTCATTTGGAATGAAGGAATGAAAATTGCTGTAAGAGAAGAATATATATCAAATTTGATGAATATCAATTTAAAGCTTATTTTTGAGGCAGTGATCAGTGTACAATTTGTATGTGCATGTCACTGCCCTGCCTAATTCCCTCCCCATTTCTCTGTGAATGCTCAAACAATCAAGTCTCTTCATGTAATATACATGTTTATTGACTACGCATGGTAGGTAGTCTTGCATTTAACCCATTGCGGTTGATTAGAAAGAGGTTGTGGTATACTAAATGTACCTTGTATTGTGTTTCTAAAGGGCATTACACTGTATCATTAATTTTTGAAGGCAACATACATGTATTATCTTTCCAAATCTTTCCATCTCTTTGGACCTGTTGTGCACAGTATGTATTACAGTGTGCATCTGCAAGTGTATTTCGTGAAAGTGGGTGTTTATAAATTGCTCTGAGTGCAGTTGTACATGCATCATTTATGATATAAGAAAAACAAATCTGTATGTTACAAATGTCATTGCATGAATCACGACTGTGATACATTTACAGCCAATGCAATACATTTACAACCTGGTGTACAAAGTGAATGTAAATTGGTATGTTAAAGAGTCAATTGCACGTGCTTGTCAAAGCTTGCACTGTTAAATTGTTATTTGCATTACAAAGTACATGGTACGTGTCAGTGATTGGAAAATAAATTATTTTTGTTGATATGTTAAAAAGAAAACACTTATCAAATGTAAATTATTCTGAAGAAGCTATAATGCATGACAAATAATTGCAGTTTGATCATTTGTGTATTTTTTTCAAGAGTGATGAGAAATTCTGAAGAGTGGTGAGAAAATTTGAAACAAAATGTGCACGAAAATACTGCACAATACTGTGAATAATCTTCATCGACAATTGTTCACACACACACATGCATACATTTGACTCATAATATCTGAAGTGGAGTGGCACAGGTGTAGGAACAGGGTATGGTGGGTGTGTGTGTGTGTGTGTGTGTGTTTGTGCTTTGTCTTGAAGTAATTAAAATGAAGAATTACCATGGTATACAGTGGCCTCCCATTATAACGAAGTGCTCGGGACCGGCAGTTTTCTTTTGTATATCGAAATTTTATATCGTAATTTCGTGAGAGATTACGTCATATATGAGATCCCGCTAGTGCGCGCGCCACTCAATTCGTTAGTCGCCGCCATCTTGCTAACACGCGAATTTCTGTGCATCGGAAAATTCGCCGGAATTGCACTTGAAAATTCAAGTTTCGTTCGAGTTGGATAGACATAATAGCTAAAGTTACCTCAACGGGAGGTTTTGCCAGGTTTTTTCTGGTTTTTACGATCATTCTTCAGCTGAACAGCAACGGAATTTATGTCTTCGACCAACGTTCCAAACGTGGGCGGCGCAGCCGCACCACCGCTGCTGACAGCAGTCGCGTCCCCGGCAGCCACCGGCGGGGGTCGCGGAGAACAACACGCACAAGAGTGCAAGCAGAAAACTGCGACAGCCAAAGGTAAAATGCCTACTAGAGCCGGCAAGGCAGGTACTAGTAATAGTACTACTGCAACTACAAGCAGTGCTAACCCTAGTGGTAGTACCGGTGCAAACAAAACAGTGAAACCACCTGCCAAACTGGCCTCTAAAGTTTCAACTTTGGAGGATAGACTCGGCAAGCTTGAAGGCCAATTAGCCGTGGTTGTTCAATTTGTGGAGGCACAGTCGGCAAAGCAGACACCAGCCCGTGAAGGCGGTGGCAATGGAAAGAGTATCAGGACTCGTTCTGAATACTCCCCTTCAGACTCGGCAGATACTGACTGCCATTATGATGATGAATATGCGGCACCATTTCTGGGCCGAGATGTGGATGAACACTCTGTGATTATCCAACCAGGTCAAGGGGATAGTTGTCAGGATGACAAATTTGATATTGAAGAAGGCGAAGTTCCCCCTCCTGTAGTG
This sequence comes from Diadema antillarum, assembly GCF_040938485.1. Classification (NCBI taxonomy): domain Eukaryota; kingdom Metazoa; phylum Echinodermata; class Echinoidea; order Diadematoida; family Diadematidae; genus Diadema; species Diadema antillarum. The sequence continues at coordinate 1,862,382 of NW_027271721.1, forward strand.
GAAAAAGTTCCAAACATTGCAGCCAAATTTGCTGTGGCTGAGGAAGTTGGTTCCCCCATTGACCCAGAAATTGCTAAGTCTACAGCCTACCTTCTGACCCACCAGCTTGAGCCCAAAGTGGTAGATGAAACGATCACTAAATACCCCATTCCCAGCAACTGAGCTGGTGGATGTGCCGAAAGTCAACCAAAGAATCTGGAATGGGCTACCTGCCTTTTCAAAGACACGAGACCTCAAATTTCAGAGACTCCAAAAGAATCTCACGAGAGGCATCAATGCCTACATACATACAGTGTCAGCACAGGATATTACTGAACAGCAACAAGATGCACTAGCACTTCTGTGCAGTGCAAACTTTGAGCTAAATTCCTTACGTAAGGAATTCATGAAACCAGACATTGGTTATCAATTCCAACATCTCTGCAAGCCCTCTACACCGGTCTCCAAATTCCTTTTCGGTGACGACCTGGGAAAGCAAATGAAAGACATAAGAGATGAACAAAAAGCAACTGAGGGTGTCCTCAGGAGTGAGCATAGCAGACAATACAAAAAGCAGCGTTTCAGCCCATATGACTATGGCAGGAGTGCATATGGCAAGGGCAGGAGCAAGATTACATCAGGAAGCTCGAATTTGCCCCAACAGTACCGCGACGTGGGCTGGACTACATCTCGTGCAAGCACAAGTGATGTGACTAGGCCTACAGGTGCAAAAGGACCGTGGACTGGAGCTACCAGCCATGCTTTTTTAGGCCAGCGCCCCAAGGGGAGAGGGAAGCCGCTAGCTCCCCACACCTTCACACATCCCAGCCAGCACCAACCGCACTGCGGGAGCAAGCAAGGCTCAGGGATGAAGAGAGCACGATAACCTCCAGTTTAACTGACGAGGTAAATATAACATCCCTTTCTAGTGATCATGCAAAGCTATGTCATCATGATAATGTAGAACCTGTGGTAGGAGGTCGACTGAAGCAATTCTTCCCAAAGTGGCGCAAAATTACTTCAGACCCACATGTGCTAAATGCTGTAAGTGGTTACAGGCTTGAATTCAGTAAAGAGATGGGTGCACCATCTAGAACTAAACCCCCTTACCTTTTTCGATGTGATAAAGCCGAAGAGGCTGATATTGATCTCGAAATTTCTAAACTCCGTGACAAGGGAGTAATTGAACAGTGCCAGAGGGAAACTGGAGAATACGTGTCTAATATTTTTACACGGCCTAAAAAAGATGGGGGTACACGCGTTATCCTAGACCTGTCTGATCTCAACAAACATCTCCAGTACCAGCATTTTAAGATGGAAAATATCCATACTGCTATTGAACTCATTTCAGAAAATAGCTTCTTAGCTTCAGTCAACCTTCGGGACGCGTACTATACAGTACCTGTGCACCCAGCACACAGGAAGTTCTTAAAGTTCTCCTGCAAAAATCAACTTTGGCAATTCAAAGTACTGCCTAATGGCCTGAGCACGGCGCCAAGGTTGTTCACTAAACTACTGAAACCTGCATTCACATTACTGAGAGAGCAAGGGCATGTAGTAATTGGGTACCTTGACGATATACTGATTATTGGAGAAAGTGAGAATCAAACTTTGCAAACGGTTTTGGAAACCACTAGCATCCTTGCACAACTTGGGTTCTTGGTACACCCAGATAAATCAGTACTATGCCCCACTCGAGAAATACAATTTCTTGGTTTCATTCTCAATACCGTACTCAGACCATGACAATTCGACTGCCTGATAACAAATCAGAGGAAATACAGTCCTTGTGCACTGAACTTATGCAAATAGCAAACCCCAGTATCAGGCAGGTGGCTAGAATTATCGGGAAAATGGTAGCATCATTTCCCGCAGTCCAGTATGGACAGCTCTATTACAGGGCTTTAGAAAGGGACAAAATCAAAGCACTCAAAATTAATAAGGGGCATTTTGACAGAAAAATGAGCCTATCTTTGGAAGCAAAACGAGAGCTGCAATGGTGGATAGACAATGTGCAGTCTGCTTTCTCACCCTTACGACACCCTAAACCTATGCTCGAATTGTGCACGGATGCCAGTGGCAAAGGCTGGGGGGCATCTGATCATACCACCCATACAGGGGGTAGATGGAATGAAGACGAGCTGCAAAAAGCCAGGGAGAATAAGATTAATTATCTGGAGACCCTGGCTGCTGGCATGGGACTCGAGTCCTTCTGTTCTAATTCACAAAACATTCATGTCTTGTTACGGCTAGATAACAGTACTGCTGTTGCGTACATTAACAACATGGGAGGCATTAAATCCCTTGACTGTGATCGGGCAGCCCGAGAGATTTGGCAGTGGTGTGAAACTCATAAAATTTGGGTCACAGCAGCACACTTGCCAGGAAAGCTGAATGTGGAGGCAGACCGCATGTCTAGAAATTTCAATGACCGCACAGAATGGATGCTTGACCGCACAGTTTTCCAAGAAATAACCTCACGTTTTGGGACACCAGAAATAGACCTATTTGCCTCCAGACTTAACAAGCAGGTAGAGAACTATGTCACATGGCTGCCCGACCCACATGCCAAGGCTGTTGATGCCTTTACTCTCGATTGGGGAAAGTGGTACTTTTATGCATTTCCTCCTTTCTGCTTAGTTGCTAAGTGCATTCAAAAAATCAAATCTGATAATGCAGCTGGGATACTAGTAGTCCCAAAATGGCCAAGCCAGCCATGGTTTCCTCTCCTAAACAGGATGATGAATGAGGAACCACTTGTTATTCATAGGAGTGAATCCTTACTAACATTGCCAGTTTCTAACACTCCTCACCCACTTCACACTCAGATTGATCTTCTTGCTTGCAGGTTCTGTGCAACCCCTTCAGAGATGCGGGATTGAATGCACGGATAATTGCTGTAATGGCCTCCTCTTGGAGAAAAGGGACTAAAAAACAGTATGCAGTGTACATAAACAAATGGAAAGCATTTTGTGACAAGAAATGCAGCAACTACTTGTATTCAGATGTTCAAGCTGTCCTGGAATTCCTGAGTGACATTTTCTTTGAAAAAGGGGCAGGATATAGTGTCATATACTTAGCACGGAGTGCTCTTTCTTCATTTGTGATACTTCGAGATACTATGTTTACAGTTGGAAACCATCCCTTTATCCAGAGGTTTATGAAGGGAGTCTTTCAGCTACGCCCACCCAAGCCTAGATACATGGAAACGTGGGACGTTAACCTTGTTTTCAATTTTCTTCGTTCTTGGTCCCCAGCGCACGTATTGGACCTGAAAAAATTGACGCTTAAGTTGTGTGTGATTATTGCATTAATCTCAGCACAAAGGATTCAATCATTACACTACCTAAGCTTGGATGATATGGTGTTAAGAGAGAATGCAGTCACTTTTCACCTTCATGATCTCCTAAAACATAGCAAGCCTGGAAATTACTCACACACTGTCAAGCTCCAGGCATACCCACCAGACAGGAGACTTTGTGTGGTCAGGTACTTGCAGGAATACATCGGAAGGACCCGCAGGATCAGAGCTAGTGAACGGTACCTTTTTGTTAGCTACAAGAAACCGTATCACAGGGTATCCTCTCAAACAATCGCTCGCTGGATTAAGGAGGTTTTGGAGGCTGCGGGTATTGATACAGGGATCTACAAGGCGCACTCTACTCGGGCAGCGTCTACCTCCGCAGCCATTAAGGGAAATTTCCCAGTATCTAAGATACTTGCGCAAGCCGGCTGGGCCAACGAAAGAACCTTTCGCAAGTACTACAACAAGCCCTGTCCTGCTGAGAAAAACTTTGTAGAAACAATTATCAAAAAATAGACTGTGAAGCCCTAAGATTTGAGCAGACGTGTCTTGAACTGCCTGAACTTGTGAACTCTTGGAGACACAATATCTATGCAACATTCAGCCTGAATGAGAATTGCAATGGAACCTCTATCTAAGGTATGCTGCCTACCCCTTTTGGGGGGGTTGCCTCGAGAATGTAACCACTGGCTTCGAAATCTCATATATGACGTAATCTCTCACGAAATTACGATATAAAATGGAAGATTAAACGAGAACTTACCGTTTGAAGTTTAATATTAATTTTATGAGTAATTGGAGGGTGAGATTACGTCCCGCCTCACCCTCCCCCAAATTTCAAACGGTAACTTAATCTCTCGTTATCTTCCTACATCAGTGGTCACATTCTTGCTTCTAATATTGAGTGGCGCGCGCACTAGCGGGATCTCATATATGACGTAATCTCACCCTCCAATTACTCATAAAATTAATATTAAACTTCAAACGGTAAGTTCTCGTTTAATCTTCCATTTTGTTATAACCAAACAAACAATAAAAATACATAGAGTGAATAATGTTGCAGCCTAAATTTTACTTCGTTGTAACCGGAATTTCGTTATAACTGTGTTCGTTATAACACGAGTGCACTGTACTGTTTTATATTAAAGTTTCTTGTTAAATAAAAAAGTTCCCTGTAAGACTGTTGTACTTCAATAATACATGGTACTAGAATTCTATACACAATCAAACAGGCATGACAAGCCTGCTTTGTAATGACCACATTTCATAATTATGTTGTTGCAAAAGATGCCATACATACAACAGTAAGCTGAGAAGAGCACCACTTCCTTCGTTTGTGTACATTGTACTGTACATGTACAGTACCTGTTCTATGTCATTACATCATTCCATTTCTGTTTACCTTTGCACGGCAAATATCTTTCTCAAATAGAGAAAATACATAATCTACAGTACAAGCAGAGTGGAAGCATATGTATATATATATATACACTTTATATATATATTAGACATACAGTACATAGATATATACAATATATATATATATATATATATATATGAATATATATATATATGTATGTATATATATATATATATATATATATATACAGTTAACAAAATTATTCATACTCCTGAGAAAATTTTAGTTGCGAGCAGATTTCTTTCTAGTAAAGGATAGAGTGATGGCGATTGGGTGTTATATCTCAACATTTCTATTATTATGCAAATGAGGTGAAACTGGAATTAATGTCAATTTATAGAGGACAAATAAGAATAAAAAGTTAACACCCAATCACCATCATTCCATCCTTCACCTGTAAGAAATCTGCTCAAAACTAATAATTTCTCAGGGTTTGAATAATGTTATTGTTAACTGTATATATGTGTGTGTGTGTGTGTGTAATGATAATAGCAAGAGCTACAAAGTTGTTTACATGCTCTACTATGCAATTCAGAGAATTATGACAGACCACAAACCACTAAGACATACATGGCTCTTGATTTTAGTGTCTAATTTTATTCAGCATATCAAATGATAAACACACACTCCTGGAATAAATATTTTCTTCCATAAACCTTCGCACAACAATGGCAAATAAATATCTGAGTTGGTAAACTTTTATCTGTCGTTACTTATCTCAGCCTAAATACATAATATGGAGTGTCCCGTGTATTGTTTCTACAATCACATAATACTTTTTGTTTCATGTATTTACAGTAAGAACAACTTGAAAAATAATGAACAAAACAACACAAGACATTATCTGAGTTTTACACGAATCTACACGTAGTTGAGGAGGACTGGACTGTAATTTTCTGAATTGAATACAACAATTATGGCAAATCTTCAGAAGTAGAAAAAAACAAGGGAATACAAAGAAACAATTTACCAGTTTCACTGGTGCTTATTATTCATATTGATAATTTAAATTATTGTACAAATATAAATAATTTAGTTGTTACGGAAGTACCAGTACGCACACGTGCAAGTTGGTATGTAAACATCTTAATGTTGGAACTACCAGCTGATGTGAACATGATTCAAACGGTCTTTTCCTCTCGGGGGCAGTAGGGTCGGCACAATGAGTCACCTGTGTTTTGCATCCCATGTAGGATTGACTCTTGAAATCTCTTTTGATGATGGGGGGATTCTTGGTCACATCTTTCTTATGATAATCTCGAAAGTTCTCAGAAGGTCTAACATTTGCCTCTTTCATGAACTATGGATAAGGTGAAATTTTTGCTTAGACACAAAAATGGAACAATTAATACATGTTATGTGTTTATAATAGGTGTCCCATTTTATTGTGAATTTTGTCATTAGTAAGCTTGCCAGAAGCTTGGTGTTTTGTTTTTCTGTGTGTGTGTGTGTGTGTGTGTGTGTGTGTGATAGTTTTGACCAATGAATTGACACACATGACCTGTAAAGTTTAGTCAGAATCAGTTTTGCTAATGCCATCTTATTTTATTTTATATTTTTTGTAAAATGGAGAAAATGTTAATTTGCAGATTTGTGTTACCTGGAAGAATTTTAGTTAATATGCTATTGTACATAAAATGTTCTTAATTATGAGACCATTTGTTCACTTCAAATTCCTTGCCTAACCAACCACATTTCCAAGGGTTCATTCCTTCATCAGCCATCACTTCACTAACCATTTGGTAGAACTGAGAAGAGGCTTGCGTAAATCCCATCATTTTCCCTCCAGCCAGCTGCATGTCGTGTGCAGTACAAATCAGTGTTACAACATGTACATGAGCCTTGAACAGAGGCTAGCTGCTGGCAGTGTCTAACTCTCCCCTCCATGACTAAGAACCATTCGCAGAGTGTGTAAAACATTGAATACTGATCAACTATCCAAGATGATAACAGTTTAAGTACTTCGTCCAACAGACACAGGAAATGCAGAATCTATTCAGCAAAGTTGTCACGAGCTTCAAGCTATACATGTATTTGCTCAAATTAATTTCAGTCATAATTTCAGATGAACAATTTCTGAATGAACAACAACAAAGAAAATGAATGGAACAATTAATCTCTTGAGTGACACGCATTCAAACCAATGGATTCATAAACTCTTTTCGAATATGAGCTCCTAGAGAGAAACAGAATCTTTATGTATTTGCATAGAAAACTATAAGTACAAACATAAACCAATATGATATACAAACACAATATATGAGATAACTTGATAAGAAGCAGCAAAGCATCTTTGAGTAACAATGGGAGCCTCTTTGTGGAGAGAAATTATTGGCATCAAATTGCCAACGGTGATTCTAGTCGTTTCATGTCTTTGATTTTAATTTTTGAGTTGTAAGTGGGTCTTGTGCGTTGCCAACATGAACCCCTTTTGATTTGATTGTCATGTGTAACTTATCAGATTGATGTTTGCTGTTAAGAAGTATGGGCATAAAACTATTAAACAACCACAAAATGATTAGAATATAAATGAAGATTGTGAAAGATAGATTTGAGAAATCAAAGAGAGAGAGAAGAAAGGGGAAATTATCATGGGGTGTTACAGAATTTATGCCATTTTGAGAGTAAAAAAATGCTGAAAGACAAGCACATACAAACACATTGTGGTACACACGTTTACGTCAGTGGCAACTTTGCAGTTTTGGTCATGTAACTGCATGCATCTAATATTTCTAAAGAGAAACAGAAAATTCAGGCTACGTCAAACCTAGAGGAACTATGTGAGGGTATAACCCTGTAAGTGGTGCTTGGACGGCAGAATGTGCCTCCAGTGTTAGTGCACATACTGGCAGAAGCCGATTTTCTGCACTGATACATAACAGAACTGAAAATCTCATTAAAGTGATACACGTACATCAGTGATAGAACCAATGATTTGTGTGTTTTTATTGCTTTGTTGTAACCAGTGCATTTGCAGCAAAACAGCAGTTTCTCGAAGAATCCTCCACCCACTCCGCCCCCCCCCCCCAAAAAAAAAAAAACCACCAACACAAAAACTCCCTCAAACTGAAGGTCTCTTGACACAAAAATACAGTAGAACACATTAAATCTACATAACAAATGCAATATTGAATCTAACACACATGATAATCCGTTCTCTTTACAGGAACATTGGCAAATATGCAAGATAATGACACCGTTCTTGCAGCTTTATCTGTAACTTCATTAGTAAACATCAGTCTATCATTCCAATATATATATACATGATGATGCTGGCTTGGTTTTATTTCCCTCATATGAACAGAGATATCTGAATGTCTAAGAATTCCATGGATGATAACTAGGTGTAATAGTACTTCACATTGAAATAATATTGTCTGAAAATTAGCTAGCAAACTGTATTATTGACTCTCACTATAAATTTACTCTGTAGCAAAAGAGTCTGCCTGGGTTTTATCATCCTAGCAGCCACATCGGCGGTAGTAATGAAAACCCAACAGATTATTGCGCTCAACAACGTTTCGTTTCATAACAGTCAAACCTGTATTTTATATTAAGAAATTGCAGAATAACAGTAATAATCATATACAAATACCCACTATAGGTCTCTGTACAGTGCAGTAAAAATCTTGTTTGCAAATGTTCCTTGTTGTTAACGTTTCTACTACCGACTAAGTAACTCTTTGATACATTCTTCAGTTTCTAAACCTACTTATCACTCGACTTTACATCTACAACTGTGAGACCTCCCATTATACATCGGTCCATTACTACTAATCATTCCTTTCTCTTTCTTGTAGAGTCAAAGATGAATCAATATAGCCGAGAGCAAATTTCCAGGATGCTTTTAGATATATTCTCTTAAACGGCTCTATAAATCCATCAATATTGTCTAGAAAACTCTAGACATCATTCTTCACATCTATTCTCTCTTGACTATGATTACAGAGAACAAAAAATGGAACAGAATCGACTGTATACAGTATGTAGAAGTTACGTCTACTCTTCAGCTAAAAACAGTAAAATTATCTAGCTGACCTCTCTCAATTGACAGTTGCTCTGGGGGTTCCATACCCCCTCCTATCTGTACAAACAAAAATATGTTTCTATAAAAAACTGTATACATGATTGCTGATTACACGTGTTATTCCCGCAAGCTACCCACATGGACGGTTGCCATCTCATCTCTCTCCTCATATGAACAAACTCAACATGAAAATGCTTCAATTCACTGACTCTTATACATGTATGTATCTACACATATATGTGACTCCTTTGTTTTATATATACTGGAAGCCTGTTTATTGTAAATCTTTATATATATGTTATTTTTCATTTCTTTTCATAAATGAGCATATTCTTGAATATATTTCTATTTTCACTGAAAAGAAACTACCAGTAAACAATTGGCAGTTTAACAAGAAATATTGAAATCATGCACTAAAAAAAAAGAAAATGAATTCTGGAGCTTTACAGGAGAATGCCGCCATAACTTAGAGTGCCGCAGGTTGGGGCTCAGTCTGGACGTGAAAAAGGTCAATTTTAGAGGGATATTTGGTCTCTATATCTGCCTTCTAGTACAAGTTGTAATACAGGATGGAAGATATCCGAAGACTTTATAAGTGAGTTTTACGTCTGTTTTAAACAGACCTATCATAATCTTTGAAGCAGCTTTACTAAATTTGTTGGTCAAATATACAATACTGTGTTTGTCCGCTCCTGTGTTTAGTGCCGCATATACCTGTACTAATATATTATGGAATTTTTTCTGCATAGACTGATAACAAATGGCCATCCGAGAGCAAATGGAACTAGATGCATCTTACAATCTATTAGGTTCTGCCAAACCTGTGCCAAATACTGTACTATGTACTCTCATGATAACACACAATGCATTGTATTACTAGGTGATACTCGAAGTTGATTGGTCCATTGTGACCCCCTTTAGAAGGGTCAAGGATGAAAGAGGATCTGTCAGTTGGAGAGCGGGGGAGGATGTTGTGGGAAGTCGTCTCCAGGGGGCGCTTTCCTAGAAGACTCCTACGCCTGGCATCCCAAGACCTGTGAACCCATTGACCTCAAGTGATAACCTGATGATGTGGGTAAAAAGCAGAGATGAAAAAGATGTACAAACAAAAACAGTGTTTTAGTGCATCATCCATGCCTTGTATGAACAGATATCCTTCAAAGTCCCAGGAATATTCCAAAGGAACAAGTGGGAGGAACAAGTGGGTAGAACAACGTATACAAACCCCTAAAGCGGGTTTCCTTCTCCTTTGGTTCCACATAATGATACCAAATTCTTGTGACTAAGGTTTTATCCCGCCAGTAGCGACTTGACAGAAAGATTATTGGACTCAGAGTTTGCTCTGCAAAGTTATTGGGTTTCTCTCATTACTTTGCATGGCAGTGATGCTCAGTAAGAAAAGATGTGTAAAGCTTGCTAAAAGTAAAAATATGATATCATAAGTCATGGCAGTCATAGGCTCTGTGATTTGTGGAATGAGTAGGAGAAGCTGCTGTGGGTCAGTGGATATGACCATGAGCTCTCAGACTAGAAGTCCTAGGTTCAAGAACGTTGACTGCCGCAGACATCTTTAACGAGGAAAACAAAATCTGAACTAGACTGCTCAATAATGCAGAAACAATGCAGTCTTCTGCAGTAAGACATTCCTTTACTATATGGAAAAGTTGCAAAATAAAGTCTTCAATGAGAAATGATTATTTGTGATCATCTCCCCCTTTTTATAAACACGAGTAGCAGCTAAATTCTAACAGTCATGCAAGGTGATATCATAATGTGTTTATTTTGTTTAATGGATCTAGGACCCTTTATACTCGACATAGATATTTGCAGGTTGATGGTACGATAGTTTTGCGTGTTTTTTTTCCCCAACAACCATCCAAAATGCCATTAAATTTTTCAGTGACCACCTGAGTTTAAGACTGAAATGTTTTGATTTCTATCAACAGGTCTGTTTGTTAAGTAGAAAACCATGAACTTTCCAAGCACATTTTGATGTTTGAAAAATATGAACAATTACAAGCCTTTTCTTATGTTACTGCCATCAGTATTGGACGAAAAAAAAAAATTACTATAACACCTGTGGATGGTGTCTCTTGATCATAACTTACATTTTTTTTTTCTTTTGTGTGGGTTATTAAATAAGAATTATTCACAGCAATAAAAAAAGGAGAAAAACATATGCTTTTTCTATTTCTATTCATCTATGCATCTAACATTTTATATATATCTCCTTTTTTTCTGTTGTCTTTTATTCACATATATACTTTAGTACTGCACTAAATGCAGCAGAACTACAACCACACAAGAATTGTACAATGGGCATACGCGCAACAGCTGCATTCAGCAATCCAGAAATGACATATCACTGTCATCGTTTGAAATAATTTGGTGGCATACAAAGCCATAGGAATGAAAAGACAAAGAGGGTATATGGATCACAAATTGGACATAAATGTACACTTTGGGTTGCAAAAATGGCACAGGCTGGGTTGATTTAAAAATAAAAAATAAACAAAGGGTACACAAAGCACAGACAGCATGGCAATGCATAAAGTGGATAAGGGAAAACAATATTATTTGGATAATGGTAAAGAGGTTGGGTAGATGGAGAATTACTAGTCATGTTTCAACCTTCACAATTGTACACTTTAGATTACTGCAATAGCTTATAGGCAAACCCAAGGAATAAACATGAAGATCTAGTCTAAACCTAAACCTGTTTTCATTAAAATGCTTTGGCAAATACTGAATTACACATTTAGTACATCAGTCCACTCATCTGTCAACACATCAATGACAGATACAAAGGCCAGTGGTCAAATACTAAACATTCAGTTTGGAGGTAGTCTTGTTTAAAGACACTGATCTTTAACCCATGTCAAGTGGGCCAGTGCATAAAAAAAAGGACCAAAATTATGAACAAGCACGCAAAAAACAACCAAAAACCAAAAACAAAAACAAAAACCCTAGTAATATTGGTCATTAAAAATAACATGCTGGCATTTACATCATTAATATAGATTCTACTAATTCAACATTCACCAGGAAAGGTTGACATTTGCAACCTTGATCAATTAAAAAGTGTGCTTCTCAGTATAATGTGTAGTTGATCACAGAGCAGACATTCAACACAAATTGTTCCAATCACATCTCGACAAACACAAACACACACACAACCATGATCCCATCCAGTTACAGACTTAAAGTTTATACCAGTAGTGATGGACATCACATTTGACACAATACCATCAATAATCATAAAGAGAGGACAGTTTTCTTTTGTCTTATTCAGCTCCCCGACCCCCTCCTCATTTTTGACACAAAACAAATCCATCAAAATGTTTGTTTAAAAAAATATAGCTACACTAAGAAACAGGATATGTAAATGAGGACCACTGAAATTGCTGCATGCATTTGTTCACACTTCTTCTTGCATAACTGTGTACACTTCCATGTATTTATATCATGACATGCGATTGTATTTGTGTATCTGTGCAAGTTTGAGTGTGTGTTTGCAGGTCTGTACTTGGCATCACCCTCTACAGCATTCATTCTAAAATGAATAAAAGAAGAGAGAAAAATTCCCAAATCAATGCTACCTGTGTCCCACTATCATTAGAGTCAGAGAATGAATACTTCACTCTCCGTTATGATCTAAAGGTCTGTAACAAACATAAGGTCTCATGCTTCTCAGCTTAACCCATTGAGGACAGGCTGATTTTTTCCTATAACAGGCATTTCCCACAAACACCTGCCCGAGTATACTCGGGACCCGTCTATCTCCCACCTTGGCATGTACATGGTTAAACAACCAGCTTCCTATGCTGTAAAAAAGAATAAATAAATACAAATGTGCCCTCTAAAAAAAAAATGAAAGAAAATGCAGCCTATTCAATGCTCATGGTATATTGATGACAAAACAATATAAGTAGTGAGAATAAAATACCTCAAAACACAAGTCTCGACTACAGTTGGTCTGTTTTTCAATGTTCCCCGGTGGATGATTTATTCAGCATGCAATCAAAAGGGCCATTCTCCAGAGGGCCCTCACCATTACATTTGGCATAGTCACATGACATACCTGGACTGATCACCTGACCCTTTAGATCCTGATGTCTACCCCTACTGATTATCACACTACAGTTGACTATAGTACCAAGTATATTATGACTGCCTATACAACTAGAGCAACATGATCACTCGCCTTCAAACATCTTGTTAAAATCACTCTTACTTCTTACAAGTAAAGCTCTTCATGATGGCAAAGAACACAGAATGACTATACATCTTCTACAGAGAAAAGGAGAGAGAGAGAGAGAGACAGACAGACAGACAGACAGAGAGAGAGACAGAGAGAGAGAACAAAAGATAGCCTTTTAACATTAGATAATGAAGCAGCTACACATATATTTACAAATAGTTTCTGTACAACCCATTGGCAAATTTCTTAGGACGTACAACTGACTAATTACATGAAGTTTGACTAAAACTGCACAACAGCTGAATACACAATGGCTAAAATATTCTTGATACAAATCAATGAAATTACACTCAGAATACATTTGCATTCAATATCTGCCTAGATGCTTTGTGTTCCGCTGAATAATTCTCTATCTTGCTCTAAAATATGCCGAACACACAATTTCCAGTGCCACTTCCATGACGGTAAGATCTGATTCAGTAATTAAATGGTGGGAGGTGTAGCACGTCAACCTTCCTTATCTTCATGCCTAAGCATTATCTCCTGGTGAATTTCTTGGGACTGATTTAAATTACTTCTTCATTCAAAGTGTTGGCAAGAATTTGTAGAATCGAAAGGGCAACACAATTTCAACCAAATACATTGCTCGACTAAAGAATCGGGCAATGTTGTTTCACGGCAACCAATATTAATTACACGATGTGCATGCCATTACAATCAGTAAGCTAAGTTCAGATTGGTGAAGACAGACATGTCAAATTTGTAATCTAACTTTTCAATCAGATCATAAGATTGAGAAGGTATTACAATGAAAGAAAGAAATAATGTACATAGAAATACATAGCACACCCTTTACTCAAAGTGCTGAACAACCAGTTGGGAATTGTATGAATTTGTAGGTTTTCCACAGACTCAAAAAATATAACTTCCAAGTCCATTTTCAAAAAATTTCAACCCTGTATACGAGAAAGGTGAAAGCTACATAGCGTAAGGTGGGATGGGAAGAAAATCCGAGTTGCATTTTAGCACAAATTCGATGCTTCTCACGTGGTCGCTGAACATACGCCTCCACTACCGACAGTCAGTGTTCTGATGATTAACATCTACGTGATACAAGACTCTGCTGTCTTTATTTAATATGCAGGAAGACAATAATAAATATAACTTTTTTGTCGTTTGTTGAATGCTACAAGTAACTCTGGCACAAAAACACAAAACTACCACACATGACACCAAATATGCAAGTTTATCATACATGGCTAGGATGACCAGTATAGGAATATCAGCATAACCTGCCCTTTTGTACAGCTCAATGTATATTTACATCTGGAAGGTTTTCTTTTTTTCTTTATATTAATATACCCAAACTTTGGTGCAAATAGCAGCACTAGAACCACAGAATAAAATAATGTTAATAGTTTTCTCTGTCCTCCGACACCAGTGGCCAGATCTAGAATTTGAAATTATCAAAACAGACCATTCAACACCCTTTGTTGAATTTTCTGTGATCATTGGAGAGACAACTCATGACAGACTCGAGTGCTAAATCACGATTACGTTCGCTCTCATTATTGTGTAAATCTTTAATCTTTGAGGACTAAAGTCACTGATGCGTGCAATTATAAATGCCCATTTTTATCATGTCATCATGCTATGAAATAATTATGAAATTAAAAAGAAAACAACACAAACTACTCTCCTGTCCAATGTCAATACACTGTTTCCTACACAAAATTCAAGGACAGATTCTATGAACCCAGGCTATGTCATTAACTATACAAAACTGCTATATTCATATCCTTTTTGGTTTTCTTCTTCCATCTAAAAAACTTCGAATGAGTGGGGGCTTACAACAGACCAGAACTCTCACACACTCTGTCAAAATCTCATCACCTTATTCACAGTCAAGAAGCAAAATGAAACATGGAGAGAGAGAGAAAAAAAAGTCTACATTGGCAAGAATATTTTGAGAGGGACACGAGGTAGCCAATGGAAGCTATTAATATTCATCAGTATTAAAGAGTTCTGAATGCAGGAACCAGACAGCGTTACAGTCGCTAACTCTGCTGGGATGCTACAGGAACACACACACACAATCACAAATACATGTAAACACACATGCACATCTCAAAACAAATATCCATACGCACAGTCCCACTCTCATAAGCCGTAAACCAGTGCTTATCGCGGATGAACCTGATCAAAATACTGAGGCTCAGCGAGATAAAAATATATGAGTGAAAATTTTCTCCATATTTGCAGGTCTTCAACGTAATCTATCACTAATTCTAGGTGTGATGTCCTTTTCTTTTTGGTACATGACAAATGCGCAAAAACACACGATGCAAAAAGATGCATCATAATGCCTTATGACTATCTTCTTGAAGTTTACGTCTGTTGTTTTAAAATTATTTGATATCCTACATTTTGGCAGTGTGAAAATGCTGAATAAAGTACTGACACTTTGCAAACATCTCAGAACCATTACAAAATTTCAACCCAAAGGTGAATGTAGATATTTGATTACAAGATCAGATTGAGCAATGTCTGTGCACATTTCATACTTTCAGCTTCTTCACTGCGTATCAAAAAAAAAAATTAAAAAATGAAATAATGCCATTTACACAAGACATTTATTCTGTAATAGCTCAAAAAAAGTAAAACTACCATGTTTCATTACTATAACTTCTAGTCTTTGACTTACTTGATTTAGATCTGTATTCAATTCTACAATGATCTACAGCAGAATAATATTAGTTGCAAAAGGACTAATGTACACCACTACCTGGGACTCTACAGTTATTCAACTATCATAGATCATTGGTACAAAGGTACATGTCAGCTGTATAATACAGATCATTTGCCTAATATGACACTATAAAAAGCATTCTACAGCGGTGAGATACATAGTATAGTACAAACAATATCCTGTACATATGAAATACATGTGGAACCATCATACTGTGATAATGCCATTGTATATGCACGTATAAGTATTTGGAGTTAACTGAAAATGGACTATATAGCAACAATAATGGCAGACAGATTGAGAATGAATACATTCAGTAAACTGAAATCAAATGACACATTCTTCAGTTATGGCAGAAATGCTAAAGGTGGAAGAAATACATAAAAACAATGATAAGAACTAAATATCAATAGATACATGTTATTTGGCAAAGATAATTTTGTTTGCACACCCCACGCTGAGATGAAATGGCCAAATTACTATAATAGTAACAACTCAAAATTTACTTACATTCTTACCATAACTAGTTACTTGTCGGTAATAATATTGACCATATCAATTAAAATGAAATAATGCAGATCAATGAATACTTCATTCTTTCTTGAACTCCTATGTCCTGAAATCTGTAATTATCCCTTTGAAAATGGACATTAGATTTGAGCATTCAACCATGTACACTTATCTGCTTTCTATATTACGCTAAAAACTAAAAGGTCACACAAAAGTCAAGAGGAACAGATCACACAGCTAAGATGACGTTAACACTGTCAATACTCTATGACTGCCAAATGTTTTGAATGCTTGTCTTTACACACAGCATCTCAACCTCTTTGTGCAAGGCCGATCTTACGTCAAGCCAGCGGTCTACTTACAAATGTTTGAAATTGTAAAATATAACCCTGTTCTATAACACGTCCTATTCAATATAGGGCTTAGCCTATCTTGCACTATTGTAAGTACAGTTCTTGCCTGGAAGAGGGGGGGGGGGGGATCTTGGTGTAAGGAATATGACCGAAGCATAGAATCCTCTCGCAGAAATAATGTCTTCTGAGAAAGCGGATGAAATTTGTTCCGAGCTACTTACTGCACAATGAGTGTCCACTTTATATGGTTTGTCATCGTCAGTAAAATTTAGTCTGTCAGTTTCTATTTCACTCCTTCTCACACATATCTAGAGATGACGACATGCCGCTCCAAAAGTTCAGGGCAAGATTAGGAATAAATGAGCCAATCATCCAGCATCATCTTATACGGCAAAACGTCATTTACAGTACATACAAACTGTCATTGTTGGTTACGTCCAAGTTCATAGAAAATAATCACAGCAAAGATGAGAATGAAAGAACATCACCAAACAGCCTCTTACTAGCAACAACAGAAAAGTGCTTCTAAGCAGTGAATAAGAGAGAAAATACCCAACCTACAATGACCTATGCAATACTGTTTCTCAGTTCTGATACTTACAATGGTAAATACAAAGCACAATAACATGGCGCATAATCGCTATCCTCCATCATATTGTCTACATCCGAAATCTTTGATACAAAGAAGAAAATGTTTTGTGGAAGAATGTAGTGAACATAAGCCTCATTGAAGTTTGACAGCAAGTTACCAAGCATGTGCAAAACATATGTGATACCACACTTCTGATACGCTTGATTACTTTGGAAGTTTACTACAGTTATCTTGATAAGTGCGCATTTGAATCTTACCGCCACATCTCTTGTGTAAGAAAAGAAAATCTCTGTTTGTACACAGTAAATAAATGACAGAATGACATTACACATGGAAAGAGAATTGGTAGCTTTGAATGGAGGTGCTTGCACCCCCACAAATAAGAAGCTCAGTGTACAACAAAGTAATCGTCGTTTTGATTACATAACCATGGTCACCTCCTGCAGAGAATACCACACCAACTTTAAGGAATACACCACAAACACATCAACATGAAGGAGGCAAATATCTATGGTTGTATCTCCTCAGACTCGCCTCTCACTAGAGGCTCGTGTTTTTGACACCCAGTGATGCAGCAAAAGCAAGAGAATAAATGAGTCTAATTATGATACATTTATAAATAACAGAACAAATGCTTCACTGCCACTTTTAACAGTACGGAAATCATATTCTCATCCATTAGAGAATTATGATTTGAAATGTGTACAACGCCCATGTGCATTTGACAGAGAGGTATGAATTACAGCCTCAGAAGAAGAGAGTTACAATCGTATTCTTTTACCCATTTTGCAGATATCTGAGAGCAGTTTTTGATAGAGTGATATCGACGTATCAAAACATACTGGTGATGCTCCAAAGTTCCTACCAGTAAATACTATATATACTGCCCTCTATAGCTAAACTTAATATCCTGCATCGACAGAGACAGGCATTATTTAATGAGAGAGAGCACCTTGTAAAACTTTCCCCCTCCCCAAACCTCCTCTACACTTCTGACATCATGGCTAATTTGTGATAGGGCTTGTGTGCATCAGTGACAGCTTTTATCTCCGTTTAATCCACCTCAATGAACCTTCACAGCTATGATGTTCCTTTCCCCCCCCCCCCCCCCCACAAAAAAAAGGAGAATAAAAATGGAAAAAAAAAATATCTGCATTTGCCTGAAATAGAAAACAATCCTGATAGCTATCAGGCATGACCACATAAAAGCACGAATACTGTTAATGGCATATAATCTTAGCATGTCACACTCTTGTCAGCAAGTGGCTGTATGTACAGGTTATAATGCTTACCGACTACCTTAATGTACAGGATTTAAAATGGCATACTTATGTCGCTGTCACGCCTGTTAACATGGATTTAGTATGGCGTGAATTTCTTGGAAGGGGTTGTCCCAGCTCTGATCTTGGTAGCGTACGTCGATTTGGCAAGTGAGCCGGCAGTGTCCAAGTTTATGATGGGTACTGACTTGAGGAGACTGGTCAGTGGAACGGTCAGCTGGGTGGGCGCAGACGTGACGGCCACAGCCATCCCAGCCGTGCCGTTGTTGTTGATGGTGGTGGAAGGAAGGAGGGTGAGGGGGTTAGCGGACAGGGTGGCGGAGGTCAAAGGTGAGGATACGACAGACGGAGACGTTTTGGAGGACGAGGATGAGGTCACACTGGTAGCAAAGGTCGATGGGTCGAAGGTCAGCCCCTTAGCTAGCTCGAGGCTGTGAGCAAGGCATGGGAAAAAAACATAACAAGATGAGGGGGAGATCAGGAGGAGGCTAGGGGGCATCCGGAGGGGCGTGGGAGTAAGGGGGAGTACAGTGGGACTGACGGAAACCAAACTTATGAAACATTGTTTTTTGTGCTGGGAAGTGTGGGATTAGCATTTGGGAATGGAGAAAATCTGTGAGAGGAACACATTGTGGAGATATAGGCAGAGATGCTCTATCTCTGACAAAAATACTTGAGACTACCGGCAGAAAAAGAGAGTGTGGGCACCGACAATGACAATGTGAATATATCGAGAGAGAAAGGGAGGATCCGAGAGGTATGACAAAGAATGTGGGAGGTATGGAACATGTGAGAGATTTAAGCAAGGATTTGGATAGGGCTTTCCACCACTCCAGGGACCACATCTGACATGGTTTACTTGGCTGATCTGAATGCTATATGTCTGCTGAACCCTAACTGGAAACACATTGCTCAGGCATGTCGAACAAGAGGAGAGATCGGAAGTCCTCCTCATCTTGAGAGATTCTTCTTCGATGAAGATCTCATTCTTTGGGTCGAGTCATACCGTACCACGAGCCACAGTTTTCCAGTTGAGTTTCAGAAGTCATTTCAGTCATTCAAGTGAGGTACACTCTACTTATACCAGAGAACAGTAAGCACTTGTTCAACTACCAGTACGTATAAGGCTAGAAGTACAGAAAACACAGAACGCGAAGAAGATGCATATGACATAATTACCAGCAACATCAGGACAGAGGATGGTTTCCATGGAAACAATGAAAGATAAAGAGATGCAAGCTAGAACTAACATCTCCATGGAAACATGAAGAGACAGTGAGATGCGCACCAGATAAAGAAACACTAGGAGAGTGAGTGATGGCAGGGTGATGAGGAATCTCTATACTTGTTACCAAGTGAGGGAAGGAGTGGTCATAGAGTCCATGTGCTCAGATTGTTATCAAGAGCCCAATGTGTGACACTTGGCCCATTCACAGACCAATTTTATCCACTCTATACCAAACATGTTTTCATATGATCCAACATGACAAGAAATATCATGGAAATTTTCACTGCTGTGTCTCATATCATGCTTTGTGCTCAAAGCATTCAATTTGCATCTGTGCAATTACTTACTTCAGGTTTGTTTTCCAGCAATTTGTTGACACAGCCATTTCAAAATAGATGTAAACTGGTAAGAACAAAAATGGTATTCTGTTACAATTGTCTGTGCTGCTGAACATCAGTGATAAAGAGTCTCCTTTAAATTCAGTGTGCCAAATCTTCTTTACCTTCAAATCAAATCAGGAAATGCAGTTATCAAAAATACTGTCATCTTGATTTGTTTGTATTATTTTGTTACTTGTTTGTGTTTTTCCTCTCTTTTGCTGACAAATGTCTCTGATTCCATCCATCCCAAGAAGATGAGGATCCCAAATATTCTCCCCATTCCCCACTTTCTCTCTGCCTGCCTCAATCCTGGCCGCATCTCACCCATCAGGAACCCAATTCTCCCCTCATCATCCCTGGGAGGGGCACAGAGCTTGACTCACCTCGTGTTGATGAGACACTGGGCCACCGCCACCGACTCCGGCGTGCCTGTGATGGTCACTGACCGGTCTGTGCTGCCCTCCTGCGAGTTTGCAATCTTGATGTTGGCACCGGACATTTGTCTGAGAGGAATCAGGGAGGGGGGGGGGGGGGGGAAACAGAGGCAAAAATGGATGTTACTGACCAGTAATGAATTACTACGGCAGATAACGCTCATAAAGAAGGTAGCTTCTGTCAATACTATGGTTCACTGTATACAGAAAACTTCTTTATCCGAAACTGCCACACTGGATATGTTTTTGTTTTTGTTTGTAGAAACATGTCATTTTAGTGCAGCAATGTCAAAAAAGTCATCATGATTCTGTCTTTTGATAAGATCTTTGATATTCAAAGATACACATAAAAACATTACGCTACATTTCTAAATTTCAATTAACGTTTGTAGACATACATTTACCTACCACAACTTTCAAACTTTAGAATTGAGTTTAGTATAATCCAAAGTAGGTCATGGCTCAATTGGTTGATTTTCAGTCATGGTTTTGTCTTCACCATTTTCGACACCGAAACCATCACTTTCTGCTTGTCACTTACCTAATTTCTTGGATCTTGGTTCCTCCCCTTCCAATCACACATCCAATCAGCTGCAAAGAAAACAGACAGAGACAGATGTCAATGAAGCTGAAAAAGTGTTACGACCAGGGAGGTGTAGTCATATTCTTCCCAACTCCATTATTACACCTAAATGTCAAAATATTCTTCCTCTATCTACCATCTCTGAAAATCAATTTCATAGGTAAAAAGAAATGTGAAATTTCTACCACTGAGAAAAATGAGATTATATTCAACTATCAATAGTTCGTTTATTCAATGCTTTGTGGATCTCAAGTAATATTGCACCCTAGGTAATTTATGATATCCCTTAAATCTTGCTTTTTCTCCAATATATAAATGTTAATGTGTGTTTTTGCACACTAATTTGCTACACTATGTCAAACATATCCTCCAGACACTGTGAAATGAGATGCACTACTTGGCAGTATTCCCAGAAGTAGCTGGTATTTTCCCCACCTCTGCCATCATAGCAAAGACAGAAGGATGTGGTCAAACTACATCTGTTGGTACACACTGTAAAACCAGAAATGTTCACACGCATTCTAATTTCGCAAATTTCGAAAGAGCCAAGATTCGCAAAACTAAAATGCATGGGAAAGTTTTTGTCTACACTTTGCGCATTGCATGCCAGTGGCAATTCACAAATATTTCATGCTGCGAAAAAGGCTGTCGGCTCCGACTTACGAAAATTTCTTGATTCACAATAATCTACATACCCCCCATGTATCATAGGCCATGCAGTGACAATCTCCCCGTCTAGTTTCCATTTATGTGTCATTAAAACCAGGAGCTACTGGTATTTAAGACCCAGCAGTGCCGGGATACTATGGGGTGGGAAGGCTGGCCCAGCTCAGATATATTTAAGAATCCCTGTAACAACTTGTGTACAGCTTTATCACTTATCTCTTTGTAATTCTATTATTATTGTTATTATTATTATTATTATTATTATTATTATTATTATTATTATCATTATTATCATCATTATCATTATTATCATTATTATTATCATCATTATCATTATTATTATTATCATTATTATCATTATCATTATTATCATTATTATTATAATTATTATCATTATCATTATTATTTTCAATTATTATTATTATACTTATCATCATTATTATTATTATTATTACCATTATCATTATCATTATCATTATCATTATTATTATTATTATTATTATCATTATTATTATTATCATTATCATTATTATTATTATTATCATTATTATTGAATCTCAACTAGAGTCGACCGTTACTGATGAGAGTACGCTTTGCTTCACATAATTACTGACACATGGCTGGTGGGTGCTATTTGTGGTTTTTGCTTGTACCTTGGTGGGCAGCGAATAGAGATCAGTTCAATTCAGCCACCCATGTTTCCCTATGTTTCCAGTTCATTGAGTTTGCCATGATTCTGCTCACTTCTCTAAAGTGAAGAAACAAATCAGAGTACGAAGGAACTCTGTATTCTTACGTGGTTTGGAATGGTGATTTCTTGCGTGGTGGCCTGTCCAGCGACTGGGGGCGTCTGTGCCTGAAACTGTGTCAGCGCTGATGGATGACCGGAAGGGAGAGAGAGAGGGGGGTAGAGATGAAGACAGTGCAGAGTCAGCAAACAGATTTAATACGCCAAATCCTGATATCAAAAAGCAACCTAATCAGTCAACTACAACAGTGCTTCTTCAGCTGCAAATCCTAAACACATGAAAGATCTTGCTTTGTTCTTCTCTCTTGCGCTTCTGCCCAACCTCATTCATATGTAAATATTGTCTTTTGGCTGTCTATTTTGGATGTAAAAGCATCTGAAAAAAAAACATTTATCACCTCACAGCAAAGAGAAGGCAATGTAGCTGCAAGTTAATAAGAAATGTCCGACTTTAAGTGGGTTACTAGTATAGGCACTGTCAAAATTTACTGCCAAACTCAGAGTAATTGTGTTGCATGACAGCAGGTTACTCCTTTGCTACCTTTATATCATGCCATGTCACAAAGTCGAACAGAGGTACTGATAAAGAGGTAAAAAGGAGGAGCTCCTAGTTCATTCATGTATACACTCACTGGTATGAATGTATACACAACAATCCTTTGAATAAAGTTAGACTTAACAAACAATCCACTGCTTCATCATGCCATGGACATAGAATAAAACTTTTGAAAAATGTGTAATGAAATCCTTACGTTGATTATCAACAATTCAGGTTATGTCAGTAATTGCTCTAACTGCAGTTACAGAATACATTTTTAAATAAATATATGGGAAGTAAAATCTGACAGATTCAGAAATAGGAAAGAAACATAAACATACACGTGAAAACTGAGATAAAACAGAGAGGGAAAGACAGAGAGAGAGAGAGAGAGAGAGAGAAAGAGAAATTATACCAAGAGTCAATCAGAAAGACAGAAAGACAGACACACACAAACACTGACAATCATAACTCTACAGACACAAAACAAATACACAACCACAAGAGAATGACTATCATATAAACCATTGGCAACAATGCATGATGCGGGCATACATTATATACCACAGGCAAAGAAACCCAACTTCACACTTTAGATCATATTAGGATTAAGTCTTTGATGTATGAAATAGACACAAATTGGACCGGGAGGGGGGGGGGGGGGGGGGGCAAGAACAGATTTCTTCCTCTTATAAACATCACTTCAGAGAGGCAGACAAGTTTCTTGGGTAACAGCAAAAACAAATTATTTATACTGAAAAAAGTGGTATGAAATAGTGCAAGAAACATATAGATGGCTGTTTGACAAGACAAGTGCAGTGATGTGATACTGATGATATAGAAGTTGACCAGAAGACAAATTTTTAGTCCAGGGAGATTGAGGGTAGAGGGACCTTAAGGAAGGGGGAAGGTTGGGGTATACTACGTGTACATTTAAAAAGAAAAAATACAATTGGAGCTGAGAGAGTGGTTGCTTTTTTATGATGGGAACAATGAACTGGTTTTTGAAAGACCCTACAGCTGTGTCTATGGATGGGACTAGGATGGGGGGGGGGAGGGGTAGACATCTTATCAGCTGACAGTGGGAAAGGAGAGGGGTCTCCATGTCCTTTATCGTTAACATACACCTTTCTGCTTCTCAACTGATGATGTGACAGATATCAAAAAAAAAGGAATTAACACACTAAAAATGAGACTGACTGAACAGACAACATTGGTGGATGGAAGAGGACAAGGTGGACAAAGAGATAGATAGAAGGAGAGATAGAGGAGAGAGACAGAGATAGAGAAGAGGTGGAGGAAGAGGTAGAGAAAGAGAGATCTGAGAGGTAGAAAGGTGGAGATGAAAGGAGCGACATACCTGCAGGAGAGAATGGGGACTGTCCAGGGATTGCGTACGGGGTTTGCTGGTGGTGGAGGGCAAGTTGGTGGTGAAGCTTGGTTAACTGAAAGTAGACCACAAGAGAAAACCAAGATCACCGGGTGAAGAGAGGGGACACACACACAACCAAAACCTTTTGATTTCTCATTGCAGTATCATCATAGGCATCCTGAGCTCACGGAAATGAGTTAATGTTGGATTGTTGCACTACGTGGGTATTTCATTACTCATGCAATGTTTTCAGAAGAGACATAGTCAATACAACTGTTGTGAGCAAGTGTATGAGAAGGAACCATTCTCTAATGATAAAGAAAGTACAAGCTTTTTACTCTTGAAGGAGAAAATCAATGTGTAGAAATCCATTTTCTTTGATAATGCGTCCTTATCCTTTTCATTCTATCTATCCCTTTAATACTACAATATATGCATATTAAACATCTATCTCCCCCTTTCTATTTCTCCTGTCATTGACTTAATCCTCTCTGTATTTCCCTCTCTTTGTCTCAGTCACACTATTTTTGTGCAGTCTGTCCCTCTACACCAATCCATAGCCTCCTTCGCCTTTTTTCCTAACTTGATAAAGTGTCAAAATAGGTCACCCTGCCCCACTCCAATTTTAACGCAATCAAGGGTATTTATGGTAAAACATCCCATCTCAGATCTTGCTTCCGGAATAAATTCATCGTCCCTCCTTTTCTCTCCATCTCAAGACATGAGGAGCCTGGGTGAACCAAAGGGGTGCGTGGTGGAGTGTTAACTAGGGGGAGCTTTGACCTCAATGTGGGGCGGGGTGGGGGGCCATGGATTCCCATGAGAGGGGTACATTCTTCTCTCCTCTTGGTCATCGGAAACAGGCAATGATGTCATGATGGAGTGTTTGAAGGGGTCAATTCATGGGGTTTTGCGACACCAGTCCATCCCGTTCACGCTGCCAGCAAAATGCCAATAGCACTGATGCTCATCTCACGATGAGGGTAATTCTCATCAAGGATGGGTGGATGAATTATAGGCTAGGCTCTTTCTCAGGCAGTAAACTGGCAAGTGCTGTACCCCTCGTTCAATCCCACAATGGCACAGGTGTTCCATTGTGATTCTTCTGATTTCAAACAGATGTAAACCACCTTCTCATTCCTAATCCTCAGTGTTTACTGGTCTTGGTTGGCAGTGTCTAGGACATGCTTGGGAGAATGATAAATGGTTCTAGCAATAGTGTCAAGAAGTTAAAGGATAGAAATTTTGTAATCCACGATGAACAAACTTTTCCATCGGTTTTATATGCAAATGAGTGGTAACTCTGATGTGATGTGTTTTCCTCTACTCGAAGTACTGGGCAGAGCGTGAAGTTCAGTGAGATGGAAGCAGAAATTTTAAGATGGTTAGTTTGGCCAAAAATGTTGTAAGGTTATCACTGGAGTAGGGTGAAATAAGTGTGTACTTACACACAACTGAAGCTTTTTAAGAGTGCTACATGACTTGCTTGTTACACTGAGGATATGACTGCTAACTGTAGTTTTGCACTAAGTTGTATGACAATCAGTTCAGAAAATAGAAGCGCCCCTGTATATGTTTTTTCTTGATTAGTATTGCACGCAAATTGAAAACTCAGAAGAATCAAAGAGGAAAATATTGATTTTTCTATAATGTAGTCAGGCTTGCTCCATTTCACTGATATGGCTTTGTTAACATTATTCTTTGATATTTGTGTGGGTATTTGTGCGGGTCATTGTGATCGCTTTGTGTGTACAAAAAGTCGCTGTACGCAGTACAGCTGTGTTTCATCTTCCATAATCTATGTTCGATTAGTTGGCAATATTTGAAATTTTACCTTCTCTTCACATTTCACAATTTATCTGAATATATCCTACAGCATTCAGCGCACATTTTTCAGGGCAAGAAAACTGCCACAGTAAATTTTGGGAGCAGATACATGCAATCTTGACTCACCAGCCTCTACTCGTTTTGAAAATTCAAGAAGGAATCATAGGTTGATATCCCAGCTCACATTGCTGTCCTGACATTAGCCTCAAATCAAATCCATTGCAAGCCCTTATCAAGACAATCATCATGCACTTGAAATAATGGATTTTGTGATGATGCCAAATGGATAAGACTCTGTCCATCCGACAAACCTTGCCCGACCCAGACTGATTTCCACACTCTGCCGTCGCTCTACGATCAGGAAAGCCAGCTCCTCATACCTATCCAACCCCTTCCCTCTCCCCCTCCCCTCCCCTCCCCCCTCCCACCCCAACATCAGTCCCTTGATAATGCATATATGCAAATGACAGGATTTCATCGAAGGGAGAATATTTGAGATGGCTTAATGTGCTGATAGAGAAGAGGGCCTTGGTAGGGGTGGGGGCAAAGGGATACTCACATCTGGTTGGGCAAGAGCATAGTTTCCATGTACGGCGTATGGCTGCTGCTGCTGATGCACACACATGAACAAAAACAACAAAGGTTGATTCCTCACTGAGAAAACAGATTCTCTTCTTTGTACAACAGCAAAAACAATAAAAAAAGAATGTAATGGACAAGACATTCTGTAAGCTTCTCTAACCTCTTTGATGAAATTTTAGTTTCTTGGAAATACAGGTATTCTGACAAAGAGTGATAACTCTAAATTGACATTTTCACTGCCAAGAGTCAATCTTTAGGAGATCACACTGCTCAGTGGCAAACTGTTAAGGATAGAGAAAGTGTCCGCTCACTATAAGACAAATCTCTCCCAGAATTTCTTGCTGAAAATCTCTCCCCCCCCCCCCCATAACAATAACTGCATTGAAAGTTTAGCACAGGTTGCAGATGGCAAACGCAATAACTCTTCTCGGATAAGCTGACCACGTCACAGCGATGAGAGAGAATATCTTTTCAATTGCTTCTAAATCTATATAAATGTTGTTACCAGGAGGACTGATATGGCTCTCTGATCATACCAACGAAGCTCCCACCAAGACTGCTGTCACACTATAATACCTTCTTTAGGAATATTTGTTGTCACAAGAAAGAACAACAAAAAAGAACAAACAAAGAAGAGTTTGAATCCTGGTTGGAACTGCCACAAAATGAAATTCAGCAGTTTATTCATTCTCAATTTGAGGCATTGTTGTTTCTCACAAACTGCCTTGTACATCTCCATTTATTTGAACTTGGGGTAGTTTGACTCAACTTCACTTTATTTCTTCTCATCTAACCTGGGGGGTAGTTTTTGTGGCAAACCTACCTCACTTTAAACCTTTCATGTAAACTTATTTTTTACAAACTTTGCCCCGAAATAAGCTTGAGCCATAGATGGGTAGGAAATCAAGGAAATGTGCAATGTCACGCACGGATGCTGGATACTCACTGAGCCGCCTGCGAATATGATTGGCGCTGACGCGGGCTTTGGACGGTACGGAATGGTGGCCCCCTTCGGAGGTGACTAAAGGTGAGAAACATAGACAGAAACTTTAAAATGAAATTATGGCGAACTATCTACATGTAAGTAGACACATGGATGGAAATATGACAGGATTGCTGAGTGAATAGATAGATAGACTATTTGCTGATGGGCTGAAGGCAGTTACATGAACAGGGTGCAGAATCTATACTAAAGCAGAATGGCGAGACATTCATTTGTACAAACATTTATCTGTCTATCCGGCTTGTTATATATCTGTCTTGCTTTGTAAGCATCTCATACATTCCCACTTGTGGTCTTGTATCTTCTCAAAGTTATCTGGTTGATCGCCTCCACACAGCTACGCCAAACACAATCAAATTGGGAAGAGAGCGTGTCGCCTATCTCTCCATCTGTTAAAGAAAGCTTGTATCAAGTTTGGGAAAGTTTTTAGACCGGACAGAATGACATAGGAGTTTAAACTGATGCTAACTTCAATGGCTTGCTGGTTTAAGAAGACAGGAAGTTGTGATGTGTGGAATATCATCAACCCTTTGTTGACGGCGCCCTCATAACCTGTCATGTGTACATGCTGGAGGCAAATATTCGATTTGGAATCAAAGAAGGGTGAGAGTTACTACTTCTCACTTTCCCTTTAGGCAAAATTGCTTTTGTATTCCTACACACATACCCAAGAATGTGGAATGGAGCAACTTGTTCCACTGAGCTTGTGCCCCAGAAAAAAGGGTTGTCTCTAAAGGTTACAGGTTATACCCTACCTCAAGCATGACACAGCAGACTTGGTAGATAGCTTTGGTTATTGCTTCGGGTGTTCCTGAGATAGTGACTGCTCTCTCCGTCGAGCTCGGTAGCATCTCGCTTGCCACAGTGATGGATGCGCTCGTCGTCTGTGTGGACGGGGAAGGAAAAATAAACATGACACAGATGCCGTCAGGCTCCAGATCACATTCAAACATGAATGTGTGCCCTGGATGTGGCCTAGGTGAGCAGCATCCCATTCTCCCCGTCTTATGAGAGTAGTTCTCTCTTTTGTTTTCTTTCATTACGCACCGTTTGCATTCTGCATTTTGTTTCAAGCTTCCTCGGCTGTGAGATGGTACTTGATGTGTCGCCCACACCACTCCCTTGCTCTGGTATGTGGAATATGCATCTCTTCTCGATGTATACACTTACAACGCAAACTCCAGTTGTACCCGAAAATTTCACTGACAGATGTATAAATATCAACTTTCAATCAAAACTTTAAAGGTCACAAATTTGTTTCTTGTCACTAGACGTGGCACTCTTAAAAAAAGTGATACCACAGATTTGGGTCACTTTTGATTTAATAATCTCTTGAGTTTTTAATCTATTTGGGTTGAATTGATATAATTGCCTCAAGATAATAAAGTATTAAAGCCTTTCAGGAGTTTCATTATATCTTCCCACTGCTTAGGAATAAAACATAATACCCCTTCAATTCAAGCTTGTGTCACAGTTGCATTAGAAAGCAATTCACTAATATTCCTAGTTCATACATGCACATTGATATTTTTTTTTTCATTACCAATTTTGAATTAATGACAGATAGCCTCAAGCATACCAGGTAAACAGCACAGTAGCATGGTCTAACATCTGAGCATTTTCACTCTGCAATTTTCGGCAACAGATAGAGCGAATGCCGGTATTTTTTCCCTCTCTCTCTCTCATTTCAGTGATACACCATTAATCTGGGAGAAAATCACTACCAATTTCAGAAGACACTGACAGATTACTGCTGCAGTGGGTACATGTAGACCGTAGCTTTGAGATCTCTGAAAGGTAAATTACTCGCTGATGACAATCGGCATTATGGTACTCTGCAACCTTCCCCCCCCCCCCCCCCCAGAGTTGCAATCTCCGTGATGAGAAGGTGATCCAGGGCACCAAATCCTTGGCGCAGAGCTCCCTCTTTGTTTTCCTTACTTTGCTGCGCAAACTTGCCGACCCCGCTCTTGGATTTTCGTCAATCACTGCAATTGCTCTGAAGGGGGACGGCAGCTCCTCTCAAAACATGCAAATGAGTTCCGGTCTCTACCCCTAAAAGTACGCAATGGGGACACGAGGCTGCCATGCTTCAAGCAGGGAGGTGGAAGAAAGCTCTTCCACCTCCCTGCTTCAAGTAAGCTTTGTTTTATTGCAAAGGCCCTTTCATTTCTTCAATCAGACATGCACCATTTTTAGGAAATGCTGCTTAACTAACTTTACTTGAATTGTACGCATACAGTACATTGTGCGAAAACCTCTCGACTTTGACCAATCACATTAGCAGCTGTGGACACACTCTACAGGGTTGTCTTTTCCACAGAGTTTAATTAGTGATAACATGCTTCATAATTGCAACTGATGTGTGTAGTTAGTCTGCACATACTTTCCACATTCTTAAATAACTTGTGACTCACTGCCTAGAAATTGGGATGTACTCCATCATCTCAAAGTTTTAAATTCCTTATGAAACACAACACAAATCTGAGGGTTTGTACATTCAAGATACTGCCCAGTCCATACAAAGATTTTGTATGGACTCTCTACAGTGCACCTTCTTCTTTAAGAAGAACCCTGGACTGGGAATGTATCACCAGAACAAACAAGCTGATGGACGTGAGATTCTGAATTTTGCGTCATACGCTACAGCCATCCTGCCTGTGCTTTCTGGGAATTTGATTGCTTAAAACAGCTGCACTTCAGCGCATCCTCGCTCAATCACCGAAAGAGGTAGGACGATTGGCTCGCTATTCCAACGAAAACTCTAGCTGGATTCATCCCTGGCCTTCTCGGCGGTCTTCAATCTTCCCCTTTACACCACAAACCTCGGAGACAAAATCTCTGCTTTAGTGCCACTTCCCTCAATTCATTTATAGTCGAGAATAAATTTCCTGTTGGCTGATTAATTCAATTTGGAGTCGTTCTGTTCCCAATTGATAGATCTGCGACCCAATGCAACTGGGCTTGCCACGATTTCTGGAGCTACTGGTGTCTTTGGTAGATGCTGAAATGAAACTAGTTTGGGGAGTGCACTTTCCTAATCCCTCTAACACAGCACAAGGCTTCGGTGCTCGCTTGAAATTGAAGAAGTGGAGTTAGGTCAAGTCTGTGAGTTATCAGCGCACTGGCACTATACCATTTCCCCCCAACAGCAAGACTGTTTTCTTTTTCTCAAAAAGTATAAATTCAGGAACAGGTTGCTCAAATATCATCAATTACTGTCACAAAACGTCTGCTTCATTTGTAACAGTCAGTTTGTTATCTTGATATACTTCTTGGGAACATGTGGTAAAATGTGAGCACCTTCTGCAATGAGCAAGAATGTCTCTAATAGATTTGTTTGGTCAAAAACCTGCACCGAGCGGCGCGCCTCGCCAAACGTTACATGAAAGACAGCGCCGCTGTACTCTACTCACAAATGAAATAAGAGCAAAGACGAGGTTTGATGAAATGCCGGTGTAACATTGCAAGCATCATCCGCTGGTCAAGAGTATAGAAGTTTAAGGATAAGTGAATAACAAAAGTTCTTGTCTGAGCAAAAAAAAAAAAAAAAATCATTAATTACTGGAAAACAAAATTTTTTACTCCCTATGAGGGACATGACAACTCTCTTGTATGTCTTTTTAATGTTACTGTAACAATTATATTGCTATATGAGGGCATACATTACAAGGCACTTTCAAAAGACAAATGTTATCCAAAGTACACAGAGGGGTCAAAGACATTATTGCAAGAATAATGTACACATAACTGAATAATATTCTGCCTTAACTAAATATATATTTTGTTAAAATGATTAAATAGGTTTAAAAAATATATTGCATAATGATCAAAGGATCTAAAGAAGACTTTGGATAGCTGGCAGTTGATGTGCCATCCTGCCCCTGAATTCTTAATCTTCTTTTGTCACCTGATGTGGTGCTGAGAAAGTACTGCCACACAAGGTATAAGCTATTCAATAAAGAAGACAGCATGGGCGTGCACCACTTGTGTATACACAAACCCCCTCACACAGCTTTCTGCTCTAAGCTACGTTACAAGTGGGATCTATGATTGCTTTCACTGTTATGAAAGGCCTGGCAGATGTACAGACATCAATTGTTGATGGTGTATTCATACCAGATATGAATAATGAATGATTCTGCACATTTTCGGTGGGCAAACCTGTCTTTAGAAACAAATAATTTCCATCCTTGAGCCGACAGGGTTAGATGAAAATGCTGCTGATAAAAAAAGAATATATTACTTGGAATGCTGTACGAACCAGTCTGTTTATACACAAACATAATACACTCAGAATTTAAAGACATACACAACTTCTCTTGCTTTGGCAAAATTCTTTAATACACATATCATTTGCCTCCATCTCCCTTGTACTTTACCCTGTAACATTTACCCATGCTGGTTAAAAAAAAGAAGAAGTAGATTTCATAACTTCAGTTGACCAAGAATGATTTAGCTGCTTGAAAAAATAAATTTCCTGCATAAAGTTTAGTTTAATGCTGATTCTTTTAACTCATTAAATTTCCATGCTTATGTTTTCATTAACTATATTTGTTCATTCATTCATCTCTTAAATCTTTCAATCAATTTGTCGTGTGCATGTTTATCTATTCACCTGCCCAGCTTTTCTGTTCAGGTATTTTTGTGACTAGAAAAAAAAAACGGTTCACATCCTTGTAAATCACTCGGTCTCTATTCTGCCGTGACAATTTGTGGAGTCACTCGCAACGGAAGAAGATGTTGAATATTTAAGCTGCTGAAATTGACGAGGGCGGAAACCATCTCCGTGACAAGTGGAAAAGATTTCAGACAGAAGAAAGAGACAAGACGGGTTTCAGTTTGCTACGCACACAGGACAGCGAAGGACGGGTCCCTTTTCAGACACTCCGTTCCACTGAGTATTGCCTCTACACACCCTTTGGGCTACATCCACATTAATTATTTGTATCTAATGGAATATATGATGAGAGCGAGAGAACGACATGGAGTCGGAAGAAGAAGGATGGGCAGAAGTGGAGGGTGCCAAAATCATTGAGACTACATCATCACTGGTCCACATTTCTATATGGGAAATGAATGGGTAGCTTACCCTTTAACACATCTTTCAAGAGTTTCATGAAATAATAAAGTCTTATGTTGGCATCTAACAACTGCCTACCACTCCATTTACAGCTATACAGCATACATCATCACCAGGTTCGCAACTCAAATGAAAATTTGAAAACCTTTGAATATCTGTGGCCCCTTTAAGCTAGCTTCATTTTTCTCTCTAGAATAAAATATAGCTGAGAATCTACATAAACAATGGTGCATTTTTGCGTAATTGTCATTCTATATTAAATAAATCAGCCATCACGGACTCTCATGACTGTTTGTGTAAGGTATGCTCCAATTCAATATGTAAACATTCCACTGGAAATACGATGAATAATACCCAGGACACATATTCTGATGGATGCAATAGGTTTTCATTTCCTTTCTGGAAATAGGCATATATTCAGCACGCTCGTACCAATCAGTGGAACAGCACACAGTAAGGGTTAAGTGACAGCATGTCAGCATACACGTAGATGACAGGTTGGTAGCTACAGTAGTAGCAACCTGGGTGATAGACAGTCAGTGAGCATCTTACGACCCCGCCCAGAAATCCAGACCACTGACGATCAAACCACGGGTGAAGAGGAGGAGGATGTACGAGACCAGGGAGAGCCAACAATGATCCCCTCCTGTCTAATCTACATGATTTAAGGCTCAGTAGAAGACTCATCCCGAATTACCACCATGGAAAAAAATATGCACCCATCCCACCGTGGAAGAAATACGCACCCCCATCCAGTCATGGAAGAAATATGCACCCATCCTGCATCATAGCCCCTGTGAGGAGACCCAGATTAAATCACTAATGCCCGCCCTCGTACTGTCGCCAAACTAGGCAGTTGCTGTTCCGTAATGATACGTGAGGTGTTAGTCACTCACTGGTAGCAGCTACATGGCCACCATGATAAATGTGCAGTTATGTGAAACACCTCTGCTTCATTCAATCATTATACATCTGACATACTCCTGCCATTATTCTATGACTTTGTGACATGTGATACTTATTTTCACTGGCCCCGCTCAATCTCTCCTTCCTTGAATGATAAAGCTATGTGCTTATTTGCCCTCCATTTCATTCGCTATTCTAGCTACTCTTAAGTACAACCCTGTTAACATATGGACAATCATGCAAACTGACAAATCAGACAGTTACAATAATGACAATAATTCTATTCTGGAAAAAGAACTGAGAATGAGCAGACCTCAATTTCACACTGTACACAGAGAATGAAAGATTTGAAATTTGTCCATCCAGCATGGAATCAAAGGTGCTCCTTTCACTGCAATATTTTGCTCTCAGAAAAAGGTCTAGCATTGCCATCACTGCAAAATAAAAGGCATCATTTGATCATGTTTTCTGTTCAAAAGTCTGAGATGAATGATCTCACACGCTACCAAGTATCTTTGACACTGTGTGAAATTAAAGCTATGAAGATTGCACTTGAATGGAATTGGTACCTAGACAGAAGTGTTGGAATAAACTATTTAATAACAGTTTATGATAGTAGCGTTATACTTGTCTGAATGTTTCTTGGTCATGACAGTGTAATTTAAAAAAAAAGGTGATGTGCTTGAGTGTTTTATTCTTTCTTTCTTTTTCATCCATTTAAACATCAAAACACAGCTTGGTCAGCAGAGTTTGACAGCCTTAGAAAGTGAGCCACCACAATCTTAAGCAATCTTTCAGCACACATAAGTAATTTCTAACTCCGTGATTATTTCTTTCACATATAATCCTGATGTCAAGGTCCCTAGTGGGCCATCTAGGTGCAATAATCCAAAGCTCTATGGTCTTGCTCACATGAGCAAAAAGTAAGGGGGAAAAAAGAGGAAGCATTACCAGAGACCAGTATCCAATAGAGAAACCAGAGTTGGAAGGAAGTTGTGAAACAAAACTACAGCTACATTTGTATGAAGTGAGAGTTTGAGAGAAGTCAGCAGAAAAGAAACTGTGCCTAATTCAGACATAAAAGAGGACAGTATCTGAGAAAAAAAAAACAAATATGGAAAGGATGACAACACTTCTTGGAAACACCAGGGAGGGTTCCATAGTGACCCAGCTACCCACCTCTCTGATGTCTTTGATTTTGGAGCCACCTTTGCCGATGAGGGAGCCGCACTGACTCGTGGGAACGATGAGGCGTAATGAGACTGGGGGCTTTGGGGTTCCCGCTGACAGCACAGAATTTGATAAATCCTGGATTAAAGGATGAGAGAAGAGAAAGACGGGAGAAAATGAGATGTTACACGATGACAAAACTTTCACGGCAGAGCGAGAAGGGGGGACGCAGAAGTGATGATGATGAAATCGTCCGTTTCTCACCCCCCTCCCCGTCTGAAGGAAATATCTGTCTGAAATGGTACCGCAAACCTGCCACATGGTCCTAGATGTCTTGACACCTGTTCAAATGGGCCGGATACCTGAGAGATGCCAAAGCAGTGGTCTGAGGATACGATCGATATATACTGCTGTCCCACATGGAGAATCTTAAATCACTGTTCACACATATTTCAACCACAGCACACATATTTTACATACGGCACAGCATTGGCAGGTTATATCATTTTTACGAATGAAGATGGTTATGAATAACAAGCATAACCCTAACACCTACATCCAGAGTGGTAAAAAGCCCCCACACTTTATAACACAAATAGAACAGCAAGGACTCATATGGATTTGAACAGACAAATTTCTCTACACTCTTCTATTGGCAACGTGATGTCCAAAAATCTGAAGTTTCCAACTGCTGCCATTATCCCTTGATGATTAGCCACGAGAGCATTTGAGGTTTAATTTCAAACTCTGAATATCAGTTTTTGCTCAAAGTGACAATGCTTGCATTGCTGTTGTCTCCAAAGTACAAGTGAGATTGACTTGATGAGAATATTTACTGGGTGATCTGCATCGTCATCAGCAATTTTGCTCATACAGATATGACACTATTCTGTCTGAACACCAATCATCTCTGTCAATATCATACTAGTGGTTCTCATGAAGCTACTCCTCTGTACCACAGAGGGCAGCAGACATGAATGACACTCATTAGAAATGAAAGGGGAACAAAACTTTAGCAAGGATTTTCATAAAACCTTGCAGACCTGTAATATTTCTATCTCTTTTTTTTCCCTCACATAATCCTTTTCTAGCTGCCCCCTCCCCCCACCCTCCACCCCCCACACACACACAACTGCCTTCTTCAGCGGAGAGTAAATTTGCTGTTCTTCGCTGGAGGGCTGCTCACTGGGTCTTGTTTCTTTAGGATCGGCTTTCACCAACCACTTATTGACCTGCAGCAATCCCGTGCCTGACATTTCCAAAATTGGACGAAGCAGATTAGTGATTTGCGTGCAGCATGAAAAGGTTGGGTGCATAAACCGGTCCTCTGTAATTTGCAACTATCTGGGTA
Source organism: Diadema antillarum (assembly GCF_040938485.1). Classification (NCBI taxonomy): domain Eukaryota; kingdom Metazoa; phylum Echinodermata; class Echinoidea; order Diadematoida; family Diadematidae; genus Diadema; species Diadema antillarum. The sequence continues at coordinate 1,898,668 of NW_027271721.1, forward strand.
ATCTTCAGTAGCAATCTACAGACGCAGAGCGGCAGTGGTAGGCCACCATGACAAGCACTATAGCCTCCTGCTCCCCACCCCCCTCCAACCACTGAGGAAAAAGGGGGAGGGGTCGGGTAGAAACATAAATAGCACATTTTATTTTGATCTTACGTCAAGTCTATACAGACAGAAACCTGCACTGAAGGAGAACACACCGTTTGCTAACTGTATTTAAGAACATTTCATACAATATTGATACAAAGTTGGTTGCTTTAGTTTCATGGGGGGGGGGGGTGCCCTACTTTAAAACACTTGTAGTAACTAGATAATCGCTTATCATGCTGTTACAACATTCAGTCTGCACACATTCGGCATTAATATTCAGCATTTAATCTCCCAGTATTGAAAATTTGGTGACACCGACATTTGCTCCTGCGACAATTGCTCCAGCCTTATTCTCTCGACGGACTTAGGATTAGGGGTTGTGATAAGGCTACAGGTTTCAGTTTGATATGAGGATTACGATTAGGGTTAGGGTTACGTCTGTGGGTAGAATCTATGTTTCGCTTAGCGTGTGCAGATATTTCATGGGAGCAATTTTGCAGCAGCAAATGTCATGGAACCGACAATTCAAAGAAATTACACAGGAAAGTCAAGGTGTACTTTCGTTTCTTCTCTCCAAGAAAGACTCCAGTGTTACCTGGATTATATTCAAAGGATGCTTTCAGCACGATTTGAAAGTACTAGGTGAAATCTTAGAATTCTGTAATGACCAAACCAGAATGGCATATGTTGTGGCATTATGCCAGAGGAATTAAACTGATTTCATTCTGAGGCATATTGAGAGGATATGCCGAGGGTGGTGACACCCTTTAAACTGTAATTCCACAGTGTGACACCTGGTGGAAAGAGAGTGGCACAAAACTATTATGGCTGCATTAGTCTTGCTTCATAGCACTTCGATTGATTTCTGATGTACTCTGAGCATCCAGTGACGTGATGCCGACTCTACGACTCCACGCCCCTCCCCGGTCATGGCGAGAGCTGCGGATGGGGGTACAGTGATCTAGCTCCATGCGAGAGAGAGCGAGAAAGCAGGAGAGAGAGCGGCTGTGGAGACAAGCCCAGAGAATTGTCTCTACTAGCCTCCTAGGATTTGGACATGATCATTACACAACAGAACGAGGTCGGGCGAACTTTGTCGGGATTGAGCTCTTTGGGATACATTAAACAGACATATTCTTAACGACCACAAATTTGTTACTCATTATAGAAAAAAAATCACAAGCAGACATGGTAAAGTACAAATTTTAAAGTATGCTACACACAAGGCCATTCTGTTCATTCATTTAAGGATTCTGATTTCTAGTTTGCTAACCATTTATCTATTTATATTCATTTTTTCCATTTTATTTTCACAGGGTAGCCTTTCAATTAAAAAAACAAAACAAACCAAACAACTGATATACAAAGGGGTTCTGCATAACTATACTTAAAGGACAAGTTCACCTTCATAAACATAAGGATTGAGAGAATGTAGCAATATTAGTAGAACACATCATTGAAAGTTTGAGGAAAATCGGACAATCCGTTCAAAAGTTATGAATTTTTGAAGTTTTTGTGCAGTAACCGCTGGATGAGAAGACTACTGCAGTGTGTGAATAACTTAGATGTCACATGCGTACAACAATATCAGGAAAATATAAAGAGAATTTCACAAAATTTCATCTTTTGAAAAAAGTACACATTCCCTCGACTCGTTACCGACAAATGTTATGGGTAATATTATTCCCCCTGCCTTTAGAAAGAGGCAATTCAAGTGCTCTATTATTATGCGAAAAAAGTGAAAATATGTTGAATTTTCTTTACATTTTCTTTATACTGTTGTACGCATATGACTCACAAGCTGTAGTAGTCTCCTCATCCAGCGGTTCCAACACAAAAATTTTAAAAATTCATAACTTTTGCATCGATTGCCCAATTTTCCTCAAACTTTCACTGATGGGTTCTACTAATATTGTTGCATTCTCTCAATCCTTATGTTTATGAAGGTGAACTTGTCCTTTAAAAGCATGTTTAAAACATCATCAACACCATACCAAAGTCTTCATTTTGGAACCAAAATTGGCCACAAAACCCACTGCAAGAAACATCAATTATACTGATGTAAAGTGAGCAGAGGGAGGGCTAAAAACTGACCTGAATACATCTCACACTCATTTTAGAGAGAAGAATGAAACTGTAATTCAGTTTTCTTACAGAAAAAACATTGACCACGAAAAAAAAAATGGAATAATGCTAAATGTCTCATCGTCGGTGCTGGCTTACAGTGTTCCAATCAATGAACCCTCTTCTCTTCGCCTTTTTGGTTGCCCTCTGCCCCTCCCTGCTTAATTGCGTCTGGGTACTGTACCCCGCCTGCTGGCTACACCTATGTGTTTCTTCCATTTCCTTACCTCGGCTGCATTCAGCCAATTTACCACCGGCCCATGGATGCTCTACTCTCTCCCTGTCCAACAATTTCATTTTCTTTCCCCTCAATCAACCAAAATCTCTGCGTAGAGTGTCTATTGATCCTGGCCAGAGTCATGTATATAGATGCCGCGATGCCCCCCGAATGCCAAGACGAGGGCAGCGCATAAAGGGCAAGAATAGACGCGGCTGGAATTGAATCGCGACGCTGAGGCCTGGCTGTCGCTAATAAATCAATGCTAGTCCTCCTTGTATATTCACATTGATTTATTAATGCCGCGCACCCCTGCCGATAACGCACTTTAGAGCGTATGTTTATTGATTACAGTATTATTTACCTGTATAATGCATGCACATGGTCGCTGCTGCTTTTTTTTCCCTCCCTGTCCTACCTCCTCGTGTATCCTCATACCCTCTTCCTCTTTTTCATTGGCTCCGGTTTTCACCTGAGCGCATGCAGGGTGAGAATATAAGGACTTTAATACATTCATATGATAAAGACACTCTGCGTCTGAAGGGTCACCATGAATACATGGCCTTGATAATTGCATCCAGGTTGACCTATTGTCACCGGGCTGCACTGTACGCCCCTGCCCATGGCTGGAGGCAAAAATGCACACATAGTAATGGAACACACGCAAGGAGACTTCCTACAGATGTAGTTACACACAAAACACAGGCCTCTTTGATCTTTGGTAGGTACCGACACACATCAAGTCAGCCATAGAGGGGGGTGTTGCACTGCTGCAGGAAAAGAAAGATAAAAAAAAAAAGGGGGGCATCCATGCGCTTTCTGGTATTGCTGAAAAGGAGGCGCAATTCAGCGGTGATGAAATAACATTCTCTCATCGCATTTGGGTTAGGCTGCGCTGCAGATTTATCTCATTTCCCCTCAGGTGGAGTGGAGAGGCAACATACACTCCAACATTCTGGGAAAAAAAGACGACACGAAATCGAGTGAAAGTACTGTAACTTCCTCATCTTACAATATCTAATTTCTGCGGAGATAAGCAGCGAGAGAAAATAGGATTGGGACCAGACGGGATGATTGTTTGCCTCCCTCCTTTTATTGAATATCAGAAGATTGTAAGCATTAAGATATAAAACAATGATTGGTATAGAAGAGATAAAGGGCAGGATCACTACCTTTTCAGCGCGCAAACTCTAATTCAGCTTGTTATTTGGTTCTTGATTAACTCCTTCCTCCATTAAATGAACATTTTATCGGCAAAATGAAGTGATTTCTCTAGATTGCACTCTGCGTATTCACTGTAATTGTACAATTATTTCATTTGTGCATTTATTCATTACATAAACGAATATCTGAAAACTTTCCTCATATGACATTGTCACATCTTCGGAATGCTTCAGGAAAACAAACTAAGATTAAGGTAAATCTTCCCACCCCCATTTCCCTAAAAAAAGGGAGGAAATAAAAGGAAGACCATGATACATGCTCTGGCAGAAGAATTATTCTGATAAAAAAGTAAAAGAACAAATCCACCCTCTCCCCCAAAACTCTATTTTTAAAGAAATATTTGTCCCTGATTGTTCCCCAGTGTAACTCCTAGACAGTTAAAGAAGGCATTTTTGGAAAGCACTCTCTTTATTTTCCCAATCAATATCTCCCAGTCGAGTGGACGGAGAACTGCACACAATTTATCTACATTTGCAGTGGATAAACATACATCGTCAATGCCTCAGCTAGCACCTGAAATATGTCTAAACATGAAGCAGGAGAACTAATGGAATGCTTGACCCCACCCCCTCCATTCCCCTCCCCCTCCCCCCCCCCCCTCACACACACCATAGTCATGGAGCCTACTCTATTCACTTGGCCTAGTCATCCCACGAGAATCAGGTATGTTTATAAATGCAAATGAGGCGAGGAAGTGAGAGAGAGATAGGGGCAAGAGTAAGAGATGACGAGAAAGAGAAAGAGAGGATAAAGACAGATAAGAGAACGAGAGAAGTGGAGGGATATGAAAGGAGAGGGAGAGACAGAAGAAGAGAGCTGGAAGGAGAGAAAAGGAAAGAGATACTGTGAAGCAAGAAATTTTCACACATGAAAATTTCGCAAATTGCCACTGGTATTCCATGCATATAGTATAGACAAGAACTTTTGTGTGCATTCTAATTTTGCGAATCTTGGCTCTCATGATATTAGTGATATCAAGATTTACATAATGTCGCAATTTTCACGGCAAACAGATTGGTAGAATTATCTTCACGTCTTATCACGAGTATCAAAATGGTCTCGAATGAAAATTGTGATTGTATCTCAACAATAATGATATCAAGGAACAATCTTCTGGATTTTGACACAAATGATGGTATATATGAAAATGCATGACTTCTTCCTGTGTTTAGTAATTCTTTTAAACCTGATAATAATGTGTAGGATCTAAAGTAACACAAGACAGGTACTCATGAAACGTTGAAATTTTTCCACAATTTATGGCTCTAAAAGGTCATTTTACTAAGCTGTAGTCATGACGCTGTGATTTGATATACAATGAAGTACGATATGATTTCACTGATCCTGAATATGAAACACACACACACAAAAATAGCTAGCCTTTTTTTTTCTTTCTTTGATGATTGTTCTGTCCCACCACTTTTCCCTTTTCTCCTTCCTCGCTTTCTCACAGTCAGTCTCCCAAACTCTCACTTTCTATCTCTCTCTCTCTGACACACACACACACACACACACACACATACACACACACACACACTGACGCACTCTTTGAGTATATTAATGTTGGGTTTAGGACAGGTACAGTGCAGCTACACCTCTCACAACATTGCATCAAATGTGACAATCCAGATGAAGCTAGTGTCATCTCAAGGCTGTGACACATATCCACTTACAACCAGGCAATTAATTTTCACACTTTTTAGGACACTGCAAATCAATACACACACATACAAACACATACACATACACATACACATACACACACATACACACACATACAAGTCACACTCATACATTATTAGCACACACGCTCAAATTGAAATACAAGCCCTTCTTCAATTTGATCACGGAAACAGTGCTTTGAAGCAGTCTGGAAGCAAGACTATGCAATCTGTAGCTAGCCAATGAAAGTAGGAATATCTAAGGTCCCAACTGAGCAGATGATTGGTCAGTTTTGATCAGATGAGTTCCCCTCTCCCACACCCCTTCCCTCCCCCCCCCCCAAAAAAAAGATTAAAATAACTGGCATTATCTTTGACTTTGTAGGCTCTTCTCCATCCCATGCACCCAAGCAAAACCAAGAGAAACCCTATCAGCTTAAGATATGAAAGAAGGCCTGCTGGAGTGGTAAGGTACCTTGGGAGGGCTCTGTTGACTTTGAGAGGGAAGAGCTGAGGAATGTGAGAAGAACCGGATTGTGGACACCACAAAGTGGGCCAGAGTACCACTGCCCTGCGAGACCCCGTTACCCCCAAACGCTACCATCTGCTCTTATTCCCCACATTTTAGCAAAGACAACATACATACCGCTGGCTGGTCACATGGGTGCTGATTTTTTTACTCTCGCTCTTTCCTCTTCCTCTTTTTAAAATCATACTGAACTTTCGGTTGTATTACAAACTAACATGTTTATTCTGAAACTGAAACCACGTTAGAGATATCCGAGGACCCAGTGATCTGAATTCAGCATTACCATTCTTCTTCTCGATCAGAAAAATTATTCTTTTACCCCCTCTCAATTTTCTTCATCATCATGCACACAGCATTACATCACATCACAAGGCCCATATTTTTTTTTTCTTATATATTTTTTTTTTTTTTTTTTTGGGGGGGGGGTAAATTGTGAATGAATTTCTTTTCCAACCACTGATTCACTCTCTCTTTCTAATTGCCTATCCTCTTCCATTTTACCTTCTACCTTAACACCCCCCCCCCACACACACACACACACACACAGACACACAAGCACTGGCTGATATGAATGTGTCAGTGTGACTGACAGGGCAGCCCACGTGTGAATCTTATCTAGTGTATCCACAGCCATGGTCACATGGCATGGTGCCCAACACTTCACTTCCAGCGCCCTCTACCAAGACTTGATAGGTGGCCTACTTTCTCTACCACAACCAGACCAGATATAAAAATAGTACACGTTGACTGTCCCTGACCTCTTTATCTGTCCCATACACCAGTGCCCCACCCCACCCCATGATGTTCTTTCAACCGCTGTATTGGTACCTGTCTACTCCTTTCTCTCTCCAACCCCCCCCCCCCCTACCACACCTCCCTACCCCCACCACACCTCCCCACCCCTACCACCTTTCCTCTGGCCATAGGAATCGGGCCAGGGATCATCTTGAAATGTTTCCAGCAGTTAGCATCCTGCCATTATCACCCCACTATGTAGTTCAATTAGCCTTTCATCAAGGCTTTTACTAACACAAATACCTCATGCAGCTACCTACTGTATGTAGGTCTTTAAAGAGGCACACGACTCCCGACTATTGCCCATCTGTGCTTCTACACAGGTCTACCATGGCTCAGGCTCCTACAGATCACAGCAGAGAAGTGGGATGTTGCTAACAAAGTCTGACTGATTCAAAAACTTACACAAATTTGACTTTTTAACTTGAATTCACAAGTTTGGTTGGATGAAAAAAGGGTGATCTACCCAGGTGATAACAGTATTTGGGAAAGGGGCTGGAAGAGATGGTGACCTCAGAGCAAACTTGACCTTTTGTCAGACCTATCTCACATTCCTCTATCTCCCAGCGGCATGACCAGCTCTACCACAAGCCATTTGAATACATCCATGACATATGATAATACCCTGAAGTAAAAAGTACCCTCATTAACTTTACCAAACTTCCAGGGAGTATGATTGCAATATACAAATCATATTTATATTCTTCTTGGCGAGTATTTGTGTGTCTGTGTCTGTGCGAGCGTGTGCTTTTGTGTGTGTGTGTGTGTGTGTGTGTGTGTGTGTGTGTGTGTGTGTGTACATATGCAAGCTTTTTCTATGCTCTTTGTCAACAAATTTATCTACGTGAGCGAAAAACACGCAATTATGAACTGGAAGATTTACCTTGTCCATCCTCATCTCATTTGCTAAATTTTGTGCAGACGTCTTGCACTTCTACTCACGACTACAGGAGCCATATGTGCTGCAAGATCAGCTTTTTTTTTGGGGGGGGGGGGGGCTGAGAACCAGTAGATGGTTAAATCTGGGTCCTGTGAGATTGTATACAGCTTTGGCCATAACCTTGGCATAACCTCGGAGAGCTCAGACAATGTATAATTGATTTAGGCAAACTACTGAGGTATGTGCACTAAGCTCAGAGGGAGGGAGAGAATTGGGAGGGGGTAGAAAAGGTTATCCCAGAATAAGCTCCAGGGTTAGGGGTTGGTGTGCCCTGAAGCAAAGCCTTCACACATGGGTCACAAAAGGCCTCTTCCAACCCCGACACACTTTCACACACATGTGTGCACATAATGAAATCATGGCACTGTTTGTATGGATTTGTTGGGTAGCAGGCACAGCTTTCTTGAACTCGGACGCTGTGCCAACAACAAAACACAAAACAAATCATTTACGACATTTTTACCCTCAAGAAAACATAACGGTATGTTCATTTATGGAAAAACAGTTCATTTCTACGAAAAAATAGACACATTCATAAGATGAACTATCAACTAAAACTTTCATTTCTAGGACAGATTAATCATCAAAAGAAGACAAAAACATTTGAAGGAATAATTTTTCATATAAATGAAGAAGAAGGCATAAGTTCCATTTCTAAGTAACCCATCAAATGAGTAAGAAACCCAAATTACATGAAAGAAAGGATATGCATTGGCATATTCTTTGAATAGTTCCCTCTCAAAACCATCAGTGTTGGTAGATCAGCTCAGTTTTGTCCCATTGATTTTAACTGCGTAGGCAATTCTCCAGTCACTTTGACACTAATAGAAGCATTGCACATGCGGTAGTAATTTCATGTCTGTCTTCACTTCAGGGTCAAGATCAGATGGTCGGCAACTTCCTAGCAGACCCAGAAATAAAATTATGTCGAGATTTTTCCTTTTTCTCCTCCCATCCTTAAAAGGGAAAGATAGGAGTCGAGAGTGAGAGAGAGAGAGATGGGGGAAAATTACTTTTGATTTCACAAAACATTCCTGCCCTTGATTTGATCAGAGCAAGACTGGTGGGAATCGCGTACAGTTGGGAATTGTCGAATTATACCAAGAGAGGGGTAGACCGGAATAGTGAATTTCTGTGTGGACAAGTGCAGACATGAAGGCCAAGTTCACTCAAAGAACGTTTAATCTCGGCCAGAGTTGTCAATGATCCCCTCTTCATGTTTTCTGGCAAGGAGAAGATGGAGAGAGAGGAGAGAAGAAATGATGAGGATAAGATGGAGAGAAGGACAAAAATGGAAGGATAATTCTAAGATTGATAAGAATATGAGAGGATGGAAGAGGGAAAGGGGAAAGGAAACAAAAAAACAAAAAGCAAGAATGAGAAAATAATGCAGAAGAGAGAAAAGAGGTTGTGGAGGGCAATCTTCCTGGAAAAAGAAGAGGAAATGATAAAAGATAAAAATGAAAATAAAGGAGGTAAAGAAGGAAAGACAGTAATATGAGAAGAAACTCAAAGAGAAGAAAGCTGAGGGAAAAAGAATTCGGGGATGAAGCAGGAGAAAAAAAAAGAAACCGAAGAAGAAGAAGATGAAGAAAAGGAGAATGAAGATGAAGGAGGAAGAGGAAGAGGGAATCAAAGGAGGAGAAAGAGGAGAATAAGAAGAGGAAGAACAGAAAGAGGATAAAGGAGGATGAGGCTAGGAGGAAGAAGAAGAGAATGGGAAGAAGATGAAGGAAAGGAAGGAGGAGGAGGCAGGAGGAAGAGAAGAGAAAAAAGTAGGAAGAAGAAGAGGAAGAAGAAATATTAGTAGCATTAGTAGTAGTAGTAGTAGTAGTAGTAGTAGTAGTAGTAGTAGTAGTAGTAGTAGTAGTAGTAGTAGTAGTAGTACTTGCAGTAGTAGTAGTACTAGTAGTAGTAGCAGTAGTAGTAGCAGTGGTAGTAGATGTAGAAGTAGTAGTAGTAGTAGCAGCAGTAGTAGTAGAAATTGGGGAAAGAGAGTAAGTGAAAGGAACAGAAAAAAGACATGGCGAAGATGCAACACTATTTCAATGTGCATGTAAGACACAAACATGGAGATAAAAACTATCAATCATTAGGCATGCAAAGTGGCTATCTGTCAAGTGTCAGGGAGTCTGACCTCCAAGGAACATCTCTCTTGTCACACGAGGGTGCCATCATTTGGCCAAACATCCCCGTCTGCGACAGCTAAAGGATGCCTGGCCCTCGAGTAAACAGCCTTCTTGTTCTGGAGACAAAGCCATTATCTGGAGACCTTCCAAAATGTATTGACCTCCCCCAGTGACCCTCATAGCACAATGCAAATGACTTTGGGCTTCTTCCATTTTTAGTTGAGGGCCTGGTATTACTAAAGATCTTTGACAAGAGATATCTGTTTTGTTAGTTTCTAAATGCAAATGGTCAATGCTGATGTTTTTATCGTATATTGAAGCAGGAAGCGACACTTCAACCGAACTCACAGGGACATAGTTTTTACACCTTTCATAATCACCCTCTAATGTACTGCACTCCTTCATGGACAATAAAGTACAGGAAGAATAATTCTAGCAACATTTTATACATCTGCACTTTGTCATTTATGGCTCGTTATAAATCTTATAAATTGTAATTGTGACTTTGCCAAAATGATGTAAGACTTTCTAGATGTTCCTCTCGCACTGAGTCATAATTTTTGTTTTTCAAAATCTGTGAGGACAGACATTATCAGTAGTACATTGGAGTTATGGGGAATATATATCGCTACTATACCTAATGCATTACCTACATACAATTCTACAAAATATATGGTCAACAGGGGGTTATTTCATGGAAACGGATGTTGGTGCAGACGTAAATCTTTAGCCAGCAGCATTATCCACGATAATTGTCGATGATGTCATCTCTGCCAAAGGTCTGCTAAACACCGTAAGAGACAATTTGGACCAAACAAATGGACTTCCTAACAACTGTCTTGACTAGGGAAAGAGACTACAAACTGGGTACTAAAATTATGGAGAGACATTGAACTATCATATATGCTTGTCAGCATGCTGGAGAATATAACATCAAATGTATATCACCATTTCTCATACCCCTCTTTCACTTTCTTCTCTTAAATCTCCCCCTTCTCTCTCTCTCTTGCTCTTGCCCTTTTTCCTTCTCTCCCTCTGTCTTTCATCTCCCTCCCCTTCTTTCTTCTTCTATCCCTTTATATCCCAGGCACTTCCATAAATCATGTTAGATGCGTTTTCACGTTGGGCTTGCTAACAACTGGCTTCCAAACGCACACAATTACGGCATTCCCTCAGAGTGCGTTTATCGTCCATTATACACACCGCTTCCAATGTAGTATGTCACTCTGTAATTTCTCTGCCCAAATCTCTACACACCTCACCTGTGAATGCACCAGGTATTGTCAGAAGCTTACACTGATATATCACAATCCTGCCACTAGGGCCCTGTTTCATAAAGCTGTTCATAAAGTTACGCATGACTTTACAAACAACTGGAATATGAAGTGCCAATATGTGTGCTCATTTTTTTTTTCTCCTTACGTTACAACGAAGAACAACTGTAGTCAGTATTTCATCAATATCGAGGCAAAGATACATTTTCAACTACTAAAAACGTGTGTTAACATGTAAGAATAATGGTTATCATCTGCAAATTACAACTTTAGCTATTGAAATGGACAAAGATTAGGAAACCCACTTGGCTTGCCATAGTCAAGTCGTTCGTAAAGTCGTGCGTAACTCTACGAACAGCTTTATGAAACATGGCCCAGGTCTACACTGAGAACAGAAATAAGACCCCCCTTCTTCTGTGTTGACTTTTCATGTATCTGTGCCAAGATTTTTTAAATTTTTTTTTTAAAGTGAATTTATGTCCCACTTGACGGGGACATCAAAGAATTCTCTCTTGGTAGTACAAACAAAAATCTTGATGCTGCAATTATTGGCATGAATGATATACAGATGTTTCTCATTTCAGACATAGATTATCACATGAGAACACATGATGACCAAATGGCTACAACAGAGGCAGCCAACATTTTGTGGGTATTGTGAGAGCAATGACATTTTTGTGTTGTCTCCATGGCGTTGCCATGGCGACGGTGATGGAGACAGGTGTGATGGCTTACCTCATCAAACTTTCTTGTGATGAGTTTGAATGCTGTGTTTATTGCTTCTGGTGAGCCCGTGATGGTGACTATCCTCTCGGGGCAGGAGCCGTCTGAAATGTTTATCCTCGCCCCACTCTGCAATGAGCACAAAAACATGAGCAGAGAAAATGAAAAACTGTAGGATGAAGAGCAAGAATACAAAGGTTGATATAGAAAAACTGCCACACACAATCAGCACAATGCACTGAGCACCCAATAATCAGTGTATTTTAGCGACCCAATGGTTTTATTCTTTTTTTTTATACATGCAACATCACAAATGTTACTACCCTTTAGGGAAGGAGATCATTTCTGGAAAACGAAAACAAAAGCCCACAACTTGCTTCACAACATCTGCAGAAAGAGTATACAAATGGAGGAGGGAATTTTCTACTTGAATCCAAATAACTCGCAAAAATCGAATCCTTGGATGAGAAACTGTGCTTTTGGTTTAGTATTATATCTCTCGCCAAATTCTGAAGAACACTCTTTACATTCAATGCATCCGGCTGGGCCCCACACAAATGAGATTTTCAGTATACCCGAGATTTGGTATTGATGATTATTGAGTGTAATGGGACCCAAACTTCAGTTCCCTGGACATCACATGACCTTCTACTGCCGCATTTTTTTTTTTAGATACACATTGCAGTAGAAAGATACCGCTCGATACCGCTCCCTTGATCTGGTTCCCTTGTCATACCCCCCTGAGATCGGGGTAAGATGGTAAACTCTCGCAGCCTGTTTCTAAGCTAGTTTTACAAGGCAGACCCTGCTTTGAACACGAGGTGAACAATCTGAGAGCCGTCGCAAATGCCGCTGACAATGATACAGAGCTAATCTCGTGGAAAATGCAAGCGAAACCATTTACCATGCCTTCACCGCACACGTCGGTAAACCAATCGAGTTAAAGTGCAAGTCAACTGTAGAGATGACGTCCAAACGCATAAATGGACACTAAATGAGGAGACTGAATGACTAAAATTTGATCCAGTCGCACAACTTTTGTGTTATGATCAGGTGCTAAGAAGACATTAGGTGAAGAAGCAATATAGAAAGCATCTAACCAGTATGACTATATCAAATGGCAACATGTATATTACTAGTAACCAGAAACATCAGAAATGATCTCACTAGGTAAGTGGAACGGTCTCAGCAAGCGAACTTGTGACGTACAATGCCCTAGCTGCGTGTTCCCTGTAATGATTTGCAAAAGTCAGGCACGATACATTTCAAAGTTGATGAAGATCTTTTGCAGAAAGGAGAGTACGCTAACACTGATGGAGGAGTATAAGCCTGTGGGATCCAAAAGCCCATGTCCATCGCAGGTCATATCTATATGGGGCTATAATGGTGTGCCATGGCACTAAATTTGATACCACAAATGGATGCAGGAAGAAATATCAAGCAAGCACTGATATTAAAGCAACATCTTCGCATTATTACAACAATAGGAAGTGACATCCAAAACTATTGCAAAACAGCTGGTGACAGAACATACTATATGATAAGAGAGCAGACGTAGCCCATAAATTAACCTTCAATGTACTAAAGAGGCTTGATTGAAAAAAAAAAACCAAAAAAACTTTGATATCAGGCTTTAAGAAAAATGAAGTTATTGAGAAATAATCTGGAACTGCCATCCTGAGGCAAAACAAGAGATGAAGATGATATCTGTGACTAGAAAGAAATCAAGCTTTAATATTCTGTCATGGTGATGGAGTAGTGGGGCCTGGTCAGAGGTGGGCAGCGGCCGGGGGTTATTAGAGAACACAAGATGCTTACACAGGAAGAATCTATGAACAGGAGAAGGTGAGAGAATGAATGAATAGAGGTATCGTGGTATTTCCTTAGTCGATGAATTTAACCCCAAGAGAACTGGTATGCTTTTGGATAGAGATGCAGTATGCTACCTCCAAGGGTGGTGTGACTGAATCTTAGCTACAGATTCCAGTGATGCGGCACTGGGCAAGTTCTCCATCCTCCAGCCCCCCCCCAAAAAAAAAGGTGGTTATGAGCAAAATCATGTGATCTACACTTAGCACCAAGGAAAAACAAGTATAATATGGTTATGTTTCACAGAAACTGAAGTTGTATACTGATGTGGATAAAAAAGATGTTAAGAGTCTTGGTTAAGGCTAAAGCCTGTCATTTTACGAGTCAACGGAGAGCTAAGGTATGATTGGAACAAGGTGCAGACATGTGCATTGGCTGAAACACCAACACATCTACCGCATCCCTTTCTCCTCCTGAAGAACTCCACCAGCATTCATTTTCTGCTTAACTGGACAGTATCATTAACTTAACACATTCCTACATGAACTTACAAGTACTCATGTTAAAAGCCTTTAATCCCGCCCCATCCATTTCCCCCCCCCCCCCCCGCCAAAAAATAAAAAAATAAAAATAAATAAATAAATAAACCTTGAGGGACCATGTACTTTTTCGGACAACAGCATAAGAGTCATTCATAATCTGCTACTTTTAAACTCAAATGTCATCTCTATGAAGTAATATAGAGTATTACATGATAAAACCATTGGTTTTCCATCCTTTCTTTCAAAATTTAAAGAAGAGATTATTACACAAAGTATGAGGTGTCCGGTTTAAAGGGGTAGTACAGTTTCATTTGAGATAAATAAAAGGTGGGTTCCACCTCTTATTAGTACCTCTTTGTTTTTTGGATATCTCTGCCATTTCAAAACCAATTTTCATCAAATGAACTTATAATTCTTCTTAGAAATGTGTGCTCTTTAATATTTCATATAAATGGTTTCTTACCATCTTTCAAAGAGTTTAGATTTGAATCCCCATCTCAACCAAAACTGCATGTATACCATCACTTTAAGTTCTTGTTTAGCAACAATACCATCTAGTCACAATTTTACATAAATTATTGCATAACTCAGCATATCAAGGTAAATTATACAATATCTAATATAGATCTTCTCCTCGCCCTCGTATACAACTGGGATAATTAGGAAGAACAGATAGAACTGTAGTGAACCGATTCAGAGATCTACTGAACTGCCCCAATTACCTCTTTTATCATGAAGTTGATAGCTTTGGGTAACACAAGAAGACATTCCTCATGTGTATAGATTCATAACTCCCTGAAGAGACAGGGTGAACATCATCCATCCTGGGGCAGGATGCCCAACCATGGCTGCAGGGGCATCAGAAAGCCCTCATATCCCCCCTCCCCCCTCCCCCTCCCCCTCCCCCCTCCCCCCTTCATGTGGGTCACGTCCATGAAAACAAACAGTCCGTTATTAGGTGCCAAGGTAGGAGACAGGGGGTGTAAATCAATAAGTGGAATGTCTGCAGTGACATCCCCTAGCATGATGAACCAATTCTGTATGACTATGACATAGTCACTGCCCAACGTACAGTACAATGTACATACTTACCAAGTCTACAGATAATGGAAATATGCTTTTGTCTTTGTAAGTTTCATGAGTATGTTGGCATTGCAGATGTGAAAATATCCCTGCAATTTTCTACTTCTAGTAGAGGGTCCTTTTTCAAGGTTCAAGGTTTAATTGACTATGCCATAGCCACCTAC
Source organism: Diadema antillarum (assembly GCF_040938485.1). Lineage (NCBI taxonomy): Eukaryota > Metazoa > Echinodermata > Echinoidea > Diadematoida > Diadematidae > Diadema > Diadema antillarum. The sequence goes on from NW_027271721.1 coordinate 1,913,969, forward strand.
ATTCACACTTCAAAAATCATGGAGGTTGCATAACGGTATCAGGCTTTGGACATTTCAGAAGGCAATAATAATATTTCCAAATGAGGGAGATTTTTTTATCTTCTTTGGCCAGGTCATGAAGAAACTGACAAAGCTTGGGGAGCTTCCTGCCAAATCAGGGAGATGTTAAAGGTCTACTATGTGGACGTGATCTACTTCTATTACTCTAGAGAATTATGCACGGTAAAATGTAATCAAACAGCGCAAATGTGGTCTGATCAGTAGCGATCCAGTCTAGAAGTGTGTTATCATTCTGACTGCTTGCAAATCAACCAAGGCATCAAATTCTCTCCTGAGCTGCAATGAGCCCAATTCATTCTCCTCACCTCTTCAAATGGAGATCCGGGGCACTGGAGCTCACTTGCAAGATATGGCTGGGATATAAGCTCTCAGAATGCTCATTGACTATTATGTAAATGGGACATGGAACGTAAGTAGCTGGCTTTGATCCGCTGTCAAATTGCCCCACTTCTACAGAATAGATTGACGTGCACTGTGACTAGTGTGACGCTCACTACTGCAGTCCATCAAAGTAATACCACAGCCTAGATTTATAAATACAGAGGCTCCGGTGATTTATCAACATGACACGTCAAGACCAAAAAACTGGGTTAAACACATTACTCTGTAAAATATGAAATTTGATCTGTATTACTTCCATACCAAGACCAATAAATAAAAATAGTTTATACTGTTTGATATGCTGCAAAGCAGCTTATTTTGGCAAAAAAATAAAAAAATAAAAAGGATTATAAGGAGGACATTTCAGGCAATGGTATGATGCCTCTTATGCAAGACACTTTTACTCACGACTAAGAGATGTGGGCAAAGTACAACGGAGATTGAAAAATAATTCTGGCATTTGATTGATTACTTTCTTAATCTTCCCACCTCCTGAGATATTATTCATACATCCATCCCTTCTCCTATTTGATTGAGGACACCTCTTGAACCAAACCATTCAGCCAGAAGTGATGTAATCAAGTGGCTTCGAGGCGTGAAAGTTCCACCGTAGAAGCGATGACCACTGCTGCATCTAACCGTGCAACGTGCAGAGCGCTAACTTCACCGTGGGCAAGGCTGCCCCATAAGAGCATTCTATCAATGCCTCATGGAATTCCTGCTAAGATGCAGCACTCCTTCTGATCTTGACAGCAAGGAATTCAGATACATTACATTGTTAGATCTATACTGACAAACTATTCCAACAAGACGTCAACCAACATTTGAATGATCAAAAAAAAAAAAAAAATCAGCTATAGGTGTCCCCCCCGGTTGTGTATATTGCAATAAATCTGAATACATTCTAAATACCTAAATGCTATGAATTAGCATCATCATTACATGTGTAAAACATATCTTCAATGACACCATCATTGTCATCACTTCCATTTTTTGAAAATTCATTTTTAAGTTTTCAAAAATTTGTCATTTCTAGTTGTCATCATCATCATCTTCACCATCAGTATTATTGCCCACATCCAAAGCAACATAACAAGAATCTAATTGCTGTCACTTTGGCATAAACTGTTCACACCAGTATCACATCAAGTGAGTTTTACAAACAATAGCCCTTCTTTCTTCATGTAACAAGTGTTTGACCTAGGGTAGAATGAATGCAAGCCGGAGCAAATCAGGCTTCACACTTTACCAGTCAATCACACAAGAATGGTATTAGATAATGAGAAAGGAGTTAAGTCTACTGCAATGTCTATGTCTACTGTACATCTGAGGAAGATATGAACTCAATACAAGTTTACAAACTTGTCCTCTGCACAGGATGCCAAATGTGTTAACTTCCATAAGCATATCCCCTCCGATTGTTTCAAATTTGCTGATATGATTCCCCCTCCAACATTTAACCTTCTCATATATTTGCCAGATATTCTCTTATGATCTAGGATCAATATTAAGTCACACACATTCACTTTCATTCTTTCCCAATAAAAGATAACACTGGCAAACAAATGCATACTGACCTACCTGTAAATGCATAAATGAATACATAGAAACACTCACACACATAAAGGACCCCATTTGTCATCAGATACGGATATCATAAAGATTTTGGTCTCTACTCCCAAGATATTCTCGGAAGCTAGTGTTTATACCTAGCCCCTTGTCACTATGGAAACAACTCCCTGAGAATAAAACAATCTCAGCATTGAACATATGTCTCTGTTCTACTATCACACAATCCCAACATACTACACAGACAAAAAAAAAAAAAAAAAAGATGATGCAGGCACTCTCAAAAATTGGGAAGAAAGTCAAGGAGCACATTAGACTTTCATCAGCAAAACAGCAACCATTGAAACCCCAAATTTGACCAGCTTCATTCATTCCGCTGCAAAGGTGAAACCTTTGATGGAAGGTGGAAGAGAGTATGAATGAGGAGTACCACATTTCATTGATGAGGTGGAATGACATCCGAGTATGTAGTCATTTGACCCTGGCAGAAACTGGGCCGTCACTGAGATACCATCCTCATGCATATTCATGACATCAAGATCAAGGGGTGATTCCCCTCTTCCAGAGGTGAACTATTAAAAAAAAAAAAAAAAAAAAAGACTCTTTGATGAATTTTTTGGTCTCATGTTTTCTTCCTGGATGAGCAACAGAGATTATCAAAGTATGGGTTTACTGCTCTATGGCTTCTTGTTTCAAAAGAACTTTCAAAGTGTTTCATGCAGCATACGAATAGATATTATATGTGGTGTATCATCACGTTACCCACAATACGTTTATAGAGACAATATCAGGAAGAAAAATTCACACAAAGCCAACTTAAGTAATATGACCTTTAGATTTCTCTAATTTTTTATTATTATTTCAAAACATATTCCTTGTGATGAAGTATGACAATTTTTGAGTTTCCAGACATTATATGGCTTTAATAATGATGAATCGCATCTTATGTATGTGAAACAGGGACAGTAAGGATGGAAGGGGAGGGGCAATTCAATTGTGTCATGTTTTTACCTGTCCCTCTGCCTGCCACACAAAGATGGCCGATACACAGATGTACACCTCAACTCTGCGCTTGCCTCACAGTATTTAGCATACCATCCCTTGACGTACGAAAACACTGACAGACACTCAATCAAAGTTCAGCAACAAGACAAGCAAGAAGCTTGGGAAACACTGACATACTGAAGGAGTGGCCGGAAAGAGGCACTCTCCTTGTTAGCATAATTCCCTTCACTGCCCAATTGATAAAAAAGTATTGCTTTACTTATCCAGCTGGAAATTCCAAGGGCATGTAAGGTAGCCCATGCAAATGAGTGACAACAAAGAAGACAGAGAAGGCAATGGGGGGAGACGAATAAGGGCAGGGTGAGCACAAACCAGAACCAGTTTCTGGTGACAAGTTTGCAAGTCGAAAGCTCGCATGGAGCATGCTGCCGTCTTAGATTCTGCAATACGACCCACACCGGGGAGGGCTGCGTGGATACTCAGTCGAGAAAAACCCCGAGTGTAATACCCTAAAATACTCAAAAGCGCGAGACCCATCACTGCTACATGTATCAGCTGTTGGAAAACAAGCGCATCTCCCCGGCTTTCAGGGGCGCAACCTGAGAGGCTTAAGCGTTGCCCATGTTTTGGTAAGCAGTTCGAAGGTTAGAGGGGAATTTGCCCAAGAAGCACCTGGGGGGCCTGGAAATTCACTGGAAAGTTTGGTTGGCACGCATTGTGCACGATGCAGGCACTATGTGTCTGTTGGCGTGCTCTCATGGATGGGAATGTGCCATTGGTTTCGCATGAATGTAATTGTTTGCATTGGTGTGTGCAAGTTCTGTGCACAATAGAGAACAGTACTAATGATAAGAAATCACGGCCTTATCGTAATCATCATTGTAGGTTTTTGTTGTGACTTTATGTCTGCATACCAGCAGATAACAAGACAACAAAAAGAAGAGATGGATTTGGAGACTTTTTGAAGACTGTTGAGAAGCATTCTGGTACTACGATCAAAGCGAAATGACAGAAAACCAAGCCTTTCGTTGTAGTGAAAATCTTCTCCGCGTTCGAGTTGATAATACAAAGAGTAAATCACATGAAGAGAGAAGTGAAACTTTCATTAACGGCAGCATTAAAACAAGTTATGTTCTCAAGTTATTTTCATGAAACAGTGATACCTTATCACAATTCAGACACAAACTAGGTGAGGTGATATTATCACCGCCTCTTGAATAGGTCTCCTGCACACAGTTTTCTCTAAATATCCACTTTCTAAAAGCTAAAATGGAAAAGGTAGAGTCAGGTTCCCCAAATTACACCATTGTGGACTTGTCATAAATTTAGTAATGATTGCTTCAGACGTGGAGCAGGTTGTAGTTGCAAAATTTGAACCAAAAACTTATTTTTTTTTTCATGTTCATAATACTAGGCTTGTCTTCAGGCAATGATATCATCTAATTTGCATGTGCAATGGTGATTGATATTACTATTTTGAGCCAACATGACATTCTTTACAACTGCACAAATTTCTAGAAATAGATCGAATTCTGATGAGACTTGTCCTGTTCTGTTGCTTTAAATTGACTCTGCAAAAGTCACCCTTAACATGCAGCAGATTTTCACTTTCGTAGGGTATCAGAGAGCTACAGATAGCATGGACCATACATCCCTGCCATTCGAGCCACCAAGATTGCGCTGCTGGCTCCTGGGTAGGGGAATAAATGTAAGTGGGTCGTTAGGGGTCACCTGCCTCCTATATGATTTATGGGTCACGTCTGGGGTTCAAGTTTGGCCAGCCGGCTAGTTAGTTCGGCAATGTTTGCTTTTAGTCACCACAGGACGGCACCAAATGTGTTTGTGTGTGTGTGTGTGTGTGTGTGTGACTGACAGCACACACCTCCTACATCAACGTACTTGACAGAGTATGAAAGGATACCTTACTGTGATAAAAGTGTTGTATGTCACGTTTCAACCTCAGGCTTATAGATCAACTCATGAACAGTTGTTCAATCCAAAAAAAACACATTCTTCTTTACTGCAATGTCACAAACAAATGTCTTTCAATAGCAGGATTGGTTGGAATACGGGAAACATTAGTATGTGATTACTTTCAGTGCATTTTTCCATACTCATCTCCACAGACACCATTACTCTCTACACATGCAATCATTCCTTCAATAGTTTAGAAGACCAACAGACTTTCCATTTAGGGAAATGACTGCATTCATTGATACTGATAAACACAGTCCCTTCTTTACACACTTTGAATCAATGTAAAATCATGTTTAAATGAATGAAAAAGCATGCAAGCAGGCAAAAAGTTTGAATATTATGCCCTCATTAAGGAGAAATGTGAACAAAAATCACCATGGTAGTAAACCTGTTTATGAAGTAATTTTCAGTATGAAAAACACAGTAACATCAAAGTTTTTTTAAATATCCATTATTTTCTACATTAATTTCTAATGACTTCATTCTGACATATGATCACAGTCACCAGCAGCAGGTAAGACCATGCAGCTTCATTTCCTTTTTTTTCAAGCAAAAGAAAATGTAAAAGTATGCCTTCTCAAGCAGTGATGACAGTCTTATACCTTTTTTTTTTTCCCTAGGCACACCGCTGCAGTGAAAGGAACACTTGATTCCACACTAGATGTACTTCACGTCTTTCATTCTCTGTTTACAGTGTGAAATTGAGGTCTGCCCATTCTCAACTTTCATGTTCCCCAAGCCTTTTTCTTGGCATTTTTTTTCTTCTTTTTATTCAGTACCACTGAATTTTTCGGCCTGTTCACAAACAACCGGATCCCTTTTCATCTTTTCCCCAAGTCCATTACACCATCACGGGTGTTTCAGGAAATGTCGGCATATCATCGGACAGCATTACAGGACACAATTGTTCTGACTCGGCCATCAACCAGCGCCACTCAAATCTGGCGTAGGAACAGGAGCAGGAGCGATGACGACACAATCAATTATTCCATGCCCCCGCCATTCGATACGGCTCCACCACAAAGGGGTTACGGTTCCTTTCTTGGGGGCGCTGCGATCAAATTTGGCATTCTCGCACACCTCTGGCCCCTCAGACAGCAACCAGGATGTGATTTGTCAAAGTGGTCAGAGCCGAGGTGTAACGCGAAATGTTAGCCACGGAGTTACAGGGTACTAACGAGTAGAGTGATGTGATGCATTTCAATGAATGCTGCCCAGATCTGCCCTCATCTTTCTTGCACTCCTTGCAACCACCCCATGGAAACCATGGCAACCTTCTTTTTTCAGTGCCTGTACATTAGCCAAGTCTGCATCATGCTACTCAGATTTGTTAGCAACACAAGCCTACCAAGGTTTAATCAACTCACGCAAATCTCAGTCCATTGATATCTTAATTTCTTAAAATGTCGGATATGAAAATGATTTAATCAATCCTTGTCCTCACTTTGATGTGGCGTATTTACAGATCCTTCACACATAAATAGTGTAATTCATTGCTGAAAGGCATAGCTTTTGGTGTCTGTTTACAGAGAGCCACTGCATGTGGATGCCACTGCTTTTCTCAGCTAAGATCACAATCGAATTCATTGACATCTCTTATGTTTGTGAAATGTGCTATACCAGAATTAGCAACCATCATTACCATACCATCATCATTATCACCATCATCGAGAGAGAGATAAGCAGCATCCACATCCCCTTGTCTGGTGGCATACTCTGATGAAACCTCTTCCAGGACTGCAAAGAATTTGATCAATCTCTGTACTCATCTGTCGCCAAACATATACATGTTGCATTTGAAGTTTCTCATATAGGCCTACTCTCCAGAGATGGCATCTCCCTACTTATTTCCGTGATATGTAAAACTGGTGCTATCACCACGGGTTCGGGGAAAGAATGGTCAACAGGTTCCACGCAGTTGAAATGAGATGTTTGTAAATAAAGATTACCAACTCCTGCAGGGATTCGACTCGGACCCTGGTAAATCAGCTTACTGCACCTTCCCCTGTGAGGACAGCGAGCGCTAGGAGTTCTTCGAACGAAGTATGACGAGCACGAAGGCACGCATGAAAACCTGCACAAATTTTGCACAATCTCTGCCTTGTGAAATATCTCAATGCCGAGCACTCTTTGCCCAAATCAAACAAATGGTTTCCGGCAACGCTGCTCTTTCTTATCCTACAGTAAGTGGATTTCCGCCCACATTTCCCCCCTGCCCCTCTACTCCTCCAAAATATAAGAAAGACAAAAAAAAGGGTGAAAAAAGTCCTGAAATTTTCTCCCCGTGTGAAAGGACAAGTAAAAGGTAAAGTGTTCTTCAGCACCTCTGGTTTACTCTCTGAATGGGCGTGTAACCGAACACTCAGCAATCGGTAGATGCCTGCTGGCCAGTTAGCCCATGTCGAGACTTCGACCGCCTCAGTTTGGTTAAATTTGCTGGTGGAGGATACGGTTACTTTGGGGGGGGGGGGGAGGGGAGGGGGAAAAAAATCCCACAAAACAAAAACCTATGTCCAGCCACAATAGTGAGTGGAGTTATGCACAAACATCCCACGTCATGGATGTGCATCAGTTTCGCACTTGGCGTACCTGCGAATTTTGCGCTTCTAACCTCCTGTTCTGGAGTGAGTACTTGTGGCCAGTGTCAAAGTGAAGGTAGGTTTAGGGGAAAGGGGCAAGTCAATGGCTTGAAGCTTGAATGGTAGTTTCAAGGCAAGCAAATTATTAAGGAATAACAACATTTTACCAAGTATCCAAGCAGCAAATTCAAGGAGCTACTTTTCATTGTATTTTATTGCATTTTACTTTTTCCCCCTACAAACCCATAAAGTCAACCATACAGAAGTCCAAAGATAATGACTGTTCAATGATATAAACACACTTCAATTTCATTTCAACAACTTTCCAACATTTTTGTGAAGAAGCCCTAACGTAAATCAATGTGTGCTGTTATGATCATGTTTTTGTGAAGCCCTTGATTTACAAGAGATTTTCTTTGTCATTTTCGTTTATTTTTTAAAACTTTCTTTTGGGGCAAGTAAAATTCATGTTAGGGCAAGTGTTCTGCCATAACTTGAAAATCTGCTTGCCCCACCGGCTAAGTGGTAAACAAACATACAAACACACACACAAAAAAAATAAGTAACACCCTAAAATGTGTTGAGATCTCTACTGGCTTTAAGTGATCACACATTCAACATACTTGGGAAAGTATTGTGGTATAAATGGCAGTCAGTTATTCAAGTTGGACATAAAGCAGCCATATTTTTTTTTCTAAGTCATAGGAGTTGGATATACCACAGCTTTGTAAAAGTGGAAAAGTGCTTTTTTATGAGTTTTTCTCATATACAAATGCACGCACATGCATATATACTACACACACCATGCTCATCCCAAATACGACAAGCACACAAAATGAAACATATTTTCCTTGCAGTTTTTTTTGTAATCAAACCTTTTTTTTTGTGACGCAGCTGAAAGCTACCAAAATGCAATCTTATTACTCCACGATAATAAAAACATTTCTGTTCTTTTTTTTCCACTTTTTATTCTTACTACCATATGGAGCAGAAAATCATACAAATATCCTTTTCATGTGTACCAGGTCAATGACCTGACGATCATTATTTGAGGTCATTTACTTGTGGCAATCTATAGGCAACAGTGGCTTTGATTCAGTACACGCAAGGCTTCCAATTGACTTGAAAAAATATCAGAGTTAACAAATTAAAAATAGTGCAAAAATACAAAAAAGGAATACAATGTCTCTCGCACACAAAAGATCTAATTTCTTTTGAATGTGAGCTAGATGTACAGCTTGCATTATTACTTCCACTGCCAGAAATCAATTTCTAGAGAAAATGAAGCTCTCTAAATGGTGACTTGAGGATGGTGGAGAATGGTGCCTCCAGCGTAAAAGATATGCAATGCTAAGAGCATGCAATATCATAAACAAGCAGTTTACGTGTATCGATGCAATGCTTCCGTGTCTTTTAGCATGCCCTCCGTTCACTTCTACATGTGGGACTGATGATACAGGACAAACTTTGACAGAATGCCTTGGTGAAAATGAAATCTGGTCCTTTGCAGTCTTATCTTAACAAACAACCCACTGTAGAGAGCATTTTGAAATGTTCACAATAATGACGCTTTAAAAAAAACAGTCACTGTGCATCTGACCTTCACCCAAATAACGCTCTTCATGCTCCTTACATTCCCCACGGCAATATCAAGTACGGGTGTAATTGCAATTCGGAGAGAGCCCAATTACATTTACCTTATGCACATGGCATTATATGGCTCACAAACAAACAAACAAACAAACATATATAGAATAGATAAATGAATGACACAGAGTGGGGGGGGGGGGGGGGAGAGAAAATGATGGTCTTCAAAATGTCAGTCCCAGGGAAGGGATCAGAACTTTGTCCCCGATTTTCAAAGATTCTGTCTTTTGCCCGATCTGATGCCTCATCATTTCTACTGCAAGGCCGTTTCGGCGCAGAAACCTCCGGCAATAAACTCGGCGGATTTATGAGCATAAAATCTCCTGTTTAGCTGCCTTACTGGTTAAGTGGGCACGGGATTGATGGAATGACTGCTTAATGTGTCATTCTGCTTTAACCCTGGAAAGATTGGACTCTTTAAAAACTCCCCAATGGCTTTCCTCAGCCATTCTCCAAATTTCTCAGCTTCGTGTAAACGGTGCATTCAAGTAGGAGGGGAAGATGAGCCGAGGAGAGAGAGAGAGGAGAGGGAAGGAAAGAAGGGCAGAGAAAGAAGGAGTAAGAAAGAGAAGGTGACAAGTAGGGAGTGCAAACTATAAAGAATTAAATGATGCTGCTATATTCTCTTTTGAAAATTAAACTGTGGTTGCACATCCTACGGCATTCAAAGGGAGGGTGAGGGAGTAGTTTACATGGGTTAATACTTCTGTCAGAGGGTCCAAGAATGTGTTTTTGAGATAGCCAAGGTTACATTCCTTCACATTGTGTGCAATATACTACCAATGAGACATGGTTTACCTCTCATAACCTACTGTTTTGTACAGGTCTGTTTGCTATTTGCTCAAAGATACTGGGAAAAAATGCATCAACTAATCAGGATTTTGTCTACAAAGAGATGCAGATAAACCCTTAGATTTTATTGATGTCATAATCCAAGCTATTGATCTGCCCTCTAAAAAGGTGATTTTTGCCCATCGTATGAAGTAAAATAAAAAATACAAAAAATAACAAATACAAGGAATTAACCACAGAAGAAATAGAAGCAGATCAGGCCCTCTATTCAAGGAAACATCTACTGTCGCTACGCCATATATTTCGCGAGGCCAAATTTTCGTGAATCGGGAATTTTCAACGATTTCACGAGTGGCTAAATTCGCGATCATGGAGTCTTGTACTGAACGGAGAAATGTATACGCGTATGTCACATTCATAGCGTGATCAGAGTCAACATTTTTGCATGTCTTTAATTTCACGAATAGCACCTGATTTGCAAAATTCGCGAAAATAAAAACCTCACGAAATATTTGGTGTATACAGTAAGTGATTGAAAAGAAAATAACTGTTAAAATGAAATCATATGAAACAAAACAGAAAAAAAGACCAGTTACCGTACACTCTAATTACAAAGAATGCGGACATAACAAACTCTCTTTAAATCATGTTTATTATTCTTGCCTGACGTTCAGACTTTTTGTGAATGTCATATCTTTATAAAAATCCTGCTATAACAATATGTCAGACTACAGTGTCATCACTGATATCATGGAGTTTGCAATAACATGAGTCAACTCTACTCCAAAGGATTTTTTCCCCCTTTGTAATTCTCTAGCTACCTTCTCTGACAAGCCTTACTCAGATATATTCTAGCTGAGAGGAGTGACGGTTATGGTGACATTATGTTTGCAAGACACACTGGCTTTTTTTTCCTCAGTGACTACATGTTAACTCCACTCTGCACTATGGAAGATCACTGAGAGTTACTGGAATGTTTTTCCTCTCATCCAGACACGACAGACAGCGAGACGTGAGAGGACTACCCAGACTGCCTACACAGGCTGTCTGTCGGCGGTTAGCGCCATCTCACGAGTCACTCGCACATCCATGAGGCTGCCTTTCGGTCACCATCGTCACACCTGGATGGATTGCTTTCGAGGCCGAGGACGTAATTGATACGATAACATGACTGAGATGTTACACAATGATCAGCCCTGCTGATCTGAACATTGTTAAATGACTTCAAAGGCATCTATTCCATTCTTTTTTTGGGGGGGTGGGAGACTGCTCATTTTTCATTTACAGAAACATTTTCGAAGAAAAAGAGATATGCCCAATATCAGCATAGCATTAATTTGTTCATGTGCACCCTCTTTCATTAGCCTCTAAATAACAATAAACTTTATTAACATACATGCTGTGTTTTAGGAATAAAGAAGGGGTAGGCCTACATTTATCAATAGTACATGGTCCTTTGCATAATGAAGAAAACGATAAGCCTCTTTTTCTCTTTGACCACCTATTACTGTAAGTGCCATAAAAGGTCTATTTGAGGTGCAATTTGTAGACCGATGGCGCACTTCCTCCAAAGCGGAACTTTTCCCCTCAAGAGGTGGACGTACACTCCTATTTTTGAGGCAGACACCAGACATTCAAAAGACGGAGTGATGTGGGCCTCCTTGAATGTTGAGTTGAGTGGTAGGGCATCATCTTACCAGACGTATTGAAGAGGCTATCACTGTCAAAAAGGTCATCAAGGCCAGTTGAGGAGCATAACAGTTCTTCCCACAACATCCTCCCATTTGCAGACTTCCACCCCCTCCCCCTCCCCCTTTTCCTGCACCTTCGCAACACCGGGTGCATCAATGGGTGCGCTGATGTTTGACGGGGCGAATCATTCCCCACCTGTGCTGACACAAACACAAGAAGAGGGTTCCTAGAAGTAGGCAGGGCATGCAAGAACTTTACACTGCAGCCTGCTACGTAAATAGAGCAAGCAACACACGACCAATACTGTGGCACTTGACCTGCAGAGGAACATACTCTGTGAAAGCATCATGGAAGATGCATTTTAGGTGAGAAAAGAGAGCTAAAGAAGGAGAACTGCTGTAAAATACAGAGAAATCACTATTAAAAAGTGATATCATTCAGGGACTTCACAGATATTATGACTTTTGACAACACAGTATTACCACAACATAACTTGCATTGATGTTTATAGGTGTAAGAAAGGTTGCCATATTACAGATCTAAATTACCACACACAATGAAATATCTGAGCCCCTTCCCCTCCCCTCCCAAGAAAATAAATCGATGTATATGTTCCATATATTTGACGAAAAGGCATGAATATTAGCGAGTTTGATTAACTGCATTTCCCTATACAAAGTCGATAAAAAGTTGCCTTTACCCTCTTCTCCTTAAGCCATACATATACATGCATGGGCGGCATACATCCAGGGTGGTTTCGGGTGCTATGCAAGCCACCTCCACACCGGCCCCTGTATTCCTCCCCCACCCCCACCTCCATCCCCATTCCAATTTCTGAACATCTAGTTCCCAGCCAGCCATGAAATGATGACTCCAGGACTCTACGTCCTTGAAGGCTGAGCCATAGCACTCCATACTGAGAGGGCAGAGGTGTCCCGACATGAGAACCCTCTCTCACGTATTGACATAAATGCATTTATGAATGAAAATTGGGATCAGCCATCTATTCCTGCGGTGATAATCTCCCCTTTTCTTGTTCGCTAACAGGGTCACCGCTGTAAGGCAGGGAAGAAAAAGGAAGGAGAGAAAGAAGGCAACATACTGGGTCAAGTTGAATGATTCCATATCTGACTGAGATTTGGAGGACCTTCTAACCCTTGAGAGCCACCAATGTCTAAACCTCTTGGAAACATTCATCAATCTCGCATCATGCCAACACAATACCTGTCTCTAGCCTGATCAACATTACAAAGCGAGATTAAATAAGAAACCCTGATCATGCAAAGTCTTTTATGAAATTTAGAAGACATTTCGAAATTCCGCACAGATTTTCAGAAGTTAATACAACTGCTTTTTTTAGCTGATCAAAATTTAGAAGACATTTTAAAATACAGCACAGATTTTCAAAAGTTATTAAAACTTATATCTATTTGCAGAGTGAGTCTTGAGTAGAAAAAATCAAAGAGACAAAAATGAAGTACAAACAGGAAGGTCATCTGATCATAATTATTACCATGTATGATTGATATGACCAAACTGAAACAATACTCAAGCATGTTACTGAAAGAACTCCCATTTGCAGCAGAAATTTTGCCTGAAAACACTGAAAAAAATAAAGGAACAGGGAGAAAAAGACTACAGAGATTGTAACTTTCTGCAGATTTGAATACGGCGGTATCTTTTCCCCACCACACTGGTTGTCTCGGTGGGCACATTAGCCTCCTGCTGCCGGGGTCATGGCAAACCAATATTGGATGCTGCACCAACAATAGACATGTGGTAAGAAGGGCAATGGGCACCCAGTGGTGGAATTACATCCTTGGTTTAACCGCCTCGTGCCCTGATGATGAATGCCTCTCTGTGGCTTCAATGAATGCCAACTCCTGGCCTGAGGGGCGGGGCTACTCCGACTACCGATACACTCGTACACCAGAGAAAAGAAGCACGAAATGAGATTTGCTCCTTACCACCCACGTGCATTGGAAGAAAGAGATCAACATACAAAATTGCCATTGCACATCATTTTCGGTGCCCACTCTCAATGAGAATGCCGATCATCATCATGTGCATCTCAAAGAGAGCTCCGCTGGGGGTCCCACATATCACCGACACGGAGGGCACAGGGAGGTACTTTCTCAAAAATTTCACTCCTCCAATGTCGCTTGCCGCCCAACATCAGCTGGCCGCCCCGAAGAAAGAAATAAATAAATTGTCTCGGGACCGGTGCGGTCACGTTACATTGGCTCTGTGTAAACATTTGTGATAGCGAATTCTGCATGGTCATGAACGCCTCCTGTGTGCGCCGTACGACTACTCAAATTGATCACTCTTGCCGACTGCTCAGAGAGGGAGAGGGAATTGAGATCTCTTCATTCATCTAAGCAAAGACAAGAGACTCAGCTCCTTGTATTGACTCTGTGCGTACCAAACACTCTCTAAACTTTCACCAGAAGAAGAAATGGTTTAGAAACTCGCCTCTTTCTCATGGCATGCATCGCCTTGCAATTTGCCTGGTACAAACACGGAAAGTGGGGATGGTTTTTGTCCAGTGGAAAAGATGAGGAAATCTCCTTAACAGATCCAGCCTAGGACTTGCCTTCCCAGCACACCCATACATCAGAATGAAACTGATGTATGCTGCCATGAGCGCTCATATTTTATTCATTTATTTATTTACTTGCACTTCTTGAAAAATATTCTGGCCACGTACGTTGGTAAGTTTGAATCATGATCGCTGTACCAGTACATGTAGGGCAGCTGACACTGTCCCTTCATACACATCACAAATTCTGCTGCAAAAAAAAAGAATATTCTCATAAACAGAGGGTGAGGGTGTCTGAAAATAGAGCAGTGCAATAACGACTTTGACACGCTGCAAATCATAAACTCCGTGATGTGCATCTGCAGAACTCCTGCCCGGAAGACAACTCGCTAGCGAAGAAACTAGCACACGGGGCAATGCAAGAATCGCGCTTACCTGTCTGTCTGTTTAGATTTGTCAAATGACTTCATATTCGAGAACTATCATCTGGCTTTAGAGTCTGACATACATGAGGCAAAAAAAAAACACACACACAAATGACGGATGAGGCATCCTGTAGGAGCAGATCAATGTCATTAGGAAATGTTATTTTAGGTGTGGCATTTTTAACTCATCTAGAAACCTCCACAAAATAATATCTAGAGTGATAACACTGACAAATCAAAATGGACAGTTTTACATTCTTCACATTTGCACTTGCCATGTGAAATGTATTTCCAGTGGCTCAAAAGGCTCTACTTATTAATCAACCAATGAGCCCAAAACTACTTTTGAACACAACTAAATATCTAATCTGTGCCAAATTTAATCACTTTTGGTGAGTATACATTTTCTAATTTCAAAATCATATTTTGGGTTGCATTCTCACCATCCCGACTTCTCCCTGGTATTACAAGAAGTGATTGTATTTCATCGAGTAAATGATGTTGCAGATTTTCCCCCGTCACCAGTCATCGCCAATCAAACCATGGGGAGAGTATGAGGAAAACGCACCATCCTCCGGCTGCAATACACTGTGGCTTCTGTCAGCCACTGAGGTGAGGGGAAACAGGCCGACGGTCAGCTACGACAGATTGGAGTTTGCATTGCCCTTTTTTGGAATTCGTGCTCCAGACCAACTTAGTCGGAATAGTTTGTCACATGACTTACAAGTCAAAGAGGTGAGCAACCAAACAAATTTACTGCAATATCTCCTGAGACCTATCTCTGCTCATTAATTGCAGAATGGATACAAGAGCAGTGTAAGACAGATATATATTGGACAATATTATCAACACTTCACAGAGAACATGTGAAAACTTGCTTGTAGGATGTCTTAATAGCACACACAAACACACACACACAAAAAAAAACCCAGGAAAGGAAAAGAAAGGGAGAAAGTACAGGCAAGTACCAACACCATCTCATCCCTCTCCCCCTACCAAATGGGTCGAGCGATGAATGGCTGGAAAGACACAAGCAAAACGTAGCAAGACAGAAAAATACACAAGCCAAAGACAAATGATGAATGCTGGATCAATAGGAGCCAACGACAATGCAGGCCCGCTGTCCCCCATCATGCATCTTCCTAGATCCCTCACCGTTTTGCCGTGACCTGCAAGCATCCCATTTCTGCTAAACTACTCCCACTGATTCAATTACTTCGTCTACAAGGCTGGCCAGTGTGTTCTGGGCACTGGGGCTGGCATAAGTAGGGTCTGTGTACGGCGCTCAGCCAAGGTTTTTGTTTATGTAATTGTCATCCATGCCTCCAGGCTTGGATCAGAGATTGGGGGTTTCCATGCGCTGGCTTCACGGCTAGCGCTTAACTCATCACAGATCGCGGAGATTCCTCAACACACTCTGCTTGATTTATCTCACCCCATTTTATCCCGGGAGAAAACTCGCGGCCGAACAATGCAATCACATTGACCAAGACTTGCCGATAAGAACCATGCATCTCTGTGGAAATTCCCGCAAAATTTCTAAAATAAGAATGTTGGCTTTCCCTGATGTTGTTAGTTTCATTTGCATTGAGGTACTCACGCAGAATAAACCATACTGAACTATAGGATTAATGTGCTGAAAATAAACTATCCAGAATATTTACATTAATGCAAATTTCTTTGAACTACATGCAATATGATTTAGCTTCACTTATGATTGAAGGCTGCATTTACATCAGCCAGTTGAGAATAAAGTCTGCAATGATAATCGGCATACCAATCTATAATCATCATAAGTAATGTCATCTTTATCATCCACATTATCTTTGTAAACAAGAGTGGAAAAAAAAGAATGTACATGAACTGAAATGCTGAACAACTGTGACAAACAAGAAGAATAGCTATTATTAAAAACAACAAACAAACAATCAGCTACAACATCAATTGCAGCAGTTTAGACTACCAGGTTTGGAATTGAAGATCTCTTCCCCCTTTTTTATTTTGTTTTTGTTTTCAATGCTGACTGCCTACTCACCAGACTACACAATATCAAAACTTTATGAGGTCACAGAGGATGAGGCCTGGAATGGTGATATTTTGTATCAAATCATTCTTCTTGCACTCAAAATGTACTGAGACAGAGAACATTGCATCCATACTGGAGGGTCTGAACAGCAAAGACTAGTCAGTATGAGGTCATGACACGTTTCTTGAATAACAATAATGTCTGCAGGATTGTTCCATTAGTCCCTTCAAATCCACCCCTTCAACCATAGAACCATTTAAGAGCGGCCTGCCCCACCCCCTGACATATGACCTTGAATCCTTCAATCCCTCTTCCAAGTATCAAGAGCCTTGAAAAAATGTTTTTCCTTCGTCTTTTTTGTCCCTGTAGTTCTCACTGATTGTAGATAATTCCCTAAGTTCACATTATCATACAACCTCTGTCTGTCTGTTAACATGACACAAAAATGTGTGGATTGGGACTACCGCTTAACATTAAATAAGTCACAGTTTACATTTCAGTCAGACTTGAGACAGCACATAATAGGATCATGAAATACCTATCACTTTCATCAACTTGAAAACTGGTTGTTATATTGATGGAAATCTTTTTTTCTTTCCTTTTTTTCCTTCTAGGAACTTCCATATTGATACTCTGTAAACAAAAACTATTTTTCATAAAGCAAAATAACATATTTAGTTCTGACTTCTTCCAGAAACATCAGCATACATCCTTGATTTAAAAGAGAGAAATTACAATCACTCTGAAAAGATTCTCTGTTTACATCCAATAAACAAGAAGTTATGGCTGTTTGCTCTATCCTACTGGCACAAAATAAACCTGGGCCATTAAAATCAAAGGCCCTAACATCCAGAATTAATTCGTGTGATTTACAACGGTCTAGTCCAAGGCTGCAAGGGTCAGTCTGGAGAAAAGGAGAGTTTACTCGCTTCAAACAGGACAGGGTTAGTACTACCAACACGCTAGGGGCATTTCTTGAAGCGTTTTGTCAGATATGTTTTTTTCTGGCAAACTGTTATAAGCTACAGAAATCCTTACATCTGACTGGCTGAAAGCAAATTTGTCAGAAAAAAATATCCAACCAAATGCTTCATGAAATGGCAGCCAGATTTCCATTTTGTGTGTGTGTGTGTGTGGGGGGGGGGGGGGGGGGGTTCTCTTTCCTTTATTCCCATTCCAGCTGCTTTACAATGCAGGTGACTGAGGGTGGATGATTTGAGTCATACCTGCTGGGGGCCAATGTTAAGATGGCAAACTATCGCAGCAAAAAAATAATCCCAAGCTTTTACAGACCTCTCTCTGCTCCTTGAGAACGATAGAGATCAACATCCCTAGATCAACATCCCTCTCAGGTCATCTCTTAGTCCCATTTCAATGTGCCCTTTTAGAGATTTTATACAAAATTACACATCTTCTAGGATAAGGGATGCTTCACTACGATTAATCAAATACTTTACTAAATCTTAAGGAAAATGAGCAAAGGACATGGGACTTCATCAGGATTTGAACCCACGACCTCCGCATTTCTAGACCAGTGCTCTTATCTACTGAGCTAAGGAAATCCCTAGTACTGTGTTCATCACAAAACTCCCTTGATTCTAAAGGCTTATGGTGTCATATTAAATGTATTTCTGGTCAGTTTTCCTTGGTTTACATTTACTAAATCTCAATATGTTACAAAGCTTTGCACAGAGACAATCTGATCCATATTCTCACCACTTCTGTGGTCCAGGTAATGCCCGTGATTCAATTCAAGAATTTATTCTTTTCTTCCTTGGTGGCACTCTGCTACGCACCCATCGATCCACCAGACCTGATCCTCGGTGTTTGACAGGAATACGTGTCGCAAGAGTTTACGACGACAGATCACCGCCCGGGCAATGTCCAAGACATAACCCCACCGTCTCATCACTCCGTCAGCCAGAGAGATGGCAGCTAGCGTTAACACCGGGCCGCTAATGCCCACTCAGCTAATGCATTCTACAAATGCTGATTATTGACGTCACTAGCCCCTGATTGCATCACATAAATCTGCATTCATGGGCCTTCATGACCGCTATTGACACACAAATCTCTTTTGACAAGGGGACGCAAGAAAACCGGACAGCAGCAGTAAACCTCACAATATCATTTTATTCTCTCCTTTCTCACTGAAAACCCTCCATATTCCCAGTGCGGCCTGCTGAATATGTCATTAAGAAACAGAGATATGTAATGCACACAGGCTTGTATATTGATAACTGTAATTAAGTCTCTATCTTTTTCCTAAAACATCTCATTTGTGAATGGAACTATGCTGATTCATAATTTGTTAAAGCTCCTTAAGCATCTAGTCTATTACAGCTGCAGTACAGAAAAACGCAATACGAGTTTACCAGAGGGGGGAATGTGTTAATGCAGGCAGTCACATGGAATTTTTTTTTGTCATTTGATCTTAATTCTATTTATTTTGTTTTATTATAAAATGTACAATATGAGATGTCTTCTGTTTATTAAACTCACTAACGTGTGTGCGCGAGTGCTTTAAGCTTTTCATTAATCATTCAATGCACACAAGTAAATGTTACAAACTCATTATATGATTAACAGTAATATGCTTTATGATATACATATTTTTATTACAAGCAAATTTTTCAAACATTGCTTCATTGCACATAGAATGAAAACACTTTTACCCATGTGTGTCACTATTCTAGTACCCCAAGTCTGCATCTTCAAAACGTATGCGACCAAAATGTGTCTGTATACATATCTCTGATATTGGATCGTCAGAAATGGAAAAGAAATTAAATCAGTCAGTCTATATCTACAGCCCGAGTTTGTATTGCAAATTGCTTGGAATGTGACACTCATCCACGGGATGAGGGACACAGTTTCTTACATGAAGATGGAGAAAAAAAAAAAGAGAGAGAAAAATATATACAGGACGACACTCTATGATTGCACCGGCAGACATAGAATTTCATCTGCACGTCATACGAGTTGAACCGCATACACGATATCATCATGCAAATTCATTTTCTTCAACGATGCGGTTGCCACATCTCACCAGAGGGTGGGCTTTAATGAATGGTGAGTGAATCAACATTCAGTGCAGGGTGCAACGAAAATGAGAGCGAAAAAAAAAACGAGGATGGTAACAGGAGTGCAAGGAATGGCCCTTCTCACCTCTTCTCGAAACCTCTTGACTGTGTCTCCCTTCTGTGGTAGGGGGGAGAAAAGTGAGACGGAGAGAAAAAGGAAAGAAATGTCAGCCAATCAGAAATGATTAGAATTGGGCAGGAACGCGCCCCGCGGCACACTAATAGGCCAAATATTTTGGCTGGCATACCAACAAACAAGATCACAAACAAGAGGAGGGGAAAGTTCATTACCAAGACAATCACACACGTACACCTTTTACACATATACATGTATACATATACGTACAAGTACATACACGCATCAGAATATAAAGAGCAATTGTCAAACACAAAGATTTTCTCCACAATTTCTATTTCTACTTTGACGTTGAGATATTATAGCATCAGATAGGATATATCTAGTGTTCGACTACAGAAGTTCTTTTCTAAAAGACATGGAGCATCAAAGTATTGCCTGCTAGGAAGCAGCATACTCTCAGTGCATATCATAAATGTACACTGTAACCGAGGGAAAATCGTATTATGGGTAGACTTAAGCCGTTCCTTCCTTTATCCCCCCCCCCCCCCGCCCTTAGTAGATGTGTGTGTGTGTGTGGGGGGGGGGGATAAACCATGTATGAGATTTTCAATTTGGAATAGAAGAGGGCAGGATAACAGAATAACTCTACATCTGCCAGAGGCTCATTGGCACGGCGTATCACATGACCAAAGGGTTCACGCACATTCCGAGTTGCCACTGGTATAGCAAGCGACAAAATTGAAAGCGTCATTTGCTTATCCCCTACTCTAAGCTTTCTACCTCTCCTACCAGCTCTTCTGCCCCCAAGACATTGGGAGGAATTGTTCGTAACTATCCTCCCTGGGATTCTGCTCCTTCCTTTCGTCTCCCCATCCTCCCCCCGAAGACACGTTGCGCATCTTCAAATACAGGATCAAACCGCCGCGCGTGCACTTCACCGTCTTCATTATTTCCAGCACACCCCGGCATGTTATGATTGCACATCATCGGTGCATGTCGCATTTGATTATCCAGCCAAAATGGAAACAAATAACACCTGGGATAATTCCAGATGTAATTAAAATGGAGTTTGCAGAGGCGCTGTGCTTCTCATCACACAGAGTCATCAGCACGGCGAAATTGGGCTACAGAGCTGGCTATTCAATATCACGCATGACAAACTTATTGAATTGAGACTCAGTCCTAAGTAAACTTGGAGGAAACTGCAAAGCCATTTCTTCCTTGCATCTCCTTCTCCGCCCCCCCCCCCCCCCCCCCCCCCCGCTGCCCCGTATTTTTTTTTTTCTTCACACCGTTCTCACGTTTTCCTCTAGGAGACAACTAGCGTGAGGTTTCTTTTCAATTTCGTGGATAATTTGCGATCTACACACCATCTTCTGGACAAGTTTGTGACAATATTTGATCTTACCTTTCCAATTATGCTGCCCACCTCCTGCCAAAAGAGACAGAAAGACAAAAGAATCGTGAGAGACAGTGTGACAAAAGACAAAATATACGGTCATATATTCCTGGCTATGAATTACAAAAATGCATGCAATCTGCCGTAGAAAAAAAGAAAAGAAAAGAGGGTTCGGAAATCTTGCAAGAAGAAAGTCTTAGGATTGGGTATTGATTGACGCATCAACTTCACTTAGCAGACAATTGTCTGCAACGTACTGAATAATGGTGACACGGGAGAAATGCATTTGGAGAGTATTTCAAGACAAGCCGCCTACTTTACTTCCGCCTTCATTTTCTTGCAACCGGGCGCCAAAAACAGTTAGTTTTTCTTACAGATGACCTCGCACCCTTGCAATTAAACACTCCTCTCTGTATTCAAGGACAAACATTTCTAAGATGGAGAAGTGACATATATTAAGTGAAATTGAGATTGATATTAAAAACAACTGTGGAGGCTTGCTGATGCAGTTATGAAATCAATCCTGGAATATTGGAAAGTTTTCCTCCTTTTTTGGGGGGGGGGGGGTGATTTAGCAGCAAGCTCTCTGTAGAGAATATTACATCAAGAAAATCATCTCTCTGAAGTTAAACCTATTCTATTCACGAGCTCTAACAAGTGCATTTTAAGGACAACATTACAATTCTCTTTTACAAATTTGATGTCACTAACACGAATACAAGTGTTTATCATTTAGGTCAATTATATGTGAGAAGCCTTATAGTACAACCTCCGATGAGATTGTATGAATTTGCTATTTTAATAGATAATCCTTTTCCACATTTTCCCCGTGCTGTGAGAACTGTTTGAGGCCAAGAGCCATAAGCACGTCCAATATCACAGTGTCACAAAATAATATTCACACTCGCCGTTGACAAACAAACTTCATAGTTCATAGTCAAGTAAATAAGGGGCATTACTCATATGAACTTTCAATATTTCAAGAAATATCAAAGCAATAATACAAAGTAAGCATTCACTTTAGCAGTGCAGCAAGAGACAGCAAGGATATGGAGGGATGTAGCCCACTTTCAGTAGCTCCACGGTAATCATTTCTTTGGGGCTGCACCCCTCAGAAAACAATACACAATGCGGTTACCTCACACAATCAATACTTTCTACCAGCACTGATCGGGGTGCAGTACATTTGATTACTATTGACCCATGGTGTCATCTAGAGCTTGTGCTTACTGTTTGTACAGAGATGAGCAGAGGGGCAACATATCTAATTATACGCCTCATCTTCAGAATGTCACAATCTGATTGACAAGCCTCGAAATTAAAATCAGGCCTCCCTACATGATGACGTGACCAAGAAGATTAACTATCCACTGTTCCAACAGATTCGTAGTTCATGTGTAATATCACCAGTTTATATTTTCACAGCTAATGCAGAATATATTGCATAAAGTTGATTCTTGCACAATGTCAACCTTTGGCTGAATGTATGCCATTTGCATTAATTTTGAATACACATTAGAATGCACTGTAACATACATATAAACATTTATAATGCTGTGAATTGAAGTGTGGTGTCTACAGATTTGTTACAACAAGGGTTACCAACAATTCTCATCACTTCCCTGCAAATAGCAACACTTGCACTTTCACAAGTCACCTGTAAAATGGTAATAACATACAACTTGTAACTTGCTCCCTACAACATCTTCCAAGTGGAGCGAACTAAAATTCAAATTTCATGCTCCACATGAGATGGGTTAATCAGGTAGAGTTGAAGCGGTGAGGGGGATATCTCTGCTCACCTTTCCTTGCATAACCAGGCGGATGGTGAGTGTGACATTGGGGGAATCCCCTCCCCCACCTCCAGGCTGCTGCTTCTCAATGGTAGTGGTCATCTCGGCCAGGGTGCAGACCGGGGGTAGCGGTGGTGGTGGCTGTGGCGGTGGAGCCTGGTAGGGTATCCACTGCTGTGGACTGGGGAAGGGGCTATAGACGAGGCCTAGAGGCAGGGCCAGTTTACCGGCTCAGGGGGGTCCCTTTCGCAGGAATGTGGGGACAGCCGCCGTGGTTGGGGGGAGGGGGGGTTGGAGGGGGTGTGGTGGGGGTGCGATGGGTTGGGTGATGATGGTTGGGGGACTGCTGTCTGGTAGCTGTATGGCTCCAACTGGTCAGGTGGTATTGTCCACTAAGCAAAGGTTGACCAAGGTTAGTCTGGAAAAAAATAAGCAAGTAAGCATGCATGGTGAGATGGGAGGTCATTAAAAGTCTGACATATAACTCTTGTCCTGTAGATTGTAATGGTTTGGTCACATAGTCAAAAGTTATCAATTTCTGCTATTTCCCAAAAAAACAATCCTGCATAGTTGGCATCAGATGCACAATTTATTTCATGCTCTGAATAATAGATCCCATGTGAATGATGGTAAGACCTGCACAGGTCAAGATAAACGTGTTGATGCAATATTTCTTCTGAGATTGCAAACACGAATATCATTTCCTCCCCGTGGCTGTTTGGTACTTCTCTACTGTATCCATCTCCTAACCAAACACCTACACCCAATATCAAACACCCGTCCACAGCAAACCAGTCGATTTCAATTAAACCTCCTCACCAGCCCCCTTGCAGGCCAAGCATGCGACCATCTCGCGACTCGGGAAAGTATGGGGAGGAGCGCGGACTCTCCAAGCACCCGGAGACAAATAGCTCTTGATTTGAAAACCAGTGGTGGAATCGCACCTGGGATGCAGAAACCAAGGAACCAGCATTCCTGGAGCAGTGTGATTGCATTACACCCAGCAACCGGTTACCATTTCTAGGTTATGAACTGTGTCTCCGCAGGGCTCCCGGGGTGCATAATGTGAACAAACACGCTGGGGTATTGAATGTCGATTGGGGCGACCGTCAGCTACGGCGCTACCTCCCTGCAGCCAATCAAATTAATCCATTAAGAGTGGGAAAACGGTTACCCTAATGTTGGTTTTTACCCCTCTCGAGCACTGGAAGAGACTGGTTGACCCAGCAGAAAAGGCACGGTCAAACTTTTCCTTTCCCCCCCCCCTCTCCGCTTCCTCCTCCCTTTCACTTGTTTCACTGGATAAAACACTGAAATCACGAAGACTGACCTTCACCTTCATATACACAAATCTCCATGGAAACAGAAAATACACTGTAGCAACTCTTCAACTTGATACTGTCCATCGAGAAAGGACCTCACCTCCTAAAAAACACTGTCTTGGGGCATGAAAGAAGTACAGGTCGCGGGTACAGAGTGCTGCTGCTTCTGGTTGGGAAATATCTCTGTGCAATGTGTACATTCACCTAACACTTTATGTGAATTCTGGTCCAACCCGCAATCGCCAACTCAAATCGTAATGCGATACTCTGCGCTGATGCGGATCGTGATGAGGCGATAGACATTACGTGCTGAAGAAGACCAATAGCGGTACTTCCCTTTTTTTTCCCAGTCTAACTGAATACATGCCCAAGATGTCAATGAAATGACGTGTCCTTCTGATAAAAAGTAGATTCCAACTGAAGACATGACCTCCATTTCAGTGAAAGAGCACTTTCTGTTTTTCACTGTGCTGTACTCTAACAAGGGAGTTGTATGCTCATTGCTGAATGCCAAAGCAAGCATTTTTTGATATTTTCCAAAATGGCTGTTAAGATGCTCGTCCTATTGTTATATTCCACTTGTAAGTTGTATATTCTTTAATAAGAATATATGAGTATATTACATCGTTACAATCATGACCAGTACCCAGCGGACTCATTATGACCTGCTGTTATTGCTAGACATTTCTTTTTCCTCCCATATAACGGACTCTGACCCTTCTTGTAAAAGAGGACATTTTTGCATTAGTCATTTTTCGCCTGCTGTCGAGTAAGATGAATTTCACCTGCTTGTATATATAGTTCAGGATGTTTGAATCCTGAGAAGTTGTCATGGCACAGAAGGCCTAGCATTTACAAATAAAGTGCCAAGCACTAGAAAACTATATTACTGGCACGCCAATAGCCTACATTTGCATCAATATTAACAAAAATAATAAAAATATATATATATATATACTGACTCACTTTGACACAGAACCTTCAAAACACAATTAATGCGCTTGATTTTCTCTTACAGATAAAAGTAAAACCATTCTGGATTGGAGCATGTTTGAGGACTGCTGGAGGCCAAGACTCACTGTCGGCTCTCTCGGTGCTGTTGTTTTCTTGTACGAGAAGATGCCAGTGATAGGGACATGTCTTTTTCCCCCATGCTAAAGAAAAAAAAAGGGGGGGGGGGAAGATGGTATGCTGGAACACTGCCCGTGGGCAAGATCAGCATGAACTTCAACTGAATGAACAATCGGAAGCGATTGCTGCGGGGCTCACGAGTTACCTCTCGGTGTACTACAACCTTCTGTTCCTCACCTCTGCTCTCCGTGGTAGAATTCAGTTACTTAAGGCTCAGTCTCCTCTCATTGTTTAATGATGAGGCTGAGGGGGAAGGGTCATTAGGATAGCGACCAGGAGTAGGAGGATGGAGCCTTGAGGGATTCTCCCTCCGTTGGAAAGCAGTCTTGAATATTTGAGGGGCAGACCCTGCATCGAAATCTCTTGGGAAAGCTCTATACATGCACCCCCACAAGCTATGAATGAATGCATGGTTGTTGAAAGCACATGTGAACTTAAAACATAGCACGCACAAACACAAATGCAAATTCACGAAATACAATTTCCGCGGCAACGTTAAGCCTCAAGATGTGCCGACTGTCAGACAAAGTATCCATCACACTTTTTTTTTTCAAAAAGATAAGATTATCTTACATTTAGTACTTAAAATGCTGTTTAGTGTTATCCTGGTAATCTATGTCTACTGTCTTGGAATTCTTGACAAAATATTGGTTTGCTTGACAAAATAAAAGATGAAAGACTGAGGCCATTTAGCTGACTCTATTTCCAACCTATTCACACGAGAGTGTGTAATGGTTTCTCACTACTCCTTGCTTATTCCTTATGTATCCTCGATGGATTTGAGTAGGGTGTGTCACAGTGCATAATGCATGCCTGTATACTATACTTGACTGGCATTTTCATACCTAGTTTCGAAGATATGTCCATCTGGATAGAATGCTACAACTGCAATATAGGTTCCTACACTTTGCTCCTCAGAACATAGTAAAAAGCCTCATGAAGACTTAAATTAGGCCACTCAAATTAAATTTCAAATTTCTAAACTGTCATAAAAGCACAAGTTGAATTTTTATGATATCAATTATTATTCCAACTTGATACTTAAATGAACACAAGTCAAAAATGATTTCATGGATAATATGTAGTCATCTGTTAATTGTAGTGTTATTTACACACACACTCTACTCTTTCAAATTCTTCATGTGTGTCATAGCAGATCTTTTAGAAACAAATTTATTTGCCCCCCCCCCCCCCGCGCTATTTTCTTCAGAAATGGCTCAAATTCCTTCGACTGTTTGATGCTTAAAACAGTACTCATAATTTTTGCTCTCTGATTGAGGCTTGTTCCTCTAAAGGGATTATTTCTACAGACGAGCCTACCTCTGAATACACAGCAAGCCATTTCATATCTCAAAAATTATGGGGTGCCTGCACTATAGCATCCCTGGAAATCTACGGAGGGTAATTAATTGCACTTTTTTTCTTTTTTTTTTTGCAGAGAACTCGGACACCTAACACGTCCCCTGTTTGAGCTTCTTTCATAAATCGTCTATGAAAAGTGCCGACAGCGTGTTGACTGAGGATGCAATTTTAAACCGGTGGGCAAAAAGTGCAAGCAGGATGATATCTGTCCAACTTTTATGACTGGAGACCCCCAAGTTCAGGGGTGGGGGGGGGGGGGGCAAGAATTCCTCCCCCCCCCCCCCCTTGCCATACGGCTCTCTCTCGCTTGTGATTTACAACAATCCCTGGCTGTTCAGAACATCCATATACCTACAGACAAACAGTCAGACAAAGGTGTTCACACATACTAACGCACCTGCACTCCTCTCTCCCGTTGGTGGGAGAAAGGACTCGTTCACAAGAGTGCCTTTCTTCATTCATCTGTGAGCAAATACCATCACTGTTGGAGTAGCGACGACGACGAGCGCAAATTAGGCCAAGAGCTTCGTTATGGAGACCATAAAATACAACCAAGAAGGTCTCCCGTTTCTGATGCTCGCCAAAGATGTCGGTAAATGAGCCTCCGAAAAGATCGAAGGGCCGCAATCCAACCAGTTTTGAGAATGAGGTGGAGAGACGGAGGGACAGAATGGATGCTTTAATGAATCCTGCACTGGGTTTGGTCACAACGTTAATCAGAGCAGCCTTTCAGCATGTCCATCGTGATAAGAATCAGAATGCCCGGCTCGGTTTCACGGCCAAACGCCGCTACTAACCTCCTCCATTTACAGTAATTATAAATACATTTGATTGGAAAAGAATTGGGGGAGGAAAAAAAAAAAAACCTTCTGCCCTCTGGCCGGCCGAGAGCCAGTGAGTGCATGGAAACCTGGCCGGCGAGGGGGGCAAATGAAGTGTGACAGGAACAATTTCTGGAGACGGATCAGTCCTGATTTGGGGACTTGAGCAAGACGCAGATTTAATATGGAGTCATTTGAGATGCACTATGCCTCGCAGAGGACTAAACGCGGATAAAGAGTGGAATTACACCAGATAGAAAGTTCATTGCCAATTTAGGCATCCTTCCTCCATGGAAAGATACCACTATCTGGCTGAAGCCAACCAGCCACTGTATTGAGCAGAAGGAACGCTTTGGTAGGCTTTTTTGTTTTGTTCTGTTTTTGGTTTGGTTTTTGGTTTTAGTGTATGGAGCAGTGCCACTATTGTTTGGCTTAGTCATTACTGTAAGATATACAGGTCCTTCTGATGACATCATACCTTTGAATTATTTTCCATCATAGTGCATCATTTACAGAATGTCAAGGCTGGAGATGCAACAAGAAAAATTATGTTTTCTGTCGGATAAGTTTCTTGATATCTGTTGCTATTTCTTGCTACTCTTTCATTTGTATTAAACTTCTTCACATAGCGACAATATTCAGAATCAAATTCCCAACTTACGAAGATTGAATTCATCAACTCTAGCTCATTACTAGATTACCTCTTGCTATTTTCTTTTCTTAAACATCTATTTTTCTTGGAATGATTCTGTTATTCTGTAGCCATCTGTCCACCGAGCCTCTCTCTCTCTACCCTTTCTCTGTCTTTCCTCTCTATGTCTCTCATAACTTGAAAACTAATACTTGCAGATATGCGCAAACGTATCAATATTGTATTGATCACAACCCCTGGGCATATCCTTGATCCGCCAACAATCCATGATTCAATCTTGAACAGAGCGCTAATATTGGCGGTGTTCTTAACTCGTTCCTGGAACTTTCAATTACACTCCTCATATTCCTCCACCATGTACATGCACGCCGCGTCATTACCTTCGACCATATCGCTTCCCTACTTGAGGAACAGAGAGACCAGGAAGAAAAAAAAAATCCTACATTTAAAAATCCCAAGGCACTCCCCCCAGCATCTTCCCCCCTTCACCCCCTCCTTGGAAGTTTGACTGAACTCACAGTGCATAACAATGAATAATGCTGAACTGAAGGCATCTTTCGGTGAATAAAAAAAAAGCGTTTTATCTCGCTTGGCCAACACATACGCATGCCTCCACTCCCGGTGGCTGCGATGTCAGCTCAAACCATGCTAATATTTGCTCACACATGTGTTTCACGTTGTTTGAAGAGGGATGCTGCTTGTCTCTATTTGGACGCTCCATCGAAATCACGCCACCCGGAGGTGGGGGGAGAGCCAGACGCAGAGGAGTGAGGGAGAGAGAGTGTGTGTGAGAGTGTGAGAGTGTGTGTGTGTGTGTGAGTGTGTGTGTGTGTGAGGGAGAGGAGAGAGAGAGAGACACACACACACACGGAGGCACATAGTGTCTCGAGAAATACTTCTACATTCTAGAGTATAAAGAACAACTCTTGACAGTTCTCATCAGGTGATTTCAGATCTGTATAATCCATCCTCTTTTATATATATATATTTTTTGTTATTTTTATTTTTTTTTTAAACATGAATAGTCTAATTTCTTTTTGTTTCGGCTCTGTCTATTCACATGATTTGATGTAAATTGATATATGATATTGTAAATGACATTTTTTCTATCTATATAACTTTTTTAAACTTTAGTCAGTGTCTGTTGTTGTTGATGTTGTTTGCAAATGTTATTTCTCCTGGAGTGAATGTTATCTTTTGTTCCTCATCATATTGTGCTGTTTTATATGCTATAAACTTATACGTGGACACACTGAAAAATAGCTCTGAGGCTGATAGTGGGGGGGGGGGTAAACTGTATTGAAATAAATAAAACAAATGAACAGTTCTCATCAATACACCAGTGACATATGTTATACTATTCTTCTGATAGAAAACAAAACTTTCTATTCCATTCTCCAACTGTGCCTTTTCCTTCAGGCAGCCTTTCTTGGATGAGGACACACAGGAGGACTGTCAGAGAATATAACCCGATGAAGGTTCAATGAACACATAAACACTTTCTCCTTCTACCAAGTCAAGTGCACCTAAATCAGAACAGGTTCTGAGAAAAACTACATACTTTCATAGCAGGAAAAACATATATTGGAGACACAAATATTATCCACAAGAGAGACACTACAGTAGACTCATATATTTATGCTGCCATAAAATAACTTGACATTTATTACGCAGTACTGAAAATCCCTGGTGAGCCAATTTGATACTTTAAATCATTGTTTAAATAATCACACAAACATGCACGACCAAACTTTTATTCTTACACCCTCAATCTTCCTAAAATAAATAAATTCAACTGGCTATCAGAATCAGTATAGTACATGGCAATTTTCTGACGTCATTGACAATTCCTTGGGTGCGTTAATAAACTCTTGGCAAATCCTCCATCATTCTACAGATTTTAATCTCAAGGGGATGGTTGTTGTTAGAAAGGGATGCATCAAATCTATACCTGATTGCATTTTCTATTAGCCACGAGATATTCTTTATTGCTACTTCCGATGAAAGCTTTGAACATCTCGCAGCCACACATAACATACAAATAAACCTGAGTAGCTATGTCATTGTTAGCTAGTTATGACGAAATTTATGCTGTGATAAACCTACCACACAAGTAACAACTTGCACCAAGCATTCCCCCACCCCCTTCTGTTGAGCTCCTTACCAAGTTTGGCACACAAAATATCTACCTCAATATTTCTCACATCAATTAAAGCCCAACATCCTTTGACTCCAACATTTGAATTGAAGGGAGTGGAGGCCAAGGGCTATGGAAGATGTTCAAACATTGAACAGATTTATGAATACTAAACTGCAATATATTCCTTTGATGAATCCTTTACTCATTTACATCACTGAAATCTTCTTCAAAGTCCTTCCAATCAACATCCATCTCTCATTACCATCCTCCTTCATGTCCACTGTCCACCACCTCCTTCTCTTACTTATCTACTCCTTTTCTCCTCTTCCTTTTTTCCCCCTTTGTTCCCTCCTCTACCTAATCTTCCTTCTTTCTTCATCTCCCTGTTTTTCTCCTGCAATTACTTCATCCACTCCCCATTCTTCCCTTCTCCCTCTTCCTCATCTTTCTCCTCTTCATCCGACTCTGCTTCAATATTGATTAGGCTAGCCGGGTCACAGCCATGCCGGCATTGAAGGGTGTTCTAGCGTCACGGTTTGATTGTAGTTTTTGGCATGACGGCGCCTGCACATTCAGCTTGCCACAGGTTCAGAACTCCCATCGATACAGAGGGGAGGAAATAAGTTCATGTATATTTCACACTGGTTATTCTTCAGCCACCCCCCCCCCCCATCCCATTTATGAGAAGTTTTTGTGACCAGGCATGCTAAAAAGTCTTCCGAAACGACTTCCTCGCCTCAAGACGCCGAACAGTGACCAGACCCTGGACGGTGGCTCGTGGGAAGGCTGTCCATATCTCGAAGCCTTCTGTCAGTCAACAATCTCAATCAATAAATACCAGATTGAATGTGACTGAGAGCATCAATGAGGCCGGTGAATACACGTGCATGGACATGTTCTGGGAGGACTTCTGGCCAGATATCTCGTCTCCCTATCCCCTCGATGAATCCAACAAGACTCACGTTTCGAAGACAGTACGACCTCTTCTCCTTCCTTCCCTCCACCTCTACCATCCTTCTCCCTCCCTCCCCCACTCCTCCATCGGTCCTTCTCTTTTTCTGTACCTTCTCTATCAGAAAACTGATATACCGGTACTTGTTTTACTGAAGTAACAGATAAAGGGATGTATAGTTTGGGTTAAGATGGGGCTTAGGGTTTCCAACTTTTTTGTGAGATGGTGAGAAACATCTTATGAGATATGAAAGAGCATACAATTATAAGAGGGATTCAAAGTTTATTTGATGAAAACTGATTCTGAAATGGCTGAGATAAAAAAAAAGAAAAAAAAGAAAAAGAGGTCCGAATAAAAAGTGCGACCCACCTTTTATTTGGACCACTTTGTTTTATTTCATTTTTGGTTATCTCAGCCACTTCAGTAACGATTTTCATCAAATAAACTTCAAATCTCCTATCGCAACCAAAAGTGTACTATCCCTTTAACCATATCTGCACACTGCATGATTATTTCACTTACTTCTCCAGACAGTGAGAAGTTCTGGGGGGCATTTCATGAAGCATTTTTGTCTGACAACTTGTCGGACAAATTAGCTCCCAGCCAATCAGACGCAAGGATTCCAGTAGCTTTTAACACTTGGTCAGACGAAATATCTGACAAAACGCTTCATGAAATGCCCCCCTGGACTCAAGGCTCTTATCGTGACTTCTCTGTCTTGTCTAATTTTGTCTTTATTTCTTTTACTTCTCTGTACAAGCTGTTTGCATGCAGTCTTTGTCATATTTCTCGTCCTCTTTCTTCCTTTGCCTGTCTACCCATTTCTCTCTCTCAGTTTGCAACACGTACCTATTATAACTTTGACTTTCCCTCTAAATAATTTTCTCACAATCTTTCCGTTTTCTTTCCTCTTGCTGAGAGCACCAGTTCTTGACCTCTCTTTCTTCTCCTATCACTCCATCCTTTTCTCTCTTCTACCACCCATGTCTGGAGTTATTCTCTAAAATGAGAGACAGGTGAGAAAAGACCTACATTAATCCCTTGACTCTGAACTCCAGTCAGCCTCCTTTATCCCCTTGCAACTCAGAAAGATAACAAAAAAGTTGTTTAAAAAGAAAAGAAAAACAAGACCTCTCCAAGGCTATGTTCAGCTAAATCCCTGCTCTCTGATGTTCCTGGCATTCCCTGAAATATTAAAAGCACGAAAATTCACCTGCATCCAATAACTCTTCCCACATGACCTCTGAGCTTGACCCACAGGGATGAGAGCAGCTGGGGTTGCCTGGTGGTGGATAAATGAAACAGGTTTAATTCCCCTGGCAGATTAGCCACTTGCCCTTACGAGTTCAAGGTTTCCCTTGAGGAACCTGAATCCCCGTACCAAATGTTGGCCTTTTCCGCAACCTTCAACATCTCTAGTATTCAGGAAAGAAAAAAAAGGCATCAGTATCGTGAAGATGAATCGTTAACCAACAGAGGTGGTCTGAGACCATCCAGGGAACAATCCATATTGCACAAGGCCTTGCATATTTGAACCCTTTTCTCAAGACGGAAAACAGGTCGAGCCTGCACAGTTGATCTAAAACATCACTTCCACGTCTTTTTTACTCTCTCCCTCTTCACAAACACTCTTTTAAATGGTATCTATCAAATTCCATTCAAATAACACAAGGACAGTACACTCAACTGGTATTGATGTAAAAGACAATAACATATTTACATCATTTGGACAATATCAACAAAAATATTTCCTTCTTGAGCACTTTTTTTTATACGGCAGAAGTTGAAAGTTGACAGTTGAGAATAACAATACCAAGCATCTCATTTGTTGAAACAAAAATGCAATTGCACAGCAAAATGGAATGGAATTGCATTACATATAGACCGAACTAGCCAAATCCCCCCCCCCCCAATCTCCGAACAATTTTACTAGGAAAATTGAAGCCTACAATTTCTTGCATAGGTACACTTTGCATAAATCTCATTCTCTGACAACATCTGAACATTCATCCAGTTTTAGTTCAGAAATGTACATACCTGCACCCCATCCCTTTTCCAATGTCTGTAGCATCTTTACGGTATCGCTAAATTTAACTCTGCACTTGGAAAGCTTAATCACTACCCCTGAGGCCCACTTACGAATAGTCAAGCTTGCATCAATTCCACCATTGAGTTTCAAAAACCAAATCCCTGGGGTAAACACATTCATCAACAACACAAACCTTGCATTTTCATTAGAGACAGGTTCCATTGTTTATGGACCCATCACAACCTTTTCCACCCATTTTCATGTAGAACTTTTCTCCCCTGAAAGCTTATCAATCACTACTCACTAAATTGGCATCTCTGGCAGACTGTTAGGTCAGAGGTCAAAAGTTGTCAGCCAAGCTGAAGAGGGCTTGCCATCACGGGGTCAAAAGGGTTTGGGGTCTTGAGCACACATTACAAAAGGCGCACACCATGTCACCACATCCTTCTCCAATGATTGCACAATGACCTCCATACCTATCTGCTCCTCAAAGTTTCTCACCAACAGACCATGGATTCACTAAATCCCTTTTAACCCGTTGAGGGCGGGCTGATTTTGCTACAATGCTCATTTCCCATAGACACCTGCCTGAGTACTCTCGGGACTACCACTGTAGTCTTCAACTGGTTAAGATCGGCTATGTTCATAATAATATGAGAATCTTGTGGCTATGAGTTAATATAAATACTAACTTCCCACACATCATATTTATCCTGTCACACGGGATACGATGAATGAGCAATAGATTCCAATCTTCATATCAATGCGTATTCAATATTATTACAAAACAAAAACAACTTGGGCATTAAATCCCTACTGTTGTGTAACTGGCAATGTGAATATTAATGTTTATTCCTAATGCTACACACTGACAAAAAATGGATATATACCATAGCATCAGCAGTAGGCCTTCAAATTTTATGGGCAGGTACTTGATTCTTGTTCCAGGCACGCTAATTGAACTCATGGTCACTGGAATTGGCAGCTATACAGGTTAGTGGTGATAAATACAAACTGCAACCTTCTGTTGAAATTTAGACCGCCTCTAATCATTGGCGATGATCAGAATAGACAACTGCTTACATAAAACAAAACCAAATATAGTTTCCTAACAGTGCATCACCATTAAAATACATACACTCTGTTAGTGCATGAGTGAATGCGTGAGAGTGTATGTGTATGTTTGTTTATATACACCTGTAATTATATGCGTGTGTTTGTATGTCTCTCTATCTGTGTCTTAACAAGGAATGTGAGGTTACAAGCTATTGGTATCTCACAGTTTTATTTGAAAGAAACAGAATGTGAGATTCTTTCAGCATTGGCGTATGCGTTTCACAATACTGCAAACTAATACTAATGGTGTGCTCTAATGTTACACAAGACGCAAGGCTGAAGAAGCACCCGTCTTTTGTGAATCCCATTCTGACTGTTCAGCTCAAAATCCAATGCAAACACTTCATGCCCAAGCATGTTCGATACACTAACATTAAGGTGTATATATATTTCTCCTTTTTTTTCAACTGACTGTAATATATAAACAGTACACTCTCTTCTAAGTGCATAAATTGTGCAACTTTTGGATATAACCCTAATCAAAGGTCTTCAATCTCAACTGATATGTTCATATAACGTGAAATAGGTGGGCGTCTATCACATCCCACAACCCAGAAGCCAAATTTTAGGGTGCCACTAGTGGTTACTTTTCTTCCCGCGCATCTACATTCAAGAAAAGAATGATAGGAATAACTTCCCAAGTTTAGAAAAAGACTAGCATGAGGCGAATAAAGCCTGGGTCCGGGAGGATGCCCCATACCAGGATGACTGGATTTTTGGTTCTAATACCAAGGAGGTTCCTCCAGGAGGACTTTAACCCGTTGAAAACCAGTCAAGAGTACACTCGGGCAGGTGTCTATGGGAAACACGTGTACTTAGCAAATTCAGCTCACCTTAATGGGTTAATGGATGCTATCAATTTTGGGCCTGACTTCCAGTAAGAGCTCAAGACTCTAGTGCATCACTGCATCTCTTCACCCTGATAAATCTCAGATGGTGTTCCACTGCATGCAGATGGAGCTATAACTCTATCAATTTGAGAAGTTGCACCACCTCCCAGTCTATAAGTACTCTAATTTCAAAGCTTTACAAAGGGTTGTAGGGTAGTTACTTGTTAAGAAAGCTCCAACTTGACAGAGGAAAGAAAAGTATCAAAATTAGGCAAAGCACTATAAAGTAAACATACATGATCATGTCAAGTCAAAATCATAATATCAATGAGAGAATGATTTTCACACAGATTGATTAAGATTTCAAAAGTTTACTTCATCCCCATTAAACACATCAAAACTGCATTTTGAAAAAAAAAATCACTTTCTTGTTGTCTCAGTAAGATGTGAACCGAGCCAATTCTACCATCAGATGACTATTGCATTGAATCCAAAGGGCCCCATGATAAGAAATAATGCCTTTACAATGAAAACTTTACAGAAATTACAGTGACTAGCAATGACATATCCCTCAGAGTCACTTCCCTGACAGTTGTCATGGTTCCAATTGTCCCTTTGAGAGAAATAATGGTTGAAAACCAGAGGGAGAAAAAAAAAATAAGATGAAGGAACAGTCAGAAGGAGGCTACATAATGGCTTACATGGTGGAGGAGGTTGTTTGGAAGTTGGAGAGGTATCATGACACCAGCGATAATAAGTTGGAGTCAGGGAAGACAATCTTCATTTTGAAGAGGAAGCCATGGGGGGGGGGGGGGGGGGGAGGTGGAGACCAGTAAGGCGATGAAGGGAAGGCGTAGCCAGACAATGGCAAGAAGAAGAACAGACAAGGAAGGAGATCTGCATTTTAATTTCCCCTTGGATGAGCTGGCGTGTAATGTAGATGGGGGGCAAAGGCAGGACCGGAATTTTGAGTGGCACCGCCACTTTGCTGGTGAGGCAGGCACCTGCTTACATGGTGGCTCACGCTGGTATTACAGTTGATATATAATGGGGACACTGAATAATTCAACGGCAAGAGGAATCATCACTAGCAAACACAGCCATTCTACTCTTTTCGTTCCTGAAGAATTGAGGAGGATGCACCCAAGCTCACTCGTTGTAACATCGGATGCATCACCCACCGGCTCCCCGGCATGCATTAGGATCCGTCTAAAAACAGACAGCCCCTTTTGTAACCATCTTGCTGGCTACAAGGTACTGTAAATCATGGCAGTGATGGCGGAGACAGCAAGACAACCATACGGACAAAACTGGTGGCAAGGAGGATCACAACGACAGAAGCCATTCTGATGGTGGTTACAAAGATTGCATTTGATGATTGACATAATGATAATGATGATGATAATAATGATACCAATGATGATACCATTTAGATGATGATGATAATGACGATACTGATGATGATGATAATAGTGATGATAAATAATTATGCTGATGACCACACTGATATATATGATGATGATGATGACTGACGATGATAACAATGATGATGGTGACAAAATGAAAATGAAATGACTTTTGTAGAAGAGAAAATGGTTTGTATGTACTCATAGTATGCTTTCTTCTCCCCTCCTCAATAGTAATAATTGAGCATTGAAATCAGCTTTTGAGAAAAGCTTGTAAATTTTGCAACATGCACCTTTTGCATCTAGCTGCCTCCGTATCTAAGATATGAAGAGACCATGAGGACAGATTTCAAACATGAATGTGACGCACACTTTCTCCTCTTGCAGAGTCATCCTTAACACAAGCATGTCCTGGAGACAAAACAGTGACATGTTTATTTAATCCACCCTTTGATTTATGATCTGGATGTTTTTCCTCCATCTCTTTATCACCTCTGTTAGCCATCCACCTAAACCATATCCAAAGTCTAACTCCTCTCTTAGCAGGTGAATTTCCATTTTCGCTAGAGGTACTGTGCCCTGTCTAGAGACAGCGAACCTGAGGATAAAGCAGCTATTGCTGATTGACAGGGTCATAGGGTTACACCCTAGTACCAGAGTTTTCTCAAGAAGATACCAGGGAGATATGATACAAACAACCTCATCATATGGAAGGCAGATTCTTCAATGCAGAGTATTTTACATCATTTTACATTCCTTTTAAGTATCATTTCCTTGCACATCAAGTTTCATATGAAGTCTTCAAAACAATATGACAACAACACCCTTGAAATCTTACTGATATTTACCCACAGGTAATGCTTGATGTACCTATAATGCACAATGTATTTTTCTTTGTCAGGAAAAACAGACAAACAAACATTGCTAAAACTACAAGGTCATTGCGTTATAAATGCAAAAAAAAATTCACAAATTCTTTTCTCTGTTACTTCTGCAATGACAGACTTTGTCATCTGATATTTTGCTAATCATTTGTTATAGCATTATCAGATATTAGTGGAAAGTTTTCCAAAGATGAAAACAACAACAGGAATGTGTTGGCATCTCTGTCCACTTGAAGTTATTGATGCTTAAGGGGTAAGAACTATTATTGTCAAATGTACAAGCAAACTGTTAAAAAAAAATGCTGAGGAACCAGTGCCAAAGATATAGAAGATGGCTGTATGGACATTTGCAGAGCAACTGCTTTGACTTTATGATATTCTGTATTAAAAAAAAATACTGACAGCAACAAAGTCAACACATTTTTACAGTAAAAATATGAGTTTTAGAATCAATTTTCCTCTGTATGTGGTTGTATGGCCTGTCTTTCTATTCTATATCAAATGCTGAGACGTCGTTTTGAATGGCCTCTTGAAACTATGAAAGGTTTGTAAAAATTGCTTTTGTACAAATCAGGTTGGTCAATACACTTGCCAAGGACAGCTGAAAAGAAATCAGTCACACACTGATATTACATTTCCTGTGTTCTGATATTTCTCTTCAATTTTCCTCGGCCTCCCTCAAAGACTCGTGGATTTGGTGAAGGTGGAAACTAAAGAATGAATCTAACATTGCCCTTGACACAGTAGTAGAATCTACCCACAGAGATTACCATAGCTACTAGATACCACAGCATCAACTCTTTTTTCCTCCTTTTTTTCCCCTTTTCCTATAATAAAGTCCCCAGGTTGCTCATACTTCTTCACCTCCCGTTGGAAGTTACCCTGCCTTTCGCCTCATTCTCATTTTTCATCATTTTTATGAAAATTTCATTACGTTGTTATCATTAGTCTCCGTCTTGAATCTTTTCTCCAAACTGCATCAGCGTCATCCACCCCACCCCCCACCCCACTCTCTAATTAGATTCGCTACATTTGCCTTTCCTCCTAAACACCAGGTATATCACAAAAAAGGGGGAAAAACTGAGACACAGACACTGGCTAAATCAAGTTACGCTCATCTCAAATTGAGTTTGCTACTGTAGCATCATACTATGTGCAGGTGGAAACAGAAGCCCGAAAATCTCCCTTCAATGTGGAGATGACACCAGCGGAAGTCTTGATGCACACGTAAAGTATGCATCAACTTCAACATTAACATATATGCAGTTCAAGTACACGATACAGGTGCATTGTTATTAATGTTTACCCAACACGGTAAACAGCTCACTGTTTGACGAATATAATTGTGAGGTGATTCCTAGGAAACTCACAGAGCAAATATAGATATTCATTAAGATAAAGCTCGTACTAAATTAGCAGGACTGTCATGATGCACCTTGTCATAAATCATGTAGCTTTATTATGTCAGAGGTTGATCATTCATCAATTAGCTTTCAAGAGCAAAGTCTGGTTATCATATCCCCATTTTCAGTAGCATCCCTCCTAAGCATTATCATCACCAAAATAATTATAAGTACACGCTGTTGGTAGAATATGACTGATGTATATTTTGCTGCACCAGATAGTGAATACATACAGTTAGATAAATTCTAAAGTCTTTAGAGTACAAATGCTCATTTTAAGAAAAATACAAACACAAAGAAAAAGAAATCATACAATATACTGCAGCTCTGTCTGCCTTAAGCCTTTGTAAATGTTTGACTCTCCTCTAAATGCGCGACAAAAATATCTTGTTTTTTTGGCTTTTCTAAGTATGTGTTCCATGGTTGCAGCCTAACTCATCGAGGGCACCTCAGAAGCTGCACTCTCTATCTCTACATCCTCTCAAAGCCAATAAGACATACTCTGTGAGTCATCCAACCAGATATCATATCAATTTACCTCTCTTCATGCAAATGTAGGCACAAGTGGGTTTGCATAATTGCCTTCTCATATAAGCCATACTTGCCAATCTCTGTAATAGAACAGAGGTAACGGAATTTTCCAGTCGAATAGGATATCTGCACTGGAAGTAAAATCAAATAAAGAGTACAAAAATACAGTTTGCTAGAGAAGCATTTGCAGAATTTTGACTGGTGAGCAACCTGTCTAGAACTAAGATTCTGCAGTTGAAATGCATGCAGGCAAGATTTGTTGTTTGCAGTTTTGACTTGTGAACAATTAAACAAAACAAAACAAAAATCCAAAACAGACTATGCATTTAGAATATTCAAATACCAGTAGAACAGATTTGAAACCAGTATTCTTTCATTAATCAAGATTTAGTATACTTTACATAAGAGATAAAACATTGGTGATACCATTTTCAGAAACATGATAAAGTACAAAATAAAACCCTCTCCGATCCTCTTCACAAATACCACTGTTTTACCCCTAAACCAATCATCTTATCATATGACATATATGCACAGTTATATAGAGTGGTCCACCCCTAAACCAACGATATGGCCTAATAAAACATGC
The DNA here is from genome assembly GCF_040938485.1 of Diadema antillarum. Classification (NCBI taxonomy): domain Eukaryota; kingdom Metazoa; phylum Echinodermata; class Echinoidea; order Diadematoida; family Diadematidae; genus Diadema; species Diadema antillarum. The sequence continues at coordinate 1,954,186 of NW_027271721.1, forward strand.
TGATGCGTAATGAATATTCAATCATGTGTGAAGCAGTCCTTCATCGTAACGAGTTAGATATGCAATTAGATCATGACATCAATGAGGATGGTTATCACTGAGTTTTTTGGGATTTTTTTCATAACCTGGATATTTCAGATTAAAAACAAAATACAGCAAATTCTTCACTGAGAGATGGACGAAAATTGCTCTTGTCAATATACCACGATCCTAGTTCATCTGCTCTCTAGAAACCCACCGGCCGTTAAGAGCTAATAATCAATGGAGTTTACACCTTCCGGATTGGAGCTGGTGATATGGCTAAAAATAAAAAAAAAAATACCCACTAAATCCAGGCAGCAACACTTCAAAGTCATTAGTGCTAATTGCTGTTAGGGGATTTGATGTCTACCCTTCATGTCAATTGCCCAGAAATATCCTCAGCGTTCATTATAGGGCCCTCATTCCACAGCCAGAATGGCTTTCTGCCATAGTCAGCACAACGGTCTGTTCATTTCATACAATGACTCTCGATACAGACAAACACACACCAAAAAAAAAGTGTGCTGAGGCATTTTAGATTTTTACTTCAGTAAGCTGCAATTCCATAGAAAGAGCTTAGGGCTTGCAGAGGTAATGGACCACAGTGGAGTTGGGTAAGAGCATTAATCAGGTCACATGAAATGAACCAAACTTTGATTTAGATGTAGAAACATAATGAAATGAATGTAGGAATGATGCTTATATTTCTCTGAAGGAAGCAAAAATTTACATACACAATGACATGTTTTTCCATAGAACTTTTTGTCAACATTAAGGTGAACTTTAATAATTCTGTATCCTTTGAAATCAATATATATCTCAGAGGAGAAAATGACATTAGTAACTATGGCTCTTATAAAGCATTTTTGATTATCTTTTCTTTTTGCATCCATTACAGGCTTGAGATTATCTTTGAAACTAATGTGAAAGCCAAAGATCTTAACGTCTTGAAACTGAGATTCTTATTGCTCATTACGATAAGCTGGAAATATCAAATTCTGGCTTTCTGTGCCATTTTGTTACCAAGTAACATTTTTGCCATAGGAAACAAGAGATGACCTAACTTAAATCTCAATCTTAATTGATGCATGATACATTTTCTTCATTTGGTGAGGTGTTACTTTATCATTTTACATTCTAGTGCACATCATTCTAAAACAAAATAATTTCAAGAACAACCCAATTCCACTGAAGATATTTAAAGATTTTTTTTTATTACAAACCTATCAATTGAGCAAAAAAAAAACTTAAACAAAGAAGCTAATGGAATGCCAATGACCTCAGATTTAAAATCTTGAAAAGATTACTTTCAATGAATATTATAAGAGAGTGCACCACACTCAGTTATGAATTCCAAATTGTGAAAATGATAATACTAATGAATATTGCAGAAAGTCTTAAAGTGTTTTCAAACGTGAAATGAAGAAACATTATTGGAAAATAATCAAGTATGCCTGTAACACCAATTAGCTTCAGTAATAATAGGCTCATTGTCTCCATTGTTTTTGCAAGACAACACTATGACAAGACTTTGTGACTGTCACTATAATTATCTCTAACGAGCCATTCATGAGTACATGTCTTGCCAGAAATAACTCTTCTGCAATATTAAAGCATTCACCTGATGATGATAATAACATACATCATTCACTTTTCTCAAACTTCCCGTCGAGGTACTAGCAGAATTAATATCATCGCATGTGCATTATCCCAATGTATGTTACCACCGTTGTGCATTACTGCTGATGTGTATTACCACTGATGTGTTTTATCTACAAATGTTTATAATTTTAGATTTTCTCAAGATGAGCATTTCTCTGAGATTCTGTTCAATACATTAAACCAAAATGCCATCATACTATGTTCTTCTTCTTCATCTTATAGAACAAAGACACTCTTTGAAACAAACATGGGGGAAAACCATTAGTTTTAGGTATCAGTACAGGCGTAACAGTTACATAGCTACAAACTTCTTTGGAAATGTCACATGACAGCATGACCAATGATGATGTTAAGATTCAAACAGCAATAATTTTCTGTCAATCCTCTCGATTATTTTCCCCTTTGTATCTTGTTATGAAACACATTATTTTGTTGGTGAAAAGTTATGTAGGTCCAGTAAAACTTGACAAATTCTTTATAGAACAAGAGAGAGACACTGGTTATATGTGTTACTGCCTACGATGCTATGGCTTAAAAAGGGACATTGATATACTCTTATAATCCTTTTGCAAATACAATATTTGAGTGTGGGTACGTAACACTTTGCATTCCTGTGTCTGGTTCACATCATCCCTGCATCACCCTTTTCTACAATTAAATCTCCAGGAAAACTACGAAATTTATAGCATCTTTCAGAGAAAAGAGGTTGACATTGCAAGGGTTATTAAACGGATAGTACAGTATTGGTGGAGATGAGAATTGGGCTTTTAAGTTGTTGCGAGATACCAAGAAAACACTTATGATATAGCACAGAGCATACCTTTTTAAGAGGAATTCAAAGTTTATTTGATGAAAATCGGGTGTGGAATAACTGAAACATCCAAAAACAAAGTGAAACAAAGCAATCGTTACAAAGTGTGGGTCCCACACTTTATTAGAATCGCTCTTTTATGGATATCTCAGCCATTTCAAAACCAATTTTCATCAAATAAACGTTGGATTCCTCTTGGAATTACATGCTCTTTCATATTTCATAAGAGATTTCTCATTATCTCACCCGAAAATGTTAAAAACCTGAAGTTAGGTCTCAACCAAAACTATACAAGCCCTTTAAAGGAACAGTAAGAATATTGCGCAAGAAGATCGTCGGTAGAAGACTAGATAAGGAATGATAAATGGCGGAGTTAGACATCTTCACAGTCTATCCATCACTCATCAGTAAGTCATGTGACCAGACTGATCACCACAGCAGATGGATACATCCAATCTCATCACTTTATCAATGCTTTCTTCTCCTAATCCTGCCTCTATCTGTATACATCCCAATATTAATCTTTGATTATTATTATGTGTGTCTCTGGTGTGGAAGTGTCTATCTTTCCAACCACAACAAGATTTGTTGCATATGCAGGACGTGCAAGTAAACTTCAAGACATGTGTATCGACTTTGTGTGGAATTGCCTTGAATTCAGACACAATAATATCAATAAATGTGATTGATAGATATAACCTAGATAAGAACCGGAAACCACAATTCTGTAGTCTTATGTCATATCTTTTTCCATAATTTGTTAACATTCATGTCATAAGGTAGAATGAAAACTCTGCTTTTCACTTGAGCCCCGTTTCCGTGATACGTCAATATTTCAGTCGCAGAATTACCAACAGCCTATAAAAGATGTGTCTCCTTCTCCACTGATTCTCACATTGGCAACACATTTCTGAAGATTTGAGTGAATGCTTCTGTCAGAAATTGGCACATTTTGATATTTTTGTTATTTTGTGCAGATTAATGAATTTTAACAAGTTGCTTCCAATCGTTCTCAAATATAAGACATGGCGTAAATTCAAAGTTGCCGATTTACTACAGACAGGATGATAGTTTTTACAGCAAAATTCCTCCAAGACTTGATGAGTGAATGTACAGTATCATCTTTACAGCTTAAGGTCATGTGCCTATCAACACTAGAATACATGCATTGGAGTCTGGTGGGCCTCTTTTAACAATCAACTTGCACAACATCTCTATTCCTTCACTTAGTTTTGTTTTCCTTCATTTAATTTTGTTTTCCATCCTGGGAGTGACGAGCACTATATAAGCCCTGGAATGCTGGCCTCACACCTGGCCACATTCAGGCCCATTACGTGAGGCTCCTTCGCTTGACATTTCTCCCTGACCACCACAGTCAGGTCGAGTTAGTTTTCATTTCGGAAACATTCAACATGATCTTCGTCCATCAGCTCCTCCCACCATTTCTTACCCTCCTCCTCCTCCTCAACCACCTCCTCCTCAACCACCTCCTCCTTAAATGCACATAAATCCAGTAGCTCTGGTTAATACTGTTTGCAGCCTGCCATACCTATCCATGTTTCACTCATGATATTGAGATATTCAGCATATATGCATTAATCCACCATCACACAGAAATTGAGTCACACAGCGACTGAAACAAACGATGCTAAACCTGTTGTAAATTGGATTCAGTTTTTGAGTCACAAGTATGTACCCGAGTTCCACGGTCTCTAAAAGAATTTGATATCCAGATGCGCCCCGCACAGATGCCGGAGATGTGAGTGGCCCGAACATTTTGACCTTTTCACAATGCATCAAACACTGACAGATACAATTAGGTTCACTGCTCTCTCTAAGTAGGGGAGCAGCCATTGCAGCTTCAACTTGCATCGTATGCAGAATAGGCAGGTGAGGGTACGCTAATGACTCCCACAGATCAATCGCATCAGCTAAAGAGTCGCAACTTTTGTCAACAACTCCCTCCAAACAGGAAAGAAGAGAAAGAAGAGGAATTCCAAACTGATCTCGGCTACGAAAGGGGGCGAGACCCAGCTCTACCCCAATGAGGCAGCCAAGTGGATTGACTGATTCGCTCATTCCATAGATATGGAGTGGGGTGGAAAACTGAAAAATGGAATTAACGACTGTAATTCTTTATAAAATTAGTCTTCATTGCCGATTCGATGAGGGCGATGCCTCCAGTTAGGAAAACAAAACAAAACATAACAAAAACAAAAACCTAGCTTGCATTGCCCATTGGTATATTGCAGCCTGAAAAACCAGCATTCCCAAAAGCCGAGGATCACTTTGGATACCATTATAAATGCCCCACCTCTATGGGATGGGAAAATTTACAAAAGTTACATTGTCAAGAGATTGTCCTTAATCTAAATGTTTTGTACCCTTACTGAATGCAGGCATGAGGGTCAGTGACATTGGTTGATATATGGGATTAAGAAGACTCGAGCAATCTGTCAGGATAAATCAAGAAGAGCTATAATCATGACTTCACACTCTGACCAGACATTTGAGTAAAAGAGTCAGAAGGAGAGTATTTTGCATCTACGCAATTAGATCCTCTAATCTACTCAGCAATACTGCAGGAATCCTTTAAAAAAAAAAATGACAAAAACTTTAGAAAATGCACCCTGGGATGGTCATTGGACTTCTTGCCCAATTACAACGGATTCGTAAATTGCTTCATGCCACAATCTTCGGTTCTTAAGTCCCCGATTCCCCACAGGAGCCATCAGTGTCAACGAGGACGAGACACAATGAGATGTCTGTCACCCAGAATATTCCAAAGGATTCACCCTATAATAGGAGGAGGACGACGGAACGCTGAGGAAGAGAAAGACGGGAGTGAAACATTTTGTGCGAGGTGAGAGCCGGCAATTCCCCCAGTAGTCGTCCATCGCCTAAAATGGCGACGGGGCATAGAGAACGTATTCATTGGCTTCGGACTGGGAGAGTCTGAAAACCTATTCTCCCTTCACCCTGAATGGGAGGTTCTTGACTTGCAGACACCCCGGTCAACAATTTCTCAAGCATTTACCATTTCTCAGGAGAGATGTGCAGCATACCAATGCATACAAGGCGTAATAAAAAAGCTCAAATACATTGCTGTGAGCAGGCATTTACATGCCAGTCTTTTTTGAGTGTGCGTGTGTGTTGTTTGTGTTTTTTTTTCCTTCACAGGTTTCTCTAGTACAGACATTTGGGTTTTTGTTTGTGTTTTTCCAGCTGTATTTCATCTCCTTTCAACGAAACCAGCTCATAGGCAAAGAAGGTGGCTTTTAAATTGAAGACATACTCATATCATATTAATAATTCAATGCCAAAGTTTGATCACATGAAGGGATTAAGAGAGTGAATGCTGGACCAAACAGCATCCACAACATTTTCAGTGCATTCTGATTTCAGGTTTCTTAAAGTCAAAATAATAATCAAAGCATAAATTTCCCTTGCTCCACATGCCAATTAGTGTATACTCATGCTGGCCATCAAAAATTACTTGATAAGACATTCAACCTTAGAGAAGACCACTTCTCTTAGGTGAAACTGGTGAGATATCACAATGATGAATGGGCACAACTTAAAGGAAAAAAATGACAATTTTAAAGAAAATGCTCTCATTTTGGATGCGGTGGTATACTTTAATAGGGAACTTCATTGTGATGTCCAAAATCTTGGTACCAATCTTGACATAAGTTGACCTACGATTCCAACTCTATTAGGTTCTGTTTATGAATATGATATAAGTCAGATATTTTGACAAACCCTCCACAACAAAGAATTTTGACTTCTTTATCACATCTAAAGACAGGAAGACAAGAAATTGTCATCTGGACAACATATCAAATGACTCCCTGACATTCAATGTATGACATAATTATTCAGATCTATCCCATTTAGCTCAAATTCTGTCAATCTACTGATTTTTTTATTTTATTTTACCTGTTTTAATGCAAATAACTTTCTCTATGTGGTAAGAATTCCACTTTGATGGAAAACCAAGCAGGGTGGGAAATGACAAATACTTTGAGAAGATGGCAAAGTTAGATCACGCAAAACAGTTGTTTCATATCCACTGAAGATAGTTAAAATTGCCGAGCTTGTATCCTTGGACTTTAAATTTGCAAGATAACCCATCCCAGGACCAGAAATAGTCTGATTGTGTTCATCTGGTTTTATTGATCCAAAAACTGAACATCATAGGAATCTCAGCACTGTTCACGTGTGTGTGATCTTACACAATTGCTCATCCAGTCATATGCCAAAATTCCCTGCAAAACATATTGTTACAATATGAAGAAGGATGCTTTAATATCATTTGCCACATTCCCTCTTCTCACTTCCACCTCCCTCCCATGCCACCACCCCACTCTCCACAAATGTCACACCTCCGAAGTGCCCGTGTACTCTACACGAAGCCAGTGCTAATCAAAACCAACCACTTTTAGATGTCACAGAAAACAACAGATAGGTCAAGGGGAGAAAGAAAACGGGGGTAGGAAGATGGGACAAATCATTTAATACCGGCATGTCAAATTGAATTTGGCAGATTTAATCGGGGACCTCAAATGAAAGTGTGAAGGGGTGTATCCTCCTCCTCCTCCCCCTGGGAGACCGGGGAGATATGCTACTACTGTCCCGGTTTGTTTTGTCATGGCACTTTGCACTGTGATACTGACACATACCAGTCAGCGCTACCAACAAAGCCTGTCAGGTCAGCAATCATGTAATGGGGAGGGATGGGGGGTTTTAACACCCCTCCTCCGCTGGACAGGTGATGCTGCCGTCGTCGTGGAGATCAGGGTGGGAGAAGGTGCTGTCATCACCAATCTCTGTCAAATGTGGCCCCATGGCTGATGGATGGCCGGGAGGGGATGGCTCCACATCAAATTGATTTTTGTGACACTTTCTTTTTCCCCACATTATCTTGTGTCCCCCGTCTTCTGAGCAGTGGATGGTGCTGTGGAATTTGGCCGTGGCTTTTGGTAATGAGCTACAGCTTGCTGTGGCCTATTTGCCAAGCTGGGAATGTATAGCTGGAACAAATATTTGAAAGTAGGCAGCTTGCTAGTGGTGAAACCATTAGGCTGATGGCATCAATCATGTGGAACATGAGATTGGTCAGCAGTACTTTCTTCATATAATTCAATCATTAGTCACTTTGCCCACTCTTACCCATGTTATGATCATACGGTAATAAGTCTATCTGCTGATGTCATAAATTCTTTTTCATATCCATTACATAACAGAAGAAAAAAATACTTAGACTTCAATGTCAACCTTCGTTCCAATAGTTCTTATTTAGCCATGTATGGGATTAAGTGCAAAAGTATGAGCAAAGCACACAGTGACAGAGGAATAGCAAACACTTGGCATGCCAACACGGATACACCACATCCAACTGATATGCCTTAAAGCTCCTCAGCTCCTTAGCTTGGACGGTTGACAGATCACACCTGCAATATAAATCTCTATGCTCCCTAAGACGAAGTGCTGCAAAATTCAGTCGTATGATGAGAACTGTCGTATCGATGTCACAAAACAGACAACTCATGTTGTGATGATCTTTGAAAAATATCAAATGTGGACTTTTTTATTTTATTTTATCAAAGTCTAAAAACAACTTCTATGTCAGGATGTGCACACTGTTGAATAAGTTGCTTTCTTTTCATTAATTCCCCCCTAGACAGAAGTACATCAATCCACTGTCTACTACGTAATGTGATGATCATCATAAGTTTTGGCATGCAATTGCTTTTCCATTATGCTTGTTTATGTCATATGTGTGTTGTTCAAACATGCTTTCCACAAAAATACATTTCACTCACACAGTGAGGGGGCCAGATAAGGTACAATGAAGAATAAGTCATTAATATGAAAAACACAACACCATAAACAATCATGGACAGTATTGAAACTTGAGATGAGCAATAAACCACAAAGTAATCCATGTAAGTAATTTTTTTTTTTTTGAGGGGGGGGGAGAGTGGAACTGCAGTGAGTTGATGTTCTTGATTGCACAGAAGGTGAAAGAAATATAACTGTGTACTTTAAAAGGCATTGTTTACCATTTGCAGATGAAACAAAAACCCAGCTTTAGTGCTTCAAAATAGTTCTAAAATGTGTGTTAAGGATAGAAACAACCAGTGTTAAAAAGTAAAATCAGCATAATCGATGTTAAGTATTGTTAAAAATACAAAATGTGAACAATAGTTATAATAAACTGGTTTCTGGACTAAACCGTCTACACTTACGGTTTAATAAGAAAAGAAGTGATATCTCCTATTTTAGGCTTTATTGCAAAATGTTTATATGGTAGGATATTTTGTGATACAACTGACCTACACATATGCATCAAATTATAATTCGAACATTTTTCAAATCACTGCTGCCAAAGGTAAACAGTACCTTTAATACGAATGGTCTCCTTATTTGGATCAACGAAGAAATGATCGTATCTGACAATAACACTTAGCAGTATTTGAAGCAATGGGGAACAGGATGAGGAGAATTATCTACTTAGTCATATGGTATGGCATTCCACAATAAAAAGCAATGGTTATATGGGGGAGGGAAGGAGACTTTCCTTGAGGCGCATTTTTGTTTTTTTTACCCAAAGTAATGCCCGCCCTAGCATCTGAAAACATTTTAGCCAGTGGCAAAGAAGCTGCCATCAAACTTGTTTTCTGTGATGCGTCGTATGGCCCGATGGTGCCCCATTACACGCAGCTGTACACTGCTGGATTAAGATGCCATTCCTGGCGATGCCCACGGCACGACGACTGCATTCTCTCCGCCACAAGCACTTCCTCACGGACACTCCTAGACCAGCAGCGAAGAAGAATTGATGGCTTCAGAGGACTTACAGCATTAGCCTAAAACACCCGCCATGGCCTGACAACAGACGCTCATTACTCCAAACACTTTGTAGAAAATTGGGACGGGATTTCTAGGGCTGCAGTTTGCAGTTTGCATGCTACTAGAGTTCAAAGCACGATTGAGTGGTGTGGCTTCTTTGACGTTCCTCCCTTTTTTCCCTTATTATTTAACATGATTTTCCATCAAGCCATGGATATTTGGTAATTTCTTTATTCATTTGTCTAAGAATGTTAATTTTCCTGTAACAGTGTGATCCTTTCGACTGACTCCAAATGAGATTCGAAGATCATCAGAGACTTCAAATGTTTTATGTTTTCAATTGACAGCGGTTAAGACTTGAAGAACAAATCTCATATTAAAGATAAGTAGTCAAACGCAAGAGTGCTTTTGAGCAATACAGCAAGTGGAAAGCGGAAACCTGCAAGATAGCTTAATGTTGTCAAAACTGCTCATTCAGCACATGAAGCGCTTTCATAAGACACATATTGCATGTGCCGAAATTGGAAATTAAGTGATACACCACTTTCCCTTATCCACAAGACAGCAGTATGGACTCCAAAACTTAAACCTCTCTAGTTTGCTGTTCATGACGAGCAATGCATCTAAACCGTCACAAGCACATTTCTACTGTCCCTTTGCCGATATGTGCATGATTAGACATCTTATATCTTTGAGCCCATCTAGTTGCAATTTTTCTGTCCTTTCGCTTCACTTAAACCTGAAAAAGAAATTCATGTGCTCCGGTATATTGTTCCATGACAAAGAACACGGTGTCTTATATAAAATTGGTGGGTACTCAACTGCACGTGACATCATTTCTCCTGACTTCGATTTGGAAAGTACGCGTTCTTTCTGTAATCAAAATACTTTGGCAATAACAGTAATGAAGTTGCAATAACACTGCTTACTTTCGCCTGGTTGAGGCAACCCATGCGAGTTCAATAAAACTTCCCCGCTATCAGGGGCTAAAATTCAATAAGAGAATCTAAACATGCCTTGTGTTCAAACATATTGGGATGAGATTCATATGCTGCATCATTGCTTCATATCTGGAGGCCCTCAACACTATCCAAACTTTCATCTCATCGTTTTCTGACATAAATGAATATATTTCAACCAGAGGCCTATGCAATATGTCTCTGCAATATTTCATATCAGCCTCCACAATTTTTTTTTTTCATTCCCTTGTTTTCTCCCCTCTCCTCTCCTCAAGTCTTGTGCAAATCAAAGCTGGCAAATTATTCTTATAACCATCCACTGCCTACTCTGGAAAAGAGATTATGATTTATTATGACTAAAGGGGGGGGGGGGACCTTGTGTGAAAAATTAATCCATTAGCGTTATGAACGCGCGATAATCGCTGACAGAGGACAATCTTCAATCGCTGACCTAGATGGAGGTTGTAGGACAGATTAGAGCCTGAATAAAGAAAATCATTGCTTACCTCAGTGCATGCCACTATAGGCTGTCACTTCAGACAGAAATTTTTTTATCCCCCCCCCCTTCTTGCTATCATATACCTATCATCTCTTTTGCCTTGGAAGAAAAATCATCAAAGTGATCATAACCCAGACCAAAGTTGCCCTACGATTTCAAATCCACAGAGATTCTGACCGGCCGTGGAATCCTGGCCAAGATTGGTTCCGTGCATCTCGTTGGCGAGGCGAGGTGTGAGGATAAAGAAGGCTGTTATGCCCAGTGATTATTTACCGTGAAGAGGAGATGAATCTGACTTGGGGGTGGCCACTGGAGACGGGACTGCTCAGACTTTTTAATCCCGTTCCCTCCTCGATTTCCCTCACTTCATTTAGCAGGGGTCTCCGCAAAGTCTGCCAGAGCCAGCCGCCATCGTCGTCTTCTTCTCCCCCACAAAACATGGCCAGCATCCCAGCCCTGTTTATCCTAGCAACATTAGGAGCAGCTAAGTTCATCAACAGAATGCAATTATAAATGATGCTGATCAGATTATATAGTATGGTGAAAAACAGAGTGGATGGTTGGGGAGGGGGCTGGGGGAAGGGGGGCAGAGTTAACACACACACATGGACACTTACCTGAATTGCTTGCTGGTACGGGGAATGGGAACTCTCAAGAGACTTGGTTTAATCTGGCGTTTTCTTCTGAACCAACTTCTGATGCCTACGGCTGGCTGACAATTCTGGAAGGCAGTTGGGATCAAAGACTCGGTGTCTGCCGTCGCTCCTTTTTCAAGGCACTCGTACTGTGATCAGGCATGAGATGCTAGTACCTGTGAGTGGGGAGAGAGGGGGAAAAATGGTGAATGAGCGATGCTTGCGTATCGAACGAAATTGAACTCTCTACTAACATGCACGGGTATTTGGAATCTACTCGGGAAGCACAGTCGCTGTTCAAATATTGCCTAAAGCAACCGAAGCAAATGGCAGGGTCGGCACTACCAGCATTTCCTACATCTATTATGCAACTCGCTCTACTACAGACTGTATGGTAGGAGCACTGAAGGATTAAGTCACATGACCGGCAGCATTATGGAGATTTCCAGAGATCGAGGGCACCAAGTAACTGCGTTCAACAGTACTCAATACATAATTACCCTTATCAAGCACCGGAATCGAGCTAGAGAAGAGACAGATAGCCACCTACTCAAAACAAGTAAGCCACTGACTATGTCAACACTCGCCTGGTAGGTTGCCATGGCAATAGAAAATGATGCGTGCAATTTGAATAAACCACTTCATTGGATCTTCAGTACCGCAATCTGCTGGACAAAATGTACCAGTACTGGGGTAATGGCACAAAACGAACAAACAAACATAACAGGCATGTCACAAAGCGGTCGTTGAAATCAAAAGGCAAGTCATGGAACTACCTCAGAAACTTGTAAGTTATCGAAAAAATATAGCAAATCTTTGGTGAAAACATTGCCGGATGATGCAATTCACATGAACAAGAGCTCATGCGAGACTCTGCAATCAAAATTCACAAGGACCAAATAAATTCACTGAAACACACCTTAGATAGTGCTGTCATTTCTGAGGAAGTCAGCACAATATCCGTGATCTCGTACCAAGGTATCACACATCTTTGGGTTACCTAACACCCAATGATCACAGACACACTCATGCATCGTACCTCAACCAGGAACAGGTACGTCTCTGTCTCTGTGAGTGAAGCTGTGAAAAGCAGCACAACTATATAAGTACAAGGATAATGTAGACAGACAATGCAAGTGAGCTTTACTTACTAATAGATACACACCTTCTGATTGGACAAACTCTCTTAACCCAACACGCCAGCTGGAGGGTCCACTCATCTACCACCCCCATGTATCTACCTGCAACCAAATCTCATCAAAATTCACTCCTCCCCTTTATCAGAAGTATTTTAAAAGCGAATTCTCTGGTTCTGTGTTTTCAATTGACCTTCCTTTTTAGTTTTGGTTTGGAAGGTGAAATGGCAAGAGGGGGAAAAGTGCATCGCCCTGGCTCCAAATCATCCACAGGGTCAGGCAGATGAAGGGGAGAGATCAGAATGGGGGAGGAGGAGGGGGGGGGGGGATGCTAAAGCCCTGGGCAGGTGCAAAGAGGGGGCATCCTAGCCTACCTTTAATTAAAACAAAACCTGCCATAAATCAATGGCAGGTTGCCTGATGATGATTGAGGTGATGCTCAATTTCATTCCCGCCCCTCTCGCGCAGGGGTGGGAACAGATTACAGATTGGAATTCCTCACGTACTATTTCAGTCCGTACTCTGCGCTAGAACAGACGTGCGCTCAATTTCGCCATGATCCACAAAAAGTACAAACTGTCTCTCGAATAAACAGTTGTGAGACGTAACCTGTGGAACAATACACAGATTAAAAATGGACACCTCATCGTAAAAATCCCTCTGTCTTCAACCAGAGCTTTGGCAAAGTTCATTATCCTTGCGATGAAATATACACATCCTCCACTTCATGTAATTTTCATGGAAATGAATCATTCCGATACTGCAGCCCACCCGATGAGCTAATCAATTAAACTGCTAGGTGTCTTGCAACCTATTCATTGGTTTATACAGCCCTGCTATAAACTGTTCTCTTAAATACCTTTCATTTGAGATGCTCTCTTTATTAGAATAGTCAGAGTCAACTTTATATTCAAACCACCTCCAACTTTGGGCAGTGAAAAAACAGTGTCATTACTACTAGCTTCAATCATTACCTATTTCTCTTTTACTCACTGAAATGAACTTATTGCCAATATCTGACTTTGTTTTTCTGCACTCACGCACATTCATGCATGCTCGTCATCAAAACTTGCTGGTCTCAGGAAAGATTTCTTTATATCTACCACAATTCCATTCATGTATATAAATTAAGCAATTCTTGTTAATTTCACCAAGGAGATTCCAAGGATGGAGTTCCAACTGGCTATTATTATTCAAACAGCTGTAAGCTTTCTATGGATGAACAAAAGAATTCTACAGGTGCATTTGTGCCTTTGATGATTGGAGATCAATGCCGCCGTCTTTCTGAGCAATCTGAAGATTTGTAACACTAACATAATATTGGCTATATTTTGCTTGTTTATTAAAGGAAATGAAATTTCACCTAATGAAAAATAATCTTACACAAGAGTTTCCCATCCAGAATGTGTGCAAAAGTGTTAATCTAAGCTGTATGTTGTGAAAGTGTTTGAAACTGTGCCCTTAATGGAAAGCCTATTTCATCATTTTTTCTGATCACTTCCAAAATTTAAAACTAATATGGTACAATCTTCACGTATACTTCCTTATTCATTTAATGTAAAGACATATCAGTTCAAGTGATTTTGATTTCTATTTCATCAATCTTTGCACAAGTGTGATTCACGCAGACCACCTACCATTTTTTTTTCTAATGAAAACAAATATTTGAAATGAGCCTGTTTCCATGGCGAAGCCAGTGTAAGATGAAGCTGATCTAGAAAGGAAGAATTACAGAAAACTAATAGCCACACTATTTGCAGACAAAAGCAGATATATATAAATGAAATATATATGAGCTCAAGTAAAATGTCATAGCTTGACTGCTGGAAGTCAATTGTGATGTTGAAGGACACAGCCACCGTCAGGACTTGATATATTACAATCAAAACATGTCATCGTATTTAAATTGTCCACTTAATACCCTCTATGGCAGCATCACATGTCACTCGGGTTGAAGTAATCAAATATAGGACCAACGTCACTTATTACAAACCTCACAGCATTCTCTCTTTATATATATATATCTCCCTCTCTGTCTATCTGTGTATATCTCTCTCACATACAAGATCACACATTCACACACTTTCTCTTTTGATTACTTGGACCTTGACTTGAGGCTAAGCTTACTCTTTATTGCGTGTGATTACTGATGTTTTTTTTCTGAAGGTAGTCATCATTGGAAGCCTCATTAGCATGCAGATGAGGGGCCGATACGGAATGGAGTCAGATGGACAGAAATGAGGCGTAGAGCTTGATATTGCTTGAACCCTATCCGCCATGTGTCACTGCACTTCTTAATCCGACGCTTTGGCCCGTCTCCGCGGCCCAAAAGTTTTAATTGAATATGATACAGAGAGAAAGATGATGGATCTGTCTTGGTTCTCGTTATCAAACCAAGACGCCGCGGGATCCCGTTCATAGAGCCGGAACTCCTGGCGCATCGCGAGGCCTGAACCATCAGATTGCCTTTCACACGTATCATCCGGCCAAGTCAAAGTCATTCTGTATTTTCTATTTGTGCCTATTGGAAGACAGCAATTGCATTTGATGCAACTTTTTTTTTTCATTTTTCATAAGATATGCCCACAAATGAATTTTTCTTCGACTTTTCTCAGTCTATTCCTTGCCCAATTATCCACTATGCCACAAACTTCCTTTTTTTTTTTTTGAAGATCCTATAAAATGCCAGATGTTTTACATCTCTGTCTGCAAAGACAGGACCTCACAATGAGTGATTTTTTGGTCACGAGCAAAGGAAGAATTCAGATGCATTTCTTCAATATATTGAATGGCTTACATCAAACCCGGCTATTATATGTGTTATTACTCAGAGCTTCACTGTGATACAACTGTATTTCTCAATTCATTGTTATTAACCTTTAGACTTACACAGTACTACATAGGAATCGCTGTTTCTGAGAACTCTTGGAACGCCTCATGAAATAGCGTCGATGACTAGAAATCTTCATTCGTTAAGTCCCTGAAGAGCATAAATTTTGAAGCCCTTTCAATTTTTTCCCTAAATCTAATAATTTTCCGCGTCACACCCAGGCCTGCTCCTGTGATCAGACAAGCTGAAGAATGGATGTAGCTTTTGTGGGTCATTTGTTGAGGGATGCACACAGTCAGGGCCATTGACACCAACAGCAGAATATAACTGACTGAAATACTGTCATATTTCAGAATATTGACACACATACTCTTCGAAAAAAAAAAACACAGACAGAGTAAAAATATCTTGCTGCCACTAAAATTTCCATTAGGTCTTGAGTGAAAAGCATGTGATAATTTGATCATAAATATATGACAGAATTTTTGTAGAGTATTTCAATAAGTGGTACACCAAGGGTCTGGAAAAGCTTACTGTATAACTGTGCAGTATGAATGGTGTCAGGGAACTGCTGCAGCGTTCAATGTATTCTTCTTCTTCTATCCCATAATCACAGATTGTTAGGGCGTCACCAAAAAAAACAACAACAACAACAACAACAACCAACAAACAAATAAACAAAAAACTGCTGAGAAGCTTCCTCCCTTCCTCTCATTTTCCTGAATTCTTCCATATTGCCATTGTTTGATGACAGGAGATCATCAGCTATGGAAATTCTGGCAAAATTCAAAGTATCTTCTCACCAAATTTGGCTCTAAATAACTCATGTACATCAGAGAAAGTAGCCTTAAACTGCATCTTATAGGGTTAAACCAGACCTGTAGTGCTCTGACAGAAGAAGGAATAAAGAGGAGAAATTTTTACAAGGCCACGGAGATAACACAATGCCTTAAGTCTAATGATGCTTTTTTTACAGACATTTCACATTTGCTCTCTAAAGCATCACCTTGTAGCTTCTGATGCAGACATCCTGTTAATTGCCTGGATACAAATTGAGCAAAGAACGCATCCCTCCTCCAAAGGGAAGCGAAATTGCGACCCTTTAGGTCAGGAGCAGAAAATCTCCAACACTCTGCGGGCACGCGGTAATTTCCTGCACCCTCGCAGCCGACACGAAGAAAGACACTGGGAGAGCTCTACTCCGATTGGCAAAACTCATTTCCTCTCCCCCCCAACCCACGACAGGGATAAAAGTGTGCGATACAGCTGACTAAAGGGGTCTTTGACACCTTAATATTGTGACAAACCTTTGCGAACTAGGGCCACATCTATCGATAGAGTGACAGGGAGAGATAAAGTAAAGTTACCAGCCAGGAGGAAGGTAGGAGAAACTTTCTCTGCATCCGAGATGAGTGAGATCTTGGTAGTTGCCCGACAAGACAGTAGATCTAAGACAGGGAATGCTGCTCTCATTCAATAGCAGAAGGTCATATGTAATATAAGTCAGAATCAAGCCACCAGTGACCTAAATCTCTCACTCTAGATGTATAACACTCTACCTGTGCCACAGTCTAACAAAATAATCTCAATTCATGTTTAGACTGAGTTGGAAACAGAATCAGTTATTAATTTTATTTGTTTCTTTCATATTTATTGACTCTATGATTCACTATTGATAATGAGAATGACACTATGGCCTGGGAGAAACTGTACTTGCTTGTCACATGGACATATTCATCACTTTTTAACCATAGGCCTATAGAATAACAGGGGTATTGACATTGCATTTCATATATTCAGACCTGCAGTGATATGGTACAGAACTGCCTCTGTAATGTTATTTTAAACAGTTCCTAATGTTTCAGCTTTCTTCATTCAGTCAAGTTTTGTGTTTTCAGGCCTCCCTTACACAATAGAGTAGTAAGGTCACTTCCATCTCCCAGCTTTCAAATAATCCAAACCCTTTCATACTGCAATGGTATATAAGAATCTCTCATTTCTTTGCATCATTTCCTTTTGAATAAATTCTCTCAGCAATGATAGCATCAACACCTCCTTGAGACACACATTCCACTTTAATACACCCAGCAACCTGAACACTTTGTATGACTGCAGGGTCACGGTGACTGAACTCAAGTCTAGCAACATACAGACCTTGTACCTCACCTTCCCTTCTCACTCGATCCTTGAGTTGAACACCAGCGTAATAACAACAGTAACAACAACAGTTTTCCAGCCATGTCACATGACAATGAAGTTTAAAATAAGACAGAAACATATCTCCATCCCCTCCCCCCAAAAAGAAAAGAGAGAGAAAGAGTACAGAAACGTGACAAAGTCGAATGCAAGCAGGATATGCCGCGGATCAATTGAAGAACTCACTCAAGATATGCGATAGGAAGTGGTAAGAAGCGGGAACCAAGCCGTGGCTGGTTCCACCAGTTCTCCAGTCGCTGATGGGGCCAAGGGTTCAGGGAGGTCAGGAGCGTGGAGGCTTAAGGTTCAGCCTGTCAGCAAGGCTAGCCGATATCAGGCGGGCTGGAGGAGGCTTTATTTACGAGGCCTATTCCTGTTTCCCTTCCATGGGGGAATATCACTGTGTGAGAAAACATTTACCCTGCAGTAACTGCACAAAATACATTTATGGGTCATCTACATGTATGCACCTACCCCTTTCACACCCACAACTTCAACCGACTTCTTTTGGACCCAACGAATGATTCTATGAAAGACCCTGTGGTGGACCAGAGGAAACTTCACATGAAGAGTTCTGGTGAAATGTATATATCTTGGTTTTCCATTCCACAGACAGGTTGATGTTTCCATTCACAATATTTTTTTGCACATCACTTTTGGTCAATACACTGATCATGTGAAAAGGAATGAGAGGTTGGCTTAAAAACAGATTTTATAGGTGCAAGTAATAGAAAAAAAGTGACCTCAATCCCATCATTCATTTCTATTCATGATGAATGCTTTTTCACACCGACTCATATCAGATTTAATACAGCTTCCATCTCTAGTTATTTTTTTTTCCTCTGCATGTTTACGATGAAAATGGATATAATTTCTCATTTCAATTCTCTGAGACCCCCGGTCACATAGTTTATGATCAGCCTCCACTCTCATTCTTGATTTAAAGGACAAGTTCACCCTTATAAACATAAGGATTGAGAGAATGCAGCAATATTAGTAGAACACATCAGTGAAAGTTTGAGGAAAATTGGACAATCGATGCAAAAGTTATGAATTTTTCAAATTTTTGTGTTGGAACCGCTGTATGAGGAGACTACTATAGCTTATGAGTCATATGCGTACAACAGTATAAAGAAAATGTAAAGAAAATTTAACATATTTTCACTTTTTTCGCATAATAAAAGAGCACTTGACTTGCCCTTTTCTAAAGGGCAGGGGGAATAATATTACCCATAACATATGTCGGTAACGAGTCAAGGGAATGTGTACTTTTTTCAAAAGAAGAAATTTTGTGAAAATCTCTTTATATTTTCCTTATATTGTTGTACGCATGTGACATCTAAGTTTTTCATACACTGCAGTAGTCTTCTCATCCAGCGGTTACTGCACAAAAACTTAAAAATTCATAACTTTTGAACGGATTGTCCGATTTTCCTCAAACTTTCAATGATGTGTTCTACTAATATTGCTACATTCTCTCAATCCTTATGTTTATGAAGGTGAACTTGTCCTTTAAGAAAAAAAAATGCTAAGTGCATGTACATTTTTTTTTAACTGCCTGTATATCAAAGAGAAAAATAAGGAAGGATATCAGATTTTCCATCTGATAGTCACGAGCATGCTTATCAGATTTGTCTCGGATTACAGACCACTTGTAGCCATGCCCTCACACACACCCCTGCAGTTGTGTCATTGTCTCACACTAACACAGTACACATAATGCTTGCATTGCTCTTTCGCAACACTTCTGCCATATAGAGGCACAAACACATTTGCAGCATACTAGAGCAATAAAAGTGACTGCAACATTGAAAACACAAATATTGCTTTTGAAAGCCCAGAGTTTCTTCTCTTACATGGCAGCAGCATAAAATCATAGCCAGAAGGGAAAAAAAAAAAAAAAAGAGGCTCATGAGAAGTGCTCTTTTTTGCCTCTTGTACGGCCTCTCACAATCTTCTGGAAAATAGATTTCTCGACTGCCGGGAGGCAAAAATCACATGTAATTCTTCAATTCTTCATCTCGCTCCCCCGAGATTGATAATTTGGTTAATCTGACACGAAGGTCAGCGAGTAGACAGCTCAGAAGGCTGGAAGGAAGGTGGATGTAAGCGATCCATCATGGTGGGAGATGTAGGACTAGTAGGATGCACCATCAACGGAGAATCTCTATGGATGGGACTATTACCATGGACTCCTCATTCTCTCTCCTCCTGCTTTACTCCACCACACAAGATACTGAATTCTGTTGATTCCCCTTGATTACAAAAATATAAAAAAATACAAGAAGACTGTGGCAATGTTTCATTTCCTGTCCAACCATCATATAACTGTTATGTGCATAGTATCATAACACAACACACATCTGTGTGTCATCGTTAATCAATGGCTTAACACATCAAAGGAATGTTCGTAAGAAACACAGCTTGATATCTATATTGCTATCGAGTGGCATCCCCCTTTGAAGATCTCCAGCAAATACTAGCACAGCATACATGATCCTCTGTAACTTTTGAATATGAGACTTGGAAATCATTTTTTTTTCTAATAACAATATCATGAAACTGACTCTATGCAAATCGTATCTGACAGTGACGAGCAACCCAAATATTTTGTGCTGTTGCAATATCATGATGGTAGTACAGAATATGGAATCATACTGGAAACAAGATATTGTTTAGCATATAGCTGTATGTTGCCACAGCAATAAGCTCATCTGCAGGGTGCTTCATAAGCAAGTGAAAAATCAAATTCGGGCAAGTGTTTTTGAACATTGAGAACAAATGCTTGCCCGAACTGGGCAAGCAAAAAGTTTTGAAGCCACCTTTTTTTTTTCACTTATTTCCCCCAATAAACCCACAAAGTCAACCATACAGAAGCCCACAGATAATGGCTGTTTAGTAATGCAACCCACTTTATTATATTTCATTTCTGCAACTGTCCAACACTAACATGAAGAAGCCCCAATGCAATGCAAAGGCAACACTTGATCAGACCAAGTTTGTTACTCCATTGCGTGCAAATCAATGTGTGCTGTTTATTCCAATGATTATTATTAAACCCTTGACTAACACATGATTTTCTATATCATTTCCTTATATTTTGGACTTTCTTTTCGGGCAAGTAAAATTGATGTTCGAGCAAGTGTTTCACAGCAAATTTGAAAATCTGCTTGCCCGACTGAGTCAAGGTTAAAATCAAGTTATGTAGCACCCTGATCTGTCAAAAATGCCTAAACTATTCAAACCACCCACAGCTATCTGTGCATGCAATATAGGCCTACACTATAGAGAAGTAGACAAAAACAAAAACAACTAGAAATGTCGCTATGGCGACTGGTATGCCTCCGCCATAATGCATGATTCTCTTAATAGGTCTATAGTACATGTGGACAATGTGTGATTACATTTTCACAAAATTGGCAAAATATTAAAATGACATGTTTGTCACAAATGTATTGAATGTTTATCTTCCTTGACCTATGTTTAATTGGATGAATAGGAGAGCATGTATTTGGGGATTTAAGAACTTTAACTTGACTTTGACCATTTCATAAGTTTATGCACTGAGTAATTTTCAAGGTATGGAGAAAAAGCGCAATTTCTGTATTGAACAGTAAATTGTTATTATTTTCATCTGGCCTTTGATTTATAAGAGAATCACTGTCAGGCAGAACATACATAAATTCAACATGTACTAAGTTTCAAGATTACTTGAGCCACTTCCGAGATATGGAGAAAGAAGTAAGTTCAGCACTTTCACTTGATCTTTGACCTTTTGACCTTTGACCTTCTTGGCAAAAAAAAAAAAATCCCAGAGAATCTCTATTGGGTTATACATGCATACATCAAGTTAAAAAAAAATAATAATCCTGCTGGCATTGCATAAATATAAGGAAAATAGTAAAATTTTGAAGTATTGCCCTTGACCTTTGACCCCTGACCTTTGACCCCATGAACCCTAAATTCCTTAGATAACCACTGCTAGTCAGTAGATACATATATACTATGTTCCATGAAGATACCTTGAACAATTTCCAAGATACAGAAAAAAAAGTGAAATTTTAACAATTTACTTGACCTTTTGACCTTTGACCTTTTGACCTCATGACCCCAAACTTTCACCAGAGAATCTTAATTGGGTAGTACATGTATACACTAAGTTTCAAGAAAATGTCTTCAGGCATTGCATAGATATGGGGGAAAGAGTAAAATTTTAAGCATTTGACCTTGACCTTTTGACCTTTGACCTTGAGCATGTGCACCCAAAAGTTGATAGGCACAACTTCACCCCCTAATACACATACATGCCAAGTTTCATTAGGATATCTCAAAAGGTTTTGGTAGTTACCCTGTCCACAAAATTCATTACGGACGGACGGAAGGACGGACGGACGGACGGACGGACGGACGGACAACCCGAAAACATAATGCCTCCGGCACCACTTCGTGGCGGAGGCATAAAAACCAAGAAACAAGAAACAAATTTTCCAACTACACAATTGAAATTAATGACAATAGTGCAATGCATCCTGACATCAGTTTGATGTAGCCCCAGCTTGCAATGCATTATGGGGAGGAAAAGACACTCCGACAAACAAACACAAATCCAACTGTTTATTCATGAAATGTTCTTTCCCATGGTAAACACATTACAGCATGAATCCACGGGTCATTATGTGACCTATCTTTAACGACCTTTCATATTCTCGTACCGAGGCTACAGGCAAATGCCTTGAGAATTGAAAGGAAGTGGAAAGGAAATACATAGTAAACAACATTTCCATTGCTCATTGCCCTTATGGGAGGCAATTTGATTCAAAATACAAGATATTGGTATCGAAGGATGAAATTCAGGCTAAACTGGGGACTGCCACTTGACAAAAAAAAAAACAAAAAAACAAAACAATAACCACAGACAATTATGAAAAATGTTCCAAACCAACTGACTAGCAGACATTGTCTGGGTCTAAACTAACAAAAGTGCAACACTGCAAACATTTTTTTCTGTCCCACATCAATCCAATATGAATATGGCATTCAAACAAGTTTTGCACAAGAATCATATGCCCCTTTCTGAATAGAGACCTTGCCAGACATGAAATGAGTGACTAGATCTGATCTTTTTCACCTGAATTGATATCAGGAACTCTGCAACATGTGCATTCTAATTCATTAAGATGGCGGCCTCCACGCTATAAAATGATTTATAGTGCTACATGATACTTATCTCATCTAATGTACCATATCACAATTCTAGACAACCCAGCCAACAGTCATTGCAAAAACTTTTGTAAAACAAATAAATTATACACCCACATTGCGCCCATCCACCCACACGCACACATATATACACACATACAATAACAAAAACACCCCCCTTTCAGCACAGTCCATAAAACAAATTCATTGCCAGGGCTAGATTGGGAAGCGACGAGAAATGATCGGATTTGACAGAAAGCTGCACCTCTGACGTCCACAAATCAGCAGCCTGCCAGCATGGAGCTGCACAGCCGAATCTCCTAACAACCTTCTACTATCTCTCTCTTTCAGACCGGACATTTCTCCCACTTCCATATTTTGATACGTGCACGACAGTGACGCTTTTCTTTTACTACGTTTTTGACTATCTCTTCTCTAATTACACCGATGTTAGGTGATGGCGTCCTCTACTGATTACATCAAAAGGCATTCTTGTCTGCCTCCCCACCCCTTCATCTCCACTTCTCACTGCTAGCTGATTTTTTTTTTTCTCTCTCTAAATGATTGCCCTATTTTGAAATTTCTTCTGATTAATTATTGGATTGTGTT
Organism: Diadema antillarum; assembly: GCF_040938485.1. NCBI lineage: Eukaryota > Metazoa > Echinodermata > Echinoidea > Diadematoida > Diadematidae > Diadema > Diadema antillarum. The sequence goes on from NW_027271721.1 coordinate 1,977,598, forward strand.
GATGTGTATGAACAGGTAGGAATCTACTGCAGTGATGCTGAAGTTGTTTTAATAAGCAGGAAGTTCATTGTGGACATTGTTCCTTTCCTATAGTTGACATAAATCACTCATCTAGAAATAAATGAGATAAAAGCTACATGCATTAGAGGCTTTAAATTTTGAATGTGAGGTGAGAGACTTTGCCATTGTGGATGAATTATCATTGATAGCACTGCTTTTGATCAAGTTGAAAAATCGTCTCGAACCATACATGTTCTTAAAATGGCAGCTTTCTCAATACAACAAAGATATCAAAATACAACAATAAATATCACTTAATTATTAAATGATTTAGATATTGCAGCGATACAGAACACACACAAAAGATTCCAACAATGAATCAATTACAGTCCACTTACCTTACATTGAGCATGAACTGGTTTCATTAAATGCATATATTTGATATCTTCATGCCTTGGTGCAGATATAACCAAATATGTAACCAACAACAGATGATATTATCTTCAATTGAAATGTTCACAGAGAAAGAAACATAAAAAATAAAACACAAAGTAAAACAAACAAACTTGTGAACTACGTAATGTGATTTTTTTCCCCCTGTAGCCATGTGTTTATCATGTAACTGATAATAAAAACATGAAGTTATTTTGTGCTGCATACTATCCTATTCAAAATGGCATTGATGGATATTGGATCATATCATTCATCTTTCCCTTTTACCACCAAAAGTGAGGATGTTACCTTTAAGAGTGTTTATTTCTCACATTACAAGAGAGGACTTTTTTGAATGAAGGAGGGGGGGGGAGGAAAAAGACACTGTCAACGTGTGCAGGTTTCGTATCTCTAGCAGTGCTTGTAAAGGCAAGTTCATTTTGTAATGATGCATCAACGGTCGCTGGCTTTATGAATCGGGGACGGGTGAGAGTGCGGTATTTGAGAAGTTATGGGTTATCAGAACGAATTATGAACAAGGTCTGTGTCGCTGGCTGGTTTGCAATGCATACCATCCCCAAATCTCGGCTGAAACATTCCAAAACATTAAAAGGTGGCATTATGCAAGCGAAAACTGATCTGGCCAGCCACAGGAAGAGGGAGCTCAGTTCATAACGAAGCGATTACGTTCAAATCCACAGCACCAGAAGAATTCAAATCCCCTCCATTTTGGGCTGGGTTTCCTCGGGTGTTTCAGCGCAGACTCGGTTGCAACCACCCTCGTTTGAAAGCCTTGCTATCGTGGTATTATACTGTGAATGCCACAGAAGGAAGATCTCTTCCAAGGTTGGCGACTCATGACCAATATCTGCATCATGAGCATGCACATTTGGGGTACCCAGCGTACAATTTTTCAATCAAAGCCAAAAAATATAAAGTAAAGTGTCACAGAAATACATAAAGCAGCTTTAATGTGAAAAAGAACATATAAAGATCAAACACGCTTCTTTTCGTTATGCTTAATTTATCTATTTGTTTTTTTATTATCTTTTTTTTTTTAGTAGAGATGCTGTTTTCTATTCTTAGTATAATATGGGCTGAGTTCTGTTACAGCTTTGGGGGGCTTTTTAACTGTTATCCCCACAAAATGCTATATTTGATGATTTCCTGACATGTCCATCACATCAAACTTCCTGTAAACTTTACAAAATGCAATGAATGCCTTGTAATGAGTGCATCAGAGTTTTTCGTTAGGATTCAGGGGGTTCTGATAGATATTTTTATGAAATACTAATCAAACAGTGACTCCTTATCAGTTGTACTAGTTAGTGGTTTTCCATGTTGTTATTTGGCTCTTGCACACATGTATGTTGTGTGTGACGCTAGCTCGCTGACTGTTTGCTGTATGGGGTAGCATCAAATGGGGTACATGTACAAGGTCACGGCTCGCACTCCTCATACTTCGGTTTTATAGATGAGGAATATTATAGCCAGGGAGGAAGGCTGTATTCATATCCATCATGCGGAGCGACACGCTGGCCATTCACTGCTGAATGCCCGGAGACCCAGGCCTTGACTTCCTGTCATCCGGTGGCCATAGTGCATCATCTCCGTGGGCAGACCGGTATCCAGCGATGGAAATCTATACTAACCCTACAGGATGCAGGAGCACCTGCCAATCTTTGTACTGTCACAAAGATCGCCACGGAATGAATGAATAGGATGAAGAGTGACTCAGTTTGTGATTCACATGACAGCCTCCAATCATGATCAAATATAGAATCATGCAACTGTTTATCTGGGCAGATAATACTCTATCTTTTGATCCCACATCAGGCAGAATTTCGTTGCATCTGCAACACTTTTAAAATGTCACTTTTAAAGTCGCAAAAGTCAATTGCAGCCTTGCACGTCTATGTTAGAGCTCTTAATCCGATTGTCGTCCTTGCACAGTGCCGAGTAAACCTCTTACACTTGTCTTCTCTCCTCTGGGGAAAATATCTGCGCTCATCATTTGATATTACATATCACGTGTAAACACTCGAGCTCCGGCACACATTCTTGGGGCTGAAGTGTCTTGTGATAACGAAGTGTTTACAAACTAACGATGTGTCCTCGCCTATGTCCTGAGAGACGTTTTAGTGGCGTAACAGATATGGTCACCACGTCTCTGCACATTAGGAGAAACATCTCAAGCAAGGGTTCATTGCTTAGCTACGAGGACAAATCACAACTTCCCATTAGACGCTGAAAACTGGGGGAATTCCAGCGCTAAAATGTCTGCTTCCAAGTCAGTGGATGTGCTGCAAGCATTCACATGTAACACCAGCATCTTATACATAGACCTACATGCTGAAACTCTGGGTGGTACTATACATTCAAATAAATCAAGACCAAACTCTACACACTCCTACAGGCACTGATTTTGGGGCAGGTACTGACACAAATTGTTCAATGTGGTTCTACTACTAGCTTTAATAAGACATAGCATACTATGCGATGCAATCTGCACCGTTCTAACATTAGTTCATATAGTATTTCAGTGAGAATATGTATAGTAACATATTGTGTTCTGGTATTCACTTTGACTGAAAATTTCAGATGACGACAAAATGCACGATTTTTGTTTTGTTTTGGGAGGCTATGCTGTAAGCTTTGTGAAACTGCTTCAGTTAAAAGTAACATCACTTTCTAATTCCATACATAATCCTTAAATTTAAAGATAAGATCATAAAAGCTGTATTTGTGAGAGGGTACCACAGAAATCACTTGAGAACTAATGATCTGACCATAAAATCAGTAAGATAATACTTTTTTTTCACAATCCCTTTCACTATTGCCTGTTCGTTTGACCCGAAATATATCAACAGTAACATCTACTGGCCATAGGGAAGCACAAATACATTCAAATGCCATAACTCATTCCTTCCTTGAACCTTCCACACACAGCAAGAGTGTGTTCAGGCACAAGAAAATAGGCCTATGTGAAAATTTCTTTCAGTACTTCATTGCATCTCTGGTGCCGCAGCTCCTTTTTTTCCTAACGCTGGGAAATATTTAGGCATCAAGTTTTACAATTCCATGCCTGGATTTCCCAAGAACGATGTAATTCAATGAAAACGGCGGAAATGGCTCACAATCATTGACACTACAAATGCATTATTCTGCACTTGATACAGGGGACTTTCTGTGATGTCTGATGTGATGTACATGCACTGTTTGTGTCCGTGAGCCTAAGCTAAGAATAGCCTATCGCTAGCCTAACGTAAGAGGAAGCACATCGTACAATATAACAAATTTATTGTACTACCGATGCATGATTGGTGTGGATTAGTTCAGCGGCAGAACTTGGTGGAAATAATTCATATCCAATTATCCCCACACTCCTAAATGCAGGAATCGAAATACAACAGAGCACGACGCATTTTACTTTGAACTCATGGCAATCATAATGCCTCCCAATTTTGAGGTGGAGGCAAAAACAAGAGATGTATATCATGGATGGAATGCAGGGTGGGTTGAAAGCAATGGGTATGGCCCAATTACCTACACACTGTCTGATCATTAAACAGTCAGATTTTTATAAGTTATTCTTAGATATTAAACAAGCATGGAAAACAAAATACTGGTGATGGTATTACCCCATATAAAAGGTAGTACTTTCTAGTCTGTGAAGTTGTCAGTACCGAGTATGTTTTGTTTCATTATTGTATTCATGTAAGCTTGTAATCATGTGACCAAGATGAGCTTCATTCTGTACAGGGTAGAATCCTGCATGACTCACGAGACTCGCTAAGCTGTCCAAATGGCCAACGGTCAAACTGAGGAGGGGTCACAAAAGGGGGATTTTCCCTCTAGCTACCCCGCACAAATTTGGCAAGAATTAGACTAATAAGCCCTAAAATTGCATTCCACACGGTAGACCAGAAAATGAGAAATCATGAAAGGAGAGAGCTGAAACAATGCAGCTAGTTAGGGGGGACAAAATGCACGAGGCATTTGATTGGCAAGTGCCATGACATCGATTGGAATTTTAAAATAGTTCCACGTGAATCCCTGAGTGCAGATTCGAAGACACACCCCTCCCGGGCAGGCCAGGCAATGTCACTAATCATGGCTGTGAATAAAATGTGTCGCACAAAAATCAATGCTATGCCACAGCATATGCTTAGAGCTTTGCGTTCTGCTTCTTACTTCACATTTACATATGCCTGTTAATTTGATTTATGCTGTGGGCATTTAAGAGAATGTTTTTGGCAACAAGGCAAAGGAATGGGGTATGGGGATACAGTACTGGGTGACAAAGCATACCATCAAAAACTTGAAAATCAAATCAAATATTACAGCTGATGGTTATTCTAGTGTGAAAATGATTTACTTTTAGTCTCCTAGGTTTGCAGCTAAGAAATTGAACTGATACATGGACATATCGCCGTACATTCAATCATCTTAGCACTTCGTTGTGAAGTTTTCTTATCAAAGGATGTAAGCCATTTCACAGGTGAATATATTCCAGGGAAATAAACAGAATGTAACCATCACCATCATATCAAATCCTATTTTCTACTCACATTATTATATGAAAGAACAGACAAAATACATACATTGAGTCAAGACAAAACAATTCTTTTTTATCATATCCATGCTGGTAGTTTAGAGAATACATGACTTAGATTTTCCATTTCACAAAGATATCGCCAGTCAACTATGCATCACCGAACAAACAATTTTCTTGCAAAGAAAGTGAATTAAAATTGTGAAAACATCTGCATTTTTGAACAAGAGTGACTAATGTAAAACCAGCCGAAGCCTTTTTCGCAGTATGAAATTTTCACAAATTGCCACGGGCATTCATTGCATACAGTGTAGACAAGAACTTTCGTGTGCATATTAATTTTGTGAATCTTGGCTCTTGTGAAATTAGAGAAAGTGAAATGCATGCCAAAATTTGGGGTTTTAGAATATAAAAGACGTTACCTTTGACAACAATTACAATTTGTACTTGCAAGCATGACTATTTGATATGGATAAGATAGGTCAATGCTCCTTGGATGTGATCAAATAGATGAACAAGGAAATTGTTCATGTGAATAGAATGTACTTAGAAAGTCTTTTACTGCAGTCACAACTGCTGTCAGGTCATCGCACTTTTGTGTTTGTTGATATTATGCATGGCACAAGAATGCAATATCTTAAGAGTTTGAACAAGAGTTCATTTAGTGATGTAAAAATAATATTTGCTTTATTTTTGTTTCCATTATCAACTATTTTTTTCTCCCTCTCTGTAAAGAGCTATCTTTCTCTATCTTTCTAGTAATCTATTTATTAATCCATCTATCTATAAATCCATTCATCTCATCTATATCCATCTATCTGAGCACCTGGCACAAGGTCTTGAGAAAAAAAAAATGAGTGACTTGTTATTCTTCGATATGTGACATCACAAAAGTACAGTTCAGTGAGCCGCCATTTAGTCAACATAAAAAGAAAAAAAACTGCCATTCTCATACACTGACTTGGTCCGCCTCTTAGTCAATCTGCTTTACTCCTACACTTCATCATAACTGTATCTTTATCATATAGAAACCTTCCACTGCCTCTGGGCTCTACCACCCCTCTCCTGCCACCTTCCCCCCCCCCCCCCCAAGTGCTCCCCAACAAAAAGAAAAAGAAAAGAAAGGGGGTGGGAATTGATTCAGAGGCCCTGTACAAAGAAAGAGCAGTTTAGAGGAAAGAGGCATGATAAAGTGCCTTGGAGAATTGAGCCAAACTAATCTGTTTGGAAAATGGAATGCCAAGCACTGTGTGATAGATGCGTTCCAGGCATCAGTGTGAGGAGGCGAGACACGCTGGAGTGGAGGCATTACTTATGTGGGGGGGACAGATGGACGGGCACACCGCATCTAGTGTGGTTGTTACGGCGATGCTCCTGTGGTCTGCACATCACCATCACCATCATCACCATGGCATGCACCTCTCCTTTCTCCCTTTCCATCTTGATTTGAATAATGTTTGTTTTCCGCATCGCTAGCCGGCGAAATTATGGCCCTTTCAAACCATTACTCACATGTGAGTGACTAGATTACGCCGACTGTTTCAGTGGATGATAAAATCCTGCGCACAATACTATGCATGACAGCACACATACAAACACATGGCATACAATAGAGTAGCACATTCTTGGAAACAGCAACCGTGACATTGGATGCTTTGGGATCTAGATAGTAGATGAAGGTTTGCCTTGCCCACCATCTTCCCTGCTCACAACCCAGCTGGAGAATGAGAATGGGAAGAGTTTATACTCACAGTTCTGCTAAGAATGGACTGTCCCACCAATCTGTGCATCACTAACAGGCAGGCAATGAATTGAGATATCACCAACGTGCAGCTAAGGTTGCTCAAGTGGCCCTCCCAACACAACATCCCATGATTTGGAACAGTCCCAGGAACGGAAAAACTCCGGCCAAAATTCACAATGTCTCGACAACAGCCGTCTCGGGGTGCTCTACAAGACGTTGACGGGGTAGAAAGAGGTACTCACACGTTTTATGGCCCGCTACGCAGCAGCAACCAGCTTGTATATGTGTCACTATGCACAATGAGCAAGCAGACGTCGCCACGCCACAACACACAGCGATGCGGCGAGTGCACACAGCGTCTCAATGCACAGTCAAGTACACACAGGACAGGCTTACATTCCTGGTCTCTTCTCTTCCCGTCTCTCTCCAACTCTTTTCCTCTCTCTCACTGCCTCCCACTCGCTCCGTCCCTTTCACTCTCTCCCTCTTCCTACCTCCTCAAGTGAATGTATGATCAGTGAAGACTACCTCATACTGACACGGCATTACGGGGGTGCACTCGTTAACGGATGCGACCGTCTTTACTCGTTGCTGACACCACTGTGAGGGTTGCCTGACCAGGCCGAGTGTGTATATGAGTCTGACCGGTCATTCTGGGCTTGTCCATCATCCTCACACAACATCCTATCACTCTTACCCCATGGGCTCATACATTTACCAAATGATAGTTTCAATATGACACTGGTGATCTACAACCAATAGTCTCAAAAAGCATTCACCGGAAATAAACAATTGCATGCTGGCACCCACACACACACACTCTATCCCTATCTCCCTTTCTTTTCTTTCTCTTTGTCTTTTGCTCTTATTATATCCATCTCCCTATACCCTTTCTCCATATCGCTCTATGGCTTCCGTTTTATTGTCTTTTCTGCATTTTCAGTCCATGAATATGTATGAGTAAAGCACCATGGGAGATTTAAAATGCTCAGATTAAAATGTATGCATATCCCTCTATGGCTTCTGTTCTATTGCCTTTTTGTATTTTCATTTCATGAATATGTATGAGCAAAGCACCAAGGGAGATTTACAATGCTCAAATTAAAATAAATGCACATTATGATATAATATATCATAAACATTTCTGTATATATCTACACACATAATGAACTCTTAGTCATACTGTAATATTCTCACAAAGGTAGGAGCAATAAAACAATGTAATCTGAAGATGAAAAATATAGCAAGAACCTAAACAGCACCGAGGAAATCTAGAGAAAACAAAAATCATCTTTCATTTTCATCAGCAAAGGAGGCATTTTAATATTTCAACTCTGTCAAAACCTACAATCCCGATGACAGTGTCACCTGTCAAGTAAAAAAACCGAGTACAGACTACAAGTAGTCATCTACCAGATTAATATTATTCCAAAGTTTGGATTACACGCTCTTTTTTCATTCTAATTGACACACCCACCCCCCTTTTTGTCATCTCTTGTCCTATTCTCATCAACTGGAGGGAGAGCTGTGCTCAATATCTCGCTTGCATATCAATCTCTGCCGCTATGGTGTCCCCCTCTTCCTACCTGTCTTTCCCTGGTCTGCCAGTTCGCAGCCCTCCACTGTGGGGAATGTGTTATTTCAGCTTTAGCAGAAAACATTGATTTCGCCTGCAGGTTGCTAATCTAGATTGCATGGTAATCACAGTATTGGCATCCCGTCGCAGAGGTGGTCAATAAGTCCGATAATGAGAACAAAAATAGAATAATCCTAAACTACTTCACATCTTTTTTTTTTTCCTGTCTCTCTCTATCCCCATCTCTTTTTTCTGCAATACTATACCTCAAGAATCCTAAATCCACTGCCTCATTTTATTCCTTTCTGGTGCATTAGTGAGATGTTTTTCTGGTTTATCGGATTACTGCATTTCAATATCACGCAGCTCACAGGCCAATTTGCAAGGAAGAAAGCTCTTGTCACTCGGGGGATTTGAGATAAATTTGAACAGCCTGAAAAGAGTCTAAGTCTTCCGTACAAAAGCCATGCTGACCCAGCTGCAGCCTGACAGTAGTCTCAATTCAAGGCATTAAATCACAAGCTAGATTGATAAAATCACAGGATAAACTGAAAAAAATAAATAAATAGACAATGGATATGGATTTAGGTACATGAATATTACATTTATGAGACTTTCATTAATCTTTAATACAATAAATCCACAGGCTATTACTTATCCTGTGCCCTGAAAACAAGCTAGACATGCGCAACAGAACTTGATGTATTTGCGGCATGAGGAATTTGTCACCTTTTTAGCTTCATGTGGCAGAAGTTTCAAGGTTCTCCAGTCTGTCAGTTATGTGTTGTTTGAGTGTGAATATATAAGTGTGTGTGTGAGGGGGGCATTCCAGTGAGAGAGGAAAATAAACAATAATACCATGAATTCATGCTAATTAAAGTCTTCTTGTGAATTCTTTCAGATTCATAATGTCAACAGATAAAAAAATGCTCTTGAACACATCTCTACCTTCATTCCCTTATAAAGATAGCATTCATGTAAATCATTCTGGCACAAAATTCAAAAGAGAGCTTATGGCAAACATACAAAGGCAGAGGAATGAGAGTTCTACATCACACGAGAACACTGCCTTCCAGGGTATTTAAAGATTCAGATATATATTTCCTTGCAGACTTACAATTGTAGTGACTTTAAAATAATTTATTTCTCTCATGTATCTTTCCTTATTTCCAATCTGGTTTGCAAGCACTCATTGCAGCTACGTTAGGAAAGTCACAGACAAGCCCTCTGACTACATGTCAATATCAAGCTTCTGTTGATTTGGCTATGTATGCAATTTGATGATACCAGTAAACTGGTCAATTATGCCAAAAATAAACACATAGAATACATGTGTAACTTTTGTTATTGCATTGGCAGGTATAAGTAAGAGATTGGTTTACTAATATATTCACATCCTATGTAGGCCTACATCTTTAAGACAACGAATCGTAGAAGAATCAGAAGAGCTTCTTTGAATTTTGCCACACATTGTAACAACTAATAGGACCTATACTCAAAATGGATTCCAGATGCCGAAATGTACTGGATAGGCCTATTTACAGCCAGATGAACAGTTCATATTCCTTAAATTTTGATGCATATACCTGAAGTGGTGTAATGCCCCCCCCCCCCTCCCAAAAAAAAAAAAAAAAAAAAAAATCAAGTAAACATGCCTTATATAATCCAGAGACTTTTATTCCTGTAATCTCAACAAAAAATTATGCAAAGAAAAACAACAAAAGGATGTGACGGAAGAAAATAAAAGAGATAGATCTCTGGCTTGTTGTTTCTCAAAGGCTTGTTTGTACTTTTGAAAAACAGCAGCTTGAATTCTATGCTGCGACTCTGACCCGAGAATAAAAACAATACCACGTGACAACTGATCCCACACGAGTCAACGGGGAGGGGTTCCTCAGAGGGGACGAGTTTCACAATTGTTTCGCTTTATCCATCTGAACTGAGGAGATCCCCATCATGGCATTGTGGAGGAGTAACATCAACAAGTCTACCTGAACTTCTGTAGGTGGAAAGGGAAAAGAGCCAGTTTTGAAAGGGTTGCTGCGGAACGGGGTCACTTCAATACAAATCAAATCTCACCATTCCTCCTTCCAAAGTTCCACACATTGCTCCCAGCTCCCCCCTTGAATCCCCAAAGAATGTGCGAATTATTAACCCAATCCCATGGTTCTCACCCTTGACCCACCCCACTGATGGGGCAGGGGCGCACCCAGGTGCGAACTTTACAAAGACCGGTGATAATACCGTGGCAGACGCCCAGAGAAACTGTGACAAATGGAGTGGGGAAAATGGCAGGGATAAAAGCATGACTGGAATTTAGGGTGGGGCCGAGGAAAGTTGACCTCGGTTGAACTTATCATGAAAGCTGAGCCTGAAGAGAGCAGTTTGCACCCTGGCCAGGGACACTGGAATGCCTCAGTCTACCTGAATGCTATTTGCTATCAAGCCAGGTGCTTCATTTTTGTTTTGCTTTCTCCCAGTTCCTAGTTTCAGGATAGTTACCAATCCTCATCATACATTGATCTCTGAGAGGAAACTTTGGAAAGCACATATTATGATTTATTCATAGCACAGGCTGCTTTTGGCCAAAAAAAGCCACAAAGATGACCCTTTTATTTCACTGCCTTGTAGCACTGCCCTTTCTGTTGGTGGAACTTCTCTAGCATACATTATCAGCAAACATAGCATGCTTCAGGCAAACCTCTAGAAAGCTTTGTGACTGGCGCAGAATACCTTCATGAGAAAACAATACTGGAAAATTCATTATTAGTATGGTATTTGCTTTTTAGAAGAATGCAGATCATATCAGTAATCTCAAACACAAAACCCATGTGAAACGTGATGACAGGGTTTGGTACTGACATAGGAATTTCTGACTGTGAAGTGCTGTAACATTTTTTTGCCAGATAAAAGAACACGGCCAATAAATCTAATTATTTGGCCCTATAGTGGCACCTTTTTACAGCAAGAAGGTAACTTCACCCATTGAGGATGGACTGATTTTGCTACAACATGCATTTCCCATAGACACTTGCCCGAGTATACATCGTACTTGGGATTTGTCCTCAACAGGTTAACACCCTAATCTATCATCTAAAAACATCACAGACACAGAAATGCACACACAAAAAAAAACAAGAAAAACATATGAAGAAGAGCCTACGTCATCAGAATTCATACACCATTAACTCCCTTCTGATTCTGATCCGATAACACATCAAGTATTTCCGATACATACTCTGCCACGCACATTGCAAAACATCACTTTACATCTTAATGTTTTGTCGGCATTGGACAGAATATGCACGATAATGGGGTCTTCGTCATGTTTGCTTAGCATCCAATCTTCCAAGAGACAGCATGGAAGCCCCCCCCCCCCCCCCCCACTCCACCCATTTCACATACACAAGATTATAATCAACATTACCAGATGGCATCTAGTACTCATAACAGCTCATTGCTTTGTCATTACAACAGCACAAATGTCGATGGAGAAAAGGGCACTACAACTTTACGTCACCAAAGTAATGTTTGATGAGCCCTTGCATCCACTGGAAAAAGCACTATATAAATATCAACTATCATTACTATCAGAAGAGCATTAGTGAATTTCACGATGTGGCCATGCAGTGTTTACAACTGCATATTGGATACAGAGACTAGATGTCCTTATTGTGATTGTCATTCAATTATAGGTCAAGGAGGGCGGGAAGGCATGTCTGCAGATTCATGCTTGGTATCTTTGCTCTCTTTACTGGCTGAGAAGACAGCAACTCCCTAATATAAACCTCCTGCAATCCTGATCCTATGAAAGCTTTCTAAAATTGGAATCTCATGACAAGACTAGGTTCCTTGACCTTGAAATACCTCAAACTTGGAGTGACAGGCTTTATTATTTCCACTCATGCTTCAAATTGATATCTTTAAAGGGATCATATAGTTTTGGTTAAGACCTAATTTCAGGTTTCTAAAATTTTTTGGTGAGATAATGAGAAACCTCTTATGAAATATGAAAGAGCATGTAATTCTATGAGGAATTCAACATTCATTTGATGAAAATTGGTTTTGAAATGGCTGAGATATCCAAAAAAGAGCGATTCTAATAAAGTGTGGGACCCACACTTTATTACGATCACTTTGTTTTACTTTGTTTTTGGATTTTTCAGTCATTCCAAACCCAATTTTCATCAGATAATCTTTGAATTCCTCTTAAAATGGTATGCTCTGTACTATATCGTAGGTATTTTCTCAGTATCTCGCAAAAAGTTAAAAGCCCAATTCTCATCTCCACCAATACTGTACCATCCCTTTAAGCTTGTTCTGACTGCAGCATACAATGTACCATGACTTCAAAATTTGTTTGACTTTGACCCTTTTCCAATCGTATCATAATGAAAATCAAGACTGTTGTCAGTGCACTTCACAAAACTGCTCTGCTCTTTTTCCAACATAACGTCTAGGAGCTCTTGGCTCGTCACACTGCATGCTGCTAGGCAGTAATGTACTGTATATAATATAGCCTCAATGGCTAGCTGGAAACTTACAAATTAAATGTCACTTTTGGTCACAGGAAGTGAAGCAGAAATAAAGTGCAGGAAAGAAGTCATGGGACACAAATTTGCTAGTTTTCTGAGGTGAACATTCCTATGGAACGCTTGTTTGACAACTTGAACCACAAAGTCTGTAGTTTCCTAAAACTGCAATATTTGACTGCAAGAGTAAACAAGCTCTCATCATGAAGCAAATGACCCTCTGAAATTTTACAAGGTTTGATGTGTTTTGCCATTATTTACTATTCATCTCACGAGACTCAAGTATTTCATCAGAAACCATCAGATATACTGAATCCTCACTAATTTGCATCAGTACATTTCAGACGGCTACCCATCCCAACCTTGCAAAGAATCGCATTACCTAACAATGTCAAGCAACAAGTGACCATGACTGATATCTTCAAGATGGTTTCCATGACGACTGTTATCGGACTCCAAGATCGCCATCTCATCTATTTTTGCAAGGCAAATGAAATAGGTTTCAGTTTCAACTCCCACTATTGCACAAAAGAGAACAACAAACATGGACACTATGCATTTCAATTATGTTAATGAAAAATATATTTCATCTTCTTCAAATATCTTTTCAAAATACGTTTTCCCCAACAGCCATCATAATCTAATTTCCAAGAAGTTTTGGTCAGTTCCTAAGGCTGAAAATTGATAATTCACAAAAATTGTTATCTTCGGTAGTTCCATTAAACATCAAGATAATTTCAAAAATTTATAATGATAACAATACCTCCCTATTGCACTAAGGAATTCATCAAAGAGTAGATGGTTCCTTTCTATTCTTATGCGCTTTAGCTGTAATACAGAAAAAGACATGAGCAGCTTGTCACACAGTTGTGAAGAAGAAAAAAGAAACACTTTTTTTTTTTGGGGGGGGGGTTTACAGGGTCAAGGAGGAAAAGCATCTTAACCCTCCTGTGGCTAGAGGAGGATCATAATGTGCATAGAGCAATGTAAACTTTGAGACAGTAGCCGCGAGGGGGTTAAATGGAACCTTGATGGTCAATGACAGATGCAAGCTTGCTACCTTGTCTGCTGCCCTCATACACCTGTCCCATCTCCTCTGTAGCCTGTCGGAATTGACTGGCTTTGACACTGTGCATACTGGAGGCAACAGTTCACACATAAACATAGCTAATCACATTGAAATTTGCTTCACATTTTTCTGTGCAAACAATGCAGAAATTCAGTGTGTTTTGAGGGACTTTTTACAATTACATTTAAATTCAAGACACAAAGAACATTCAGTCTTCAGCTCTGTAACACTGCTTTGACATTAATATTGGCCATAGACACTTGTAATTTGTGTGAAGGGATTAGTGCCCAGGTCATAACCATGGTTCATAAATGACTTGTGAGCACAGTACCATTCTAGTTCATCTAAAATTCTGAACATCTACAATGCTGCCAGACGAAGCATCAATGAAATTCAACAAGAAGTATTTTGTTAACTCCAACTTTTGAGGTATGGACATCATGCTTAATTTCAAACATGGCTACAAAGCAGGTATGCCTTTGATTTAAAATCCCAGACCTTCCACATATTTTACACAACGATTAAGTAATTCACCTATTTATAATTCATTATGTAGGCCTATATTATTATACAGACTTAATGAGTATGGCTTTCACTCTGTGTATATGTGTGTACAAATTTGCTTTTAATTCATGGTTAATGTAATGCAAAATGACATCGAGCAAGTACAACTGATATAGGTCCTACATGTATTTCAAAATTTGTATGACCATATTGTGCAATGACCTGAAATTGTTAATTTTCTGATAATAAGCAATATTGTGCATTTGTAAAATTCAAACCAACTTTTGTAAATTAAATATTTTCTACTTGGTTCAGGTCAAGGGTAATAATGATCATGGCTCTATTATTTACAAATTAATGCAAACTTCACAAGCTCTCAATCACCAATTTCAATTTTCAAGTTCCTCTGAAATGAATCAATAGCATATCACTCTTTCTGCCTCCCCTCAACAAAATATTCAATACCACGTCCTTTTCTTTAAATGACTAAATTTGCAGAGTGAAACACAATGATTGGTCCATTAAACCTGAGGGAATTACCTCATGGAGCGCCAATTCCATACAGAAGATGCGTAGGAGCAGAAAATATGATGTGGGTCAAAGCGATTGATAATGTATCAAAAGCAATAATCAGGGTAGGATTTGTATACTCTATGCCCTTCACTGCAGACGAGCTCATACACTCAAACAGCCAGATAATGAAATCTAATACCAGTGTGTTACAGAGGCTTCACACTCGATTAAAAGAAAGAAGAAATTGTTTGTAATCCCATTTCTGAAAAGCATGTTTAGAGCTATGCTGTATCTAAGCAGTGAAACGCATCCCCATACTGGCAGCTTACTTAAATAAAAAGAGATATTGGACAAATATGATTATAAGAAACATGACTGGGAGAAACACATGATTCATATGATTTATTTGCCAATGTGAAAGGGCTCTCAGGCTCAGATAAAGCATACCACAAACATCTAATGTATCTTTCTGCTGCTTAGAGCAGTAATGTACCCCCTCCCCCTCCATGAATTAAGATCACACTACTTCAGTATAGATGTTTAAATCTCAGCACAAGACAAAAGAAGTTGTTTTGATTTGATGGTAATAGGCCATCCATGATACACAATCAATTTTTGTGTAAGGGTAAAACAATAGTATAAACTAGTACTGTAAGTCCTGATAACAGTATACAATCATGAAGAATGAAAAATTGTCTCCACCGCAATACTTTTAAACAGACAACTATAGCAATTGATATGGTATATAGGCTGGTACAAGTAATAGTGCAAGGGTGTGGTGGGATATTTGAGCATAATGGTGATGCTATTGAAACTGTCAAAAGGATTTTAATATTTTTTAATATCTTTTTGCAAAAAAAAACTCAGATTTTTCTGTCACTGTATTAAGGTTAGATCAGCTATGAAAAACCTTAGATTAGATTTGACTAGCAATACAAGAGCAAGAAAATAAAGGTTATTTAATCACTCATACACTCTTACACAAACATACAAACTCTCTTTCTCTCTCACACACACACAATATCTAACACACATGCAGGGAATCCTTGACAATTTATATTCAGAGCGAGGAAAACATGATGTAACAGCACCCACAAATGATGGATGAGGAGTTCGCAGGAGGAGCATCTTTTGGCCATTATGTATGCAGACACAAAGCACAAGTTACAGGCTCCAACCCTGATCCCTATTCAGCGCGAATTCACAGAACTTGCACAAACTCATAATATCCTTCAGAGATGATGTCATATGAGACTCCGCAAATTTTTTTTCCCCACATATATTCAAGGCAGATTTTACTACAAAAAAGGTTATGCACAAACCTTAAACACACACAGCAATCTAACTGAAGGAAAGCTGAGTGCTTTTTTTTTCTGGTTCCTTCAAAGCGTTGCCTCTTTCACGGTGAGCAATCAAGATGCAAATGTGACGTGTTTAACAGGCCCTTGTCCAAAAGACTTCAATTAGCCAGGTCGATGTGATATCAATAAACTCCATCACGTGCTTGAAATCTCACCAACTCTCTCCATCAATGTCAACCTTGGCGATAACCCCTGAGAATGTAGCATCCAAAAATGCTTGAGTAAACACGGCACAATCGTTAGTCTAACATGGCCTAGCCTTTCCAAACTAGTCGGGGCTTAGAGTACAGGGAGAAAGTGGCAAAGCGAGGCAATAAAAGTAGATAATTCCATTAAGAAGGGAAAATGACAGTGTGTTCTCAGTTTTTCCCATGACAGTCAACATTGCAGTTGTTTACATTCTATGTGAATGTTATGTGTATCACAGACATTATATGGAGTTAAAAGGTAATACAAAAAAAAAAAATGAGATAATGACACCCTCTCCATGAACAAAGCTAATCTTTGTAATAGCACCATAAGAACAGTTTGGCACATGCTTTTGATCTTAATGTGTTTCCTTCTTGGTCCATGTTTTGTTTGTTTTTGTGTTGTTGGTTTATTTGGTTTTTTTAGACTCATCAGCTTAAAAGAAATCAGAAAAATAGACAATTTTGCAACATGAGCTGAGATCATAGAGAGGAGAAATAATACATGGGTCTCTTAATACCGCACTATATCAATGTCATGTCCCTAATCCCAGATTTTCAGCTCATGTGCTATGTGAAACTCTAAAATGTCAATCCTAATTTCATGTCCAGATCAAATTTCGTTGAATGATTCCCAACTTGAATGACGATAGCACAAATCCAAAACTGTGACAGAAACCTCAGTCCCCTGTTCATCACTTGTGCAAACGTATTATTCTACATATATGTCTATGAAACAGCATACACAGATACTGAAGCTCTACCTCAACTTCATTGTCACAAAGCAGTGGCATTTAAAGATGTGAACACTTTATACATTTGTCCATCCAAGATCTTACACTGGAAAAATATGTGTCTAATCAAGATCTTAAGCAAAGTAGATAAAACAAACTGGTCTATAACATTTTAGTAAGTTTGATTAGTTTAGTGAAACATACACATATATTTCAAGATATCAACACTTAATGTTATCCCTTTTCCTCTTCATTTCACTTCTTTCGAGTCAGAAACTTTCCACAATGCCCAAAAGCTAACGTGACTGATGACATTAGGCAAGGTGAATAAACACAAAATTTTCCTATAGTGGAGCACCTCAATTTGTGTGCATCTTACCCAGGACTTCAGGGAAAGGAGAAACTGAGAAGTTGGAAAATATAAACAATAAATTTGCATATCACTGCTTAAAGTTGTTGATGTGATATCTACAACTTTCTTGTTATGCTGCTATGATAGTTGACTCACTGGATGAGGTAAAAAAGTTACCAAATTTGCTATTTGAGGGAGGACAATTTTTCAAAACTCTGCTGGACATTTTTTTTAGTATTATTATCATAAAACATACCATTGAAATTCTGTCTTCGTGCATACCCCCACAATGAAGGAGCAGTACTGTAAAATGGTGACCATTGTCAATATCTACATAGTACTTTTTGAAGAATCGCTGAACGGTGACACATGATTAAGGATTTAATTTACCCAAGAATCTAGCTTGGTTACTTTAGATTACCTCCTCTATATTATTGCTGTTTTGTTTTCTTCACTAACAGATGTCCTTGCAAATTCTAAGGCCTCTACAATTTGGCACTGGAATGTAGCTATTTGCATCTTTTTCCCCCGTGCTTGCATGATGCGCATACATTGACTCGAGTCTGTGAAATGCAATCTAAATTTCATATGTTCTGCGTCCAGCGTGTATCCATGATGGGAAATCAGAAAAGCGTTGCCGTGTATCACCAGCCATAGGGATCACTCCCCGTGTATAGAGTTACTCAACAGCGGGATGATGTCTCCTGTAATATTGATCTGTAGTCTTTTCCCCCTCTTATCTTGGCAGCTTACAAGACTTCCAGCCAGGATTTTTCCACAAGGAGAGGAGGATGCTCCTTTTTTTTTCCTCCTCGAGACGCGTCATCTCGTGGGCAACAGGGCCAACATCATCATCTTATTCTCTATCTTTAATGACATGCCTTTCAATTATCCACAAACGCGCCTAGTCGATCTCCTTGGGGTTTTATAGCACCTTACAGTTCTGTTTGCTTTCAGTATTCTTCTATTTCTTCACTTCTTTAATTCGCCATTACCTATCTTTATCATCCACTAAACAAAAACGTATGGTGCTTACTGCACGTCGTAAAGCGTTTGATTATCACAACTCGCACACATTAAAGTGGAGGCCATGAAGCTTTTGATTATCCAAACTACAAACCAATCAATATCCGCAGCAGCTGTGTTCCTCGCCACTACACGCTATCTTCCTTCAGCATTTTAAGAGCTTTCCCCGCTGTTTTATCTCAAATACCAACTTTTCGGGGGTAGAAAGAATCAATAGATTTCTGACATTCTCGGGAGCGTATAAAACCACTATGTTAATTCTCTCTCTCACCTCCGTTTTGCTTGAAGCTTCAATCCACTTCACCACGTCCACCATCACTTCTCTTATCATATGCTGATGAAATTGCCATTCAAAGGGTTGCGTGAAATACAACCAACTTGGCTCACAAAAACCATCAAATTTCCCCCAAAATTGCTCGACCAGACACATGTGGCTTTGACAAATTAGTTCTTCTTTTACTTTCGTTGTTTCGAGGATTATAGTTCCATTTAAGCAATGTGAACAACAACCTTACCTCATTTGCTCATTGTCACGTCAAATCATGAATGTCATGTGGTAGAGATTGTTGTTTGTAAAAACTGACATACACCTGCCACTTGCTAGAAGGCTGCACCACTTTCATTCACATCTTCCTACGTCCTTGACTGTAGCAATTATTTACATATTGATACACATTATTTGTGCCATTACGGGCATTCACAGTGGCGGTGAAATACTGCAGTATGTGGTAATTTGTGAAATGAATGAAAATATACCACAAAGTATACCACAAAGTACACCACAAAGCACATGCCAAAATGCCATGGTATTTAGGGCGGTAATTCAAACTTTGCATGAGATATCCATGTGAGCTTTGTGTGTGAATCGCGCAGCATAATACCACCGATTCCTACACTGGTGTATTCTCACCTGACCTGACATACTTTTTCCCGTGGGAGATACGCCCATGCGCAGTGCTTATTACAAATACCATGGTGTTTCACGACTGAGAACAGTACTCAGTGATTGGATTTACCACATTTTCTATTACAACGGTATTTTGCTAATGAGACTGGTGCAAACGAATTACCATGGTATTTAATCCCATGGTATTTCAAATGTGAATTCACCTAATAATGCCTCCCGAAGTGCACCAAATTTGGTACCAAAATAATGCTTTGTGTCATTCTGAGCCCTGGAGAGGAAAGTGGCTGAGACAGGTAGGGAACATAATAACACCCAGACAGGGGTGCTGCTCATCACCTGTCCGCACCCCCTTGACACAGATAAAGTGGGGGGAAGGGTGAGGACCTCACCTTATTTCCTTCCTGGAGGAGCACTCTTCAGTTCCACGGACTGGGCATGGACATCTGCCTTGCTGACAATGGCACTGACTCGACCGGAGCCAAGCCTGATTTCTCAGTGGTCATCAAGTTGGGGCAAATTTCCTGCCAGGGGTGAGAAGACAAAGAGAACTTTAGGGAGTCACCTTAATAGGATGGAGGTAATTTTGGATGAAGATCCCTCAAGAGGGAATTGTTGAAGAACACCACGAGTAAAACAAAAGAGCAGAGACATTACCAGCAACTGCAGGATGGCTACTCTATTGATATAATACCAACCTTCAAAGTTAGCTGCCCCTGTATACCAAGCCATGTGGAAGTTCTTTAACATGAATAGATTCATACTAGATAAGAAATGACCGCATGTCACAAGTCAAAATAATGAGCTCTTAATCATATTGTAGGTGTGGAAGAAGATGAGATTTCATAGGCATGCATGGATAAGTTATTCCTTACGTAGGAGAACTGGATACATGAATAATGTGAGTGTGTGCACTGCATGTTTGCATTGAGAGTGGTCGACAACAGCTTCCACCAATTATCACTTACAGTGCTGTGCTTTCTGTATTTTACCCCCCCCCCCCACATACTTCCAGCAAGTGTCATATGTATCAGAAGGAGCTCCCTGGTGGCCGCAATAAGATGAACAGTCCGCCGTGCATGCAAGGTATCCACCGACATCTCCTAGGCTCACTTTCCCCTTTTCTCTCTCCCTTGCTTTTCGCTCCCTCCCTCTCTCTCTCAGTCGACCAGGACTTGCCGACTTTATGCTGTTCACGTCTTGCTGTGAGGAGTGTGATACGGGATGGTAAGACACAGGAGGAGCAGCAAACACGCCTGCATTATTTATCTTTCTCCGCTGGCAGCTGCACCTCCAACAGAGTCTTCATGGGAAAGATGGGGAACTAGTCTTCATTTTCCATGGACATTTCTTCTGTAGTTGAAACCTTCAGCAAGAAATGGTTTTCTTCCCACTTTCCCCTCTCCATATGTCTTATGTCATTTTCATTCACCCCAATTTTTCAATCTCTCCTTCTCTCCCTCTCCCTCTCTTCTCTCTCTCTCTATCTTCCTTGTCATAAATGTTCATATCCATTATTTCAACATTCAAATTACCATTGGGCTTGATATGTATAGTCACCTAGTTCTACCACTACTGCATTCACATTGGCCACAAGTTGCTCACCAATTCTGGAGCAGATACACAACTTATCTGTGACTTGTGCATGATGGCTGTTGATGTGAACACTTGCATCATGTCTACAGTGTAGATATAAGATGGTATTGTGGCAAGTCTATGGATTTAGGGGATATTCTTAGCACTTAAAAAAATACAGTGTAAAATGATTTGGGAAAGAGTAAGAAAGTGCTTTCCTCGCAACATAATTAACGGCCATACAATCAATGAACAAAGAAAATGGCTGCAGCTTTTCATCCGTAGATTAAAAAAAAACAACTTAATAGCAAATAATAAAGAAGAGCTTTATGCGCAACATCACGGTTTCATGTCATTTTTTTTTCTTTTTTAAAAAAATGATCAGTGACAGCGGGCATCAATGACGAAAGAACATCTATCTAGAAACCCTGAAAGTATCAAAAGAAGTTTTAATCTTTCACCTCAGATATCAAATATGGAAAAAAAATGAAAGGATTTGACATTTTGTCAGCCTGCGTCTGTTCTTTTCTGCTTGAATGTATTCTGTTCCACCTACACCCTTACCACTTACTGATCTCTCTACTGACCTGAGCTGACTAACCCTCCAATTCTCAAAGGCTGGGAAAGCTAATATCAACTCTGACACTACTCATTAGGGCCCTTAATCAAGGGCAAATTGAGTAGGAATTGTAGCGTACTTTCTCTAATCTTGAACATGTACACAACGATTTGACTCATCCTCTTCTTGTGCAGAGATATCTTTGACCGGTGCATTCAGACCTGAGTGACCCCAAGTCTGCCGAGAAGCCACGGTCAAACGAAAAATGTGACCACAGGCTCTGACGCAATGATCTTTAATGTGCTGATGGATCAAAAGGAAAGTTTGTGCAAATTTGAGCAGGACCATACACATATACAACTGATAAGGACGACAAATCATGTTGTATAGTTATATCGGCAATGCAGACAAACTTACAGCAGCAGTGCTTGTGTACTGCTGAACTCCATCATCTGTCTGTGGAGAGCTTGAATCATTGTCAGTAAAATGTACCTTTAAAACAAGCTAGATCTGATATCTTTACCCTTAAATTACATGTTTAACCCTCATAAACAAGCCTTTTTGGATGAATGTGGAATAATAAACAAGCAGAGCTGCCTTTCTTTCTCAGACATTCCAATGTCATTCAAGTCAAAGTAAATTTGTATCAAAAGAGCTGCATATGTATCAGTAGTTGCGTTCAGACGGTGATCCTTAACCTCGAGGATAAGCTAACTTCGAGGATAAGCTCTATGGGGAGCCAAGTGAGGCAGGGTCTATTTCATTATGAATTAAGTCATTTCGTAACGAAATCAAACGTGTGACACTTGGTGCCCCATAGAGCTTATCCTCGAGGTTAAAGATCACTGTCTGAACATAACTAGTTTCAGTCCTCATGGTCGATTGTACATTCCTCACATACTATTGATACAGTGGGCTAGAATTATCATGGCCTAAACTGTATGGACTCATTAGTAGGAATGTACACAAAGGATAATTACTAAGCTAATTCATCACGATGATTTGATAGTTTATGACATCATCCAGATATTTATCATACGAAAATTTCTTGTTCGAATCCTGCATGAACATTTCAGAATACTTTCAATAAGTTGTGTTTTGTTGTTTGTTTGGTTTTTTTTTTTTTTTTGTCATGGTTCTCCCCTAATATGCTGCAGCTTGACAGCTAGTTTCATGCTGGTAATGGAATTAATGTTCATGAAATTAATCAGACAAATTAAATGTAGCTTTCTGTAAAAATTATTTGGTTCTGTTTGTCCAAAATGTCTATGCCCTGTTTGTCTTTATAATATCAAAGATATACATTAAGCATCAAATGTTACTTTCATCATTGCAGATTACAGATCAACCTTGCACATGAATTATCTCTGACATTATCAGCTATATTTCCCTTTTAAATGCAGGCGTACATTAAGTCATGGCTGCTGCCTTGCATCCAACCAGCAATCCGACATTTTCAGGTCGAAATATACCTAATTGTATTATGAAGATAAACAAACAGCTGATCATTGTTGGAGGAGGGAGGGGCCCAGATGAGTGGGGATGTCACATAATGTTTTTAAAGGGACTGTACAGTATTGGTTGAGGTGGGGATTCATGTTTTGAACATTCCTAAGTGAGATAATGAGCAACCTTTTATGAAATATGAAAGAGCATGTAATTTTAAGAAGGATTCAATGTTTATTTGATGAAAATTGGTTTTCAAATGGCTGCGATATCCAAAAAAGTAATAATAATAAAAGGCGACAGGCCACGCCTTTTATTAGGATCTCTTTGTTTCACCTTGTTTTTGGATATCTCAGCCATTTCAAAATCGATTTTCATCGAATAAACATTTGATACCCCTTAGAATTGCATGCTCTTTGACATCTCATAGAGTGGTTTCCGAATATCTCGCAAAACGTTAAAAGCTAAATCCTCACCTCGACCAGAACTGTACACACCCTTTAAAATCCTGAGGCGCACTGCAGCACTTGGCTCATTTTAGTTGGTTTGAAACAGCCATCCTACTAATGATATATACTGTAAAAGTGGATATTTTCGCGCGACTTATTTTTCGCGCTTGGCCGGGTAAGATCAGTTTCGCGTGTTTTTAATTCCGCGTAATCAAGACATCAAGTACAGGAACATATGGCAAGCAAAAGCATTTGCATGCTTTTATTTTTGCGCTAGTTTCTGGTTGCGCGAAATGCACGAAAATTTCAACACCATGAATATTTCCACTTTTACACTACATGTGCCTCAAATAGGAATTGGACAGGATAAAGAAGCATTTTAAAGTTTGAACACCTGAATGCGCATTTCATATGCTGGGCATACCTGTCAACCATGAAATTTAGTAAATATGAATAAATTGGATTTTTTTTTTTTTGCAAAAAAAAAAAAATCTATTCTTTTTAATCATCCATCTTCCATACACCCTTATTAGTAGGTGTTAAAAAAGTAGGACCACAGGGAGTGAATGAAGTTTCTTCTTTCCAAAGAAACAGGAACATTCCTATTGAATGTGAAAAGTTGCAGGTACGGTTGAGTAACATACCTGAGTGTACAAACAAGCATTTGTAGATTGATATGAAACACTCAATTCACCAAAAGTACCTGCCTTTACACATCCTTTACACATCATCCATGATTCTGTGGTCAGTTCTCATCTATAATGTCAGTTGCTAACAGGAAGGAAAGCTACTGTAAAATGAGGAATGTTCGTGTGCATTATAATTTCGTGAATTTCGCGAGAGCCAAGATTCGTGAAATTAAAATGCATGCAAAAGTTCTTGTCTACACCATATGCATTGAATGTTAGCTCCAGGCAACTCATGAAAATGTCATGCCGCGAAAAAGACCATCGGCTCCAATTCGCGAAAATTTCATGCCATGAAAATATTGTGCTTTACAGTATGTGCAAAGATGGCCTTACCTCCATGACAATTCTGACATAGATTACACCAGATAAGGACTTAAGAATGCTGGTCAGAAATTGAAATTAGAATCTGCATTGTTGGTTGCACAATAAGCCTTGGTATAATCCATCACTCCATATTATTTACATCACTGTGTAATTTACCTGAATATATAAGTATCAGGTGATTCAACATCTTTTTACTCAAAGGTTAAAATGTCACGAAAGCATAAGTGTACAAATAAAGTAGACTGCACATCAAAAGACGTAGCTTTCCACTGCACCTTATCAATAGATGTATCTATGTTTATACATGTGCATACCGTATGTAGAGAGAGAGAGAGAAATGAAATAGAAATCAATATTTCGACAAGGGCAGGGTAAATGTGTGAAATGCATTGGGCTGTTGATGTTATATATTCACCACATGGCATACCACAGATCATATTCATCATGTGTGATGGCCTAGAGTTTAAGATCATCTACACACGATGAGTGAGCTACATATATTACTACTCATAGCCGCCTATCAGAGATGACTGAAGTCAAATAGAAAATATCACAATGAAATTCCAAACACTGGGAGCTAAATCAGTGTATGAGGGAGAAGATTAATGATAGATAGGTATGGTGGGAGATTAAATGTCATTCATTACGCGAACACATTGGGACGATCTGCCCAAAAGCGAAATTTGCCCGTACAGTGTGTCTAATCCTAATAACGAATGATCAACGGCTCAACACGATCCACGTCAACAATTCATCGTGATTTGTGGAGACAGTCGCAGGGGTTGGCTTTCAGCTCAAATGAATTCGTCCCCCATACCAACAGAGCCACTGTCCTGGGTAACAATTAAAAGCCAACTGTGTTTGACGCATTTAATGAGGCTCATTATGCATGGCATTGAGTTCTAATATCCAGACTATCTCGCATCGAATCTGGACTGCATCTTTTTTTTTCCCACCTCACATCTCCTCCTGGTACCCTGCTACATTTAGCAATCAACAGGCAGTGAACGCCGCTCATCACGACACGTCCATCCCGACGACGTAAGTGCCAAACAAGGTCGTGCTCGGTGCGGCCAATCGCATAATTAATGTTCAATCGTTCATCACACGCCACAGAAGAAAATGAGGATGGGGGGAGAGAAAGAATGGAAGAATGGATGCATGTGTGTGTGTGTGTGGGTGTGGGTGTGGGTGTGTGTGTGTGTGGGATCAGGGACGACATCATTTCCTGGAGGCCATTACACAATCTTCTCTGACCGTCATCACCACACGGCTATTTACATGCCTCCGCTCAAACTGGCCATTATGACCCACTAAACAGCGCGCAATAAAAAGTGGGCAAATATTGGAGCATGGAAGGATTAATTATACGGACTTAATTAATTGTCATGGAATCGGAGATGCAGTAAGAATTATGCAAAGCCTGAGTACATATCTGGGTCCATCACTGAGACTCCGCTGAGTCAATGTACATAGAGAGTGAGATGGCAAGGGGAATCAATAGATTCGGACAACGGCTTAACACCCTTTATGGGACGGCAGAATTTGAAGATGGTGATCCTGTGTGAAATATGCTGCATTTGTCCATCTGTGTGTACTGAATGCTCCGTCTTGGTGTTTCCTTAATCAATTCATCCCCCCCCCCCTTCCATGTTTGCCAATTATTGGATCCCAAGCTATAAAATGCAAATAAGAATTTATGGTTGCAGTTTACAAGGGCCCATTACACTACCTACTGCACTTTTAGAGGCTTAGGCAAAATTCTGCGAGTCGCGAGGGATGTAGTACGGTGCGAGCCGATCGAGAGACCAGTCTCGGCTTGATAGAAAGCCTGTCTGAGACTGCCGAGAGCAAAGGGTGAGAAGTGATAAATATGTGGCAAGTTTGACACACGCGCTTCACCCGAGCCGTTTCAATTTAAACAAATATCAATTTCACCCGAAGAAAACGGATTGCAGGACGTACTGCTGCAATTAAGACAGAAACTGTGAGGACTCTTTCTTCACCTCCATCATTATAAATGCATCCACACTCCTTTGTGTACTGTTTGGTCACAGTACCCCAATACACTGAGGCATGGGGGGGGGGGGCTCCTTTAAGCAGGTCGACAGCTATTGGTCTAATACTGCAATGCAAGATTCTTCTTCTTCTCTTTTTAAATTAGTAACAAGAGACAGTTTTACCTTTGGGAAGAAAGCACTCCTGATGTAATTCTTTATCCCTAGTACATTTAGTTGTCAGTTATTTTAAGTAAGTAAATTCTTGTCATCATGTATTTATGTAGCCATGGCAACATAGTTCTTTGAACTCTACCAAAACTCCTGTGATCAAGTTCTTAACCTCACCCGATTCCAACTACTGTCTAATTGTATACTTCATGTGAAACACTCTTGTCTCCAGGTTTGTTTCTTTTGTTTGTTTGTTTTTCTCACAGTATAACTGAAATATTTGGTGTAGCACACACACACAAAAAAGCATTATAATGTTGCATGATGCCATGAGAAAGAATTACTTCTAACAAAGTAGTGATAAAAAAAGCATCAGAGATATCTTAAGTAATATTTACTTACATTTCACAATAAAAAGAATATTATTTACATCTCAACAATGCTCAGCTCCTACGAAGCATATCATTGCTGTTCCGACGCTTTTGTATATATTCCATCAAATGTTGCTATTAATGAATGCTGTGCACATGGAGTGAATTTGCTATAATATACTGTCTTTAGGTGGTGAAAATTATGAAATGCTCATCCATTTCCAAGTCTCTTAGGCATACTTCAGTACTCTAGACATTTAATTCAAGCCTCGTCAAAACATGCCTGGGGTGCAACGAGAAAATATCTAATGTTTCCAGGATGTCTGAATGGTAAATTAGGGATTGAATAAAAGGCAAAAGTGAGAAAGAACAAGAGAAGGCAGAAAATGAACAATTCTTCGAAGAAGAAGAAAAAAACAAGAGTCAATGCATGACTGTCAACAACCTGAGGCAAAATTTGATCATTGAGCTAAGGCCATTCCACTCTGTGGGCATTCTCAAGTGTGTTTATTATGACATTGACATGTATATATTTGACTTGACTGGTATATTCACAAAAGTGAAATGGAATCGTATTTACTAAGAGCCGACGTACATGTTGATGATTTGAATATCATCTAATCACAGCACAGATGCCATTAGAGGGTAGTCAAAGGAAAGGCAGAGTGGGAATACTTCATGTACTTTCAATCAAATTACCCTGCACTTTGTAATGCACAAAATTCCTACACTCTTATCGCGTATGTCATTAAGACCTCCGAATGTGTCAGTTTGCGCCCTCGTATTTTGTTTTCCAATAAACCTCACACCACTCTAATAGCGTTTTCACTCAACATCGAGAACAGCCCCCACCAGAAGGAGAGGTATGTGTTCATGCAGCAGTAAGGAATTTCATTAGAAAGATGCAATATTGCCTGAATGAGATCTAATAAAAGGGGCCTGAAATAACGCTGATACAAGGTTCAACAAAATTCCCACACTGGCCTTAATGGAAATACAAATCCACATTTTTTATTCATTACCTTTAAGTTCTGATAAAATACCAACAACAAAACCTTGTGTGCTTTTTTTTTTCATTATTTGTATTATGACAAAATTGAACATTCCTTTTGTAAAATTACAAAGAATGCATGGTAAATATCTCCAGAAAGAAAACGTAAAGTGAAAAAGACATTTTGAGTAACTGCCCGTACTCAAAGAGACAAAAAGAATACAAAAACCTACAATTCTAGTCTGAATATATAATATTTTGCATTAAGATTTGTGCCCATAACCTTAGAAAATTCAACTACTGTGGGGTAAATTTGAAGGGCACTGAACTACAATGTAGTGCATCTTATCATATACATACAATATATAAGAATCATTCTGCTTTTGGCTACCATCATGCAGATAGATACAATATTAGTTGATTTATCGTTTCGCAGAGTTTCTCTACGATTCTACAAATTTTGCGTAATCAATGTCTTTTGTTACAACTACTGTGTCACAAAATTAAAATGTTTAAATGCACCGGTTTACTGCTGTAAAACCAGAAATTCTTGTTTGCATGAAACTCTCACAAATTTCAAGAGCAGCCAAGATTTCCCAAAGTAGAATACATGGTGGAAGATTTGTCTTCACAATGCATTTAGAGCCAGTGGCAATTTACGAAAGTTTCATGCTGCAAAAAAGGCAGTCTACTCCAATTCTTGAAAGTTTCATGTCTCGAATGTTTCTGGTTTTACAGTATGTGGTTTCACATAAGAAAGAGAAAGAACACCCACAGTCAAGCAGAGGAAGGAAAATGTCACCACAGGGTAAGGCATGTCTTTTAATAGACACATTCATGCACACCCAATAACAAGTTTGAAACTTGAGTTTTGCAATACAATGCGAAAACCATCAATTCATGTGTGTTGAACATGAAGAATCATTAATCATCACGATCAGTATCACAATGCAGAAATCAGTCCCCTTGATTTTTCTACACACTGCGATAAATTGTCCTGCATAACACGTGTGAACAGTACCGAAGAAAATTCATTTTTGCATCGCCATGCGAAAACTGATTACACCTGTAGGTGAATGCTGCTTGTGAGGCAATCAGACATTGTTGTCTGCCATCACAAACAA
This sequence comes from Diadema antillarum, assembly GCF_040938485.1. Lineage (NCBI taxonomy): Eukaryota > Metazoa > Echinodermata > Echinoidea > Diadematoida > Diadematidae > Diadema > Diadema antillarum. The sequence continues at coordinate 2,006,784 of NW_027271721.1, forward strand.
AATGAGGTATGTACAGGAGCATAGCTGAGTTACAGTGTCTATCGTTCACTGATATGTACAAATGCCCTGCAACCAATTGTGAAAGAATAGCAATTACTCAATCACAGTATCAATAATATATCATATTTAATAGCTCTTGGACACATTGGGACCGTCATACTATTACACCTCAGCGAGCCTGTCCATCTCGCATCGTGGCAAAGTTGGCTTCGTTCTCTAGTGGATTTTGGTTGTTGTGTTCAGTTATTGGTACTGAAATAGCTTGAAGGCCTACGCTAAGTTACAGTTTGAACAACGAGTGTTGCACTTCACTTGAACGCTAGCAGACTGTGCAAATAAAACTTATTCAACTGGGAGTTAGCTGGTGTTCCCTTTATAACAAAATTTAATGAATTATTTCCATCTTACTAGTAAACATGCTGTTCTTATGCTCACAAACAGAAATAGTCCAATGCTTTCCTAGTTTGGGATGTGATCATTCTGTTTGACAGTATTATTCACACAATGCCCTGATTACAAGCCTAAAATCATCTCAATCATTTAGACTTGGAATTTGGGCAGATAAACATCATTAAAAAGCCAGAATGTAAATGCACTTTATTTATTTTACCGTGCTCATCAACCACACGCAAACACATGGGGTACAGCAGTATGTTCAAAATGAGATGGTTGATGAGACGGAGGTAGCTCTGTAAATTGATACTTGTTCTCAGCAAGGTCATCTCCTGGATGACAGGAAGCCATGGCAGGTGGGGTGATGTAGGGGGAGAGGAAGGAGTTAACTGTTACCAGTCTGGCAGGCATCACTACCAGAGAGCTGGTATCCGTGCCAATGAGCTGGTAGCTATTGTTCTGAGCGCCGCGCATTGTTCCACGCTTAATGGCAGCGAGTCGGCCCGTGGATCAACACCGCATCAAAAATAGCCCTCCCGTGTTTTCTTCACGGCAAGCCTGCATGCATCTGCTTTAGGCATTACCCTGCAGGTAGCGATGGGGTAATAAGACAAGGTGGCAAGATCATAAGCTTCCAATATGCGGCTGGCAAATTAGTGTGGCGCCTGCACCAAACCAAAACAACAACTAAAAAAAATTCTTCCATGTGCCTCACACCCCACGCAAAAAACACCATACTCTCAAAATATTCCATGCACTATCCTCATGTGACAATTTGGGTCACATATTTCATGTTAGAATCAGAATTGGAGACAATTTGGCTTTTTTGAAAATGAGAAGCAATCTACATCCATTGTTGGCAGTAGTACGAACACCTTAGTTTGACTGTAAGTATCTAGACTCATATTCAATTTAAGTGCTACATTACCACACCTTTCTTTAGTATATGATCCAAATATTCAGTGTTTCACATGATTCATGAATGCTTATCAAGCTACACTAGCAATAAGTAATGTATAGATAGATAGATAGATAGATAGATAGATAGATAGATAGATAGATAGATAGATAGATAGACAAATAGAGGAAGCGATATGGAGGTAGATAGAGAACAAGATATATCATATATATGGGCCGTATAGGGATATGAGATATACTCTGACATTTATATAGACTCCTAAATGCTCAAATTACGACATTCAAAACAGCATGTTTTGTCCAAATCCTGTCACATTTTGATGCATCTATGCATTTCCGCGTAGTTAGCTAGTTGATCTTTTTTGCGCGTATTGCTTTGTTAAACTTCCGCGCCGTTTTCTGGCGTTTGCGCGCAGCGGCGCTAAGGGCCCTTTTCTCGCGTCACGGCCCATATATATATATATATAATATATCATTGGCATACGCCAAAAGGGCCTTAAAAACTTCCCTTGCTATGCCAAAAGGGCCCTAATAGTGTACAAAGTCTATAACATTAAGGGCCTTTTGGCATAAGACTGAAGATATACAGTGTTACATAAATAAAGCAGAAAGCTAACAAATACATTGCAATGAAATGTGACCCAACACACTAGCAGAAAATATGATGAAAGCAAGTCATTTGCTGGCAAGTAGACAAGTGATCAAAATTTCCATTCTAAGTGTTTGCTCACAAAAAAAAAAGAAGAAGTAGAGAATCCATATGTGTTCTGCAACCAGTGTGAAAATCCCAGAGTTCAATTCACAAATAAGCATTCTTTTTGACCTTGCTGATATTGACTTTATGTGTACCTTTTGTAAATAATGTAAATATGTTGTTTACCTGTTGGCAATAAAAAGTAAGCATTCTTTTTTTTTCAAGCATTTATAACAGACAATACTCCTTCACTACTGCAGTGCATAAAATTTCAATTTCCTACATAGTGTATGTAGACAATGTACTTCCACAGCAACAAACCAATGTCCATGAAAATTTATTGCAGAATTCTTATGCAATATTTTGCCTGTTCTGGTGATAAACAATAAAGTCAATATCTACTGCTGTCAATAAAACTTATGACACTTAGAAAGGACTACTATGAACAATAGAATATCCATATGCTGATGCCAAGAAGAAAAAAAATAAAGCTCAAATTAATATGTTTTTCCTCAGGAAAAATGACTCATCTTTGTATTTCATGCTGATTAGAATAACAAGTATGCATAAACTCTTGGCTATCTACCTTCCCTCTTTAATGCCTGGCCTCAGAAGCAGTGATATTGATCTACAGTAGATGTAAAACTGTTGAGCAGTACACCAGCTTATGGAAAACGTTCACTGGTGTAACTGAGATGCAAAGATTTCAAGCAAACGGCCGACCTCTAACCTTAATGATGCCACTGGTGTAACATGATGATGATGTCCCATAAGAAGAATCTTGCCAGAGGGCACACTTTGCGTTTGTCAAGGAAGCATGACATTAGCATTCACTGGGATGCATGTTACAATCTCTCTCCTTCCTCTCGCTCATCTATCTATCTGTCCATTTATCTATCTGTCTGTCTATCTATCCATCTATTTATCCATCTATATTCATATTTATCTATTTATCTATTCATCTATCTATATATTCATCTATCTCATATCCATCTATCTATATATCTATCCATCTATCTATCTATCCATCTATCTATCTATCTGTCCGTCTATCTAACCATCTATTTATACATATTGATCTATCTATCTATTCATCAATCTTATATCCATCTATCCATCTATCTATCCATTTATCTCTCTATCTTTTTATTTATCTGTCTATCTATTTATCTATCTATTTATCTATCTATCTATATATCTATCCATCTATCCATCTATCTATCCATTTATCTCTCTTATCTTTTTATCTATCTATCTATCTATCCATTTATACATCTATCTATGTATAAATATATCCATCTATCTATCTATTTATCTATCTGTTACCTATCTATTTATCAATCTCTCCAAAGGTATACTCACATTTCATTTCTAATATGACAGAATTGTTAGCACTGTAAGTCTCAACTGTAAATTGCTTTAGTGTTCTTCTGCTGAAAGACATTAATTCTTAGATGTGTGCAAATCATTGCATATCATATCACATGTTATAGGCATGATGAATTCTACATTGCCCTTAGCATGCTAAGAAATCAACAGTTTCTCTGACATTTTTACATGAACATTACGCCTCAAGAATCACACAGATATGGTTTCACTTCTTTCAAAATTCCTAGAATCAATATCAATATTTTCGGTCTAAAATGAATGATAGAAAATCACACCTGTATTTAACAAGAACTGCATTCTCCACTGACCAAACATATCATCAGCGCTGTTATGTCTGGGAGTGTACCTATATTGATCATTGTTCTACTGACAGTCAGACATATCAATGCTAACATCTGATAAAACAAATCCATATCCAATTTCTAGACCATCTGGAGGAGAGTAAATACAGACTCCAATCAACCAGATAGTTCAGTCTACAGGTGGTTGGGATACAGGCAAAAAGCACAAGTCTAAGAATGGCGACATTTGAACTGTAATGCTCAACCAAACACGATTTTCATGTGCATATAGTACCCATGTGCATACTGACTTGCATACACAATGCTCTGCTTGCTAAGCCGTTCACAAACTGCCCATACCAGATTCGGAGCAAATCAATGACGTGTGTGAAAACTGGTGATTTGCACCTGTGCTTATTTTTTTTATTTTTTTTTTTGAGGGGGGGGGGGTGGGAGGGGGTTGGGGGTTACACTTTCATATTCAGAGTCTGCACTGAAAGGCAGGGAGATCTGAGTCCACGGTCCGTATTGATTAGGCCCTTTAAACCAAGTAATCAATACTTTCCATTCAGACTCTGTAGCTGAACATGTGGCTTGGGATTTGAGAGTGTGCGGCATGTTTGCAGCTGGGCTGTCTGCATCTGTGCCAGCTAAATCAAAGAAGATAACTGTCTAACCCCTCCCCCCCCCCCCCTTTACACGTCCCTCAATTTTCAATGGCAAGGCAGTATAGGATAATCACACAGCTTTGTGTGATCACAGACAAAGGGTGTATCTAATTTTTTTAAGCACATATACTTTGGGACACCCAGGGCAGACATAGGGCAAGCAGAAATGATAGACAAAGAAATTAATACTAATTTCTATCAACTCTATAAGGCTATGAAACTTCATTAGACAATGCAGTACTATTACAGAAAAGAAGGAAAGTCTATCCTTTCCCTTATTTGATACACACAGAACATCCAATTCCAGAAAAATATCCACATATGGCATTCCATCCTACAGAGAAAAACACATCCTCAAAGCAGATACCTGTTTTTCTCCATTAGGCCTACACATTTTTCCCACAAATACAGAATCCACTCGACCTATATACATTTTAACCATTGGTTATTTTATTCTACACTGAGCCTACCGTAGATCGTAATGAAGAAAGGGAAAGGAGGGATGCTATTCACAAAAACAAAATGTAGTTCTAAAGGAAGAGTCAGTTTCTTTTCTGTCTTTCTTTTTAAACATCTCTTGAATACATCGTATCATAGGATGATTTCAAATTTGGGTTTAAAATTACTGTGTGCATGCATTATTTATTGCCATGTTGAGCATCTCTTTGTGGAAGTTAGGGCCAACCCTATTTGGAAGTATGCATTAAATTAGCATATTTTAGTAAAGTGATCTGTGAGAAATCAAAGTTTACGTCAAAAAGAGCTGATATTTGCCACTTTTCTGATTCTAGACAGATCTGCCTTTCAAAATTCAAAGAGAAGTATAGCTCCCTCTATTGTTGGGATTTCACTAAATGATGCATACCAAAATTTACACTGGCATCTCCAACAGCACTTTTTAACATATCTAACCATTTCTCTGCCAGGGACTTTGAACAGTGTGTACAACACTACAGGGTTTTTTGTACCAATCGTCACTCAAATCACACAAAGTGTTTAACTATTCAACTATGAGTTACCATAGATTTTGCTCAAGCTACCAAATTACAACAAAATTTGTAAAAAATATATATGCATGACTCTATCATACTGAGACAACCCCAAACATGTCTGCATTTTCCACCCTTATCAGTATTTCAGAGGAGAATGTTGGGACAAGAGAGACGCTTTAACGTATCGAGTGACCAAGTGTCGGCATTATCTGCATTAAATACCACCATTATGAGCAGTCGGGGACATTCAATACTTGCCGAGATGTCGGGACGAAGACCGTCTCACAAGGGCCCCGTCACTTTGCCCAGAGCGATGCAGGACGATAAGACGAAGAGGAAAGAACTAGACATACCGACAGAGAGGAACTCAAGGTCAGCGCACAGCCGTGGCGCGGGCCACCAGATCCGAAGAGTTGCTCAAAATCACTCCAAGAGATGGCAATCGCATGCCGAGCTCATAAACGAACAACCATCATTGGTCATGTCTCATGTTTCACTGTCGATGACAATTTCTCTTGGCTCTATGAAGAGCTTGATAAAAGACGACTTTATTCTTATTCAAATGACTGAATTCATGACCTTTCAAACTGAAATGCAGATGTATGCACTCTGGATAAGCTGTGTATCTTTCTTTTTGCATGATTTTTACAAAGATAATAGGCAAAATTTTGCTATTGGAGAAAATTCAGTGAGTTACACTCACAGCAGAATATTGTCGTGGCAAATCCAAATGTGCTTATTTTCATGAATATAGTGCCATCACAAGTACGTCAGCACTATCATTACAAGCAGAAAGCTCACTCCAAAGTGCAAAGTTAAATCTCACTGGCTTTTGAGCCCAGTGTATCATGACTGCAGAAGGGCAACCACTATTCCATACTAAATCCAAACAAGCAACAGAATTTTCTCTCACATACATGGCTGTTATTGCTCTTGGTGTGACACCAAATTGCACGCATGGGACTGGGGCAAAATCAGTTCTGGTGAAGCATCAGTATAATTGCTGGTCATCACCATTTCAGCACCAGTGGTACTGACTTTACATAAACTTCATCTAAACAATACATGAATGTTCCAGCCCCTCCTTGAGGAAATGTGTAATTTCTAACCCTCCCCCACCCTCTCTCTACCAACATGTATTTATCTATCCATCTCACTACCTCTCTTTACCCTTTAACAACAGATATAATCACAAAGTCTAGCTTACTATAAATTTTGTTTAAAAATAGTCAGTTAATTCCACACATTGTCCCCCCCCCAAAAAAAAAAAAAATAATAATAATAATAATAAATAAAAAATAAATAATAATAAATGAATAAAAAAATTTAAAAATGCGGAAGAATATTGCCGCTTATGAATCATCATTAATTCCATCCAAAATGGCTCCATGGCTCCAGTCATTCATACATTTGGTATCTCCTTTCAACTAATACACAACCACTTCAATCACTGAAAGGTTTGGAATGCATTACCTCCTCCAAGTCATCTGACATTGGTGTCCAAACTGCACCTAAGTTACATACATCAAATCAGGAAGAATAAGCGACTCATGCGTCTGAGGAGCCCAATGACTCGCTTTTCGGGTGAAAAAAATCTCTGTGAATGGAGGTACATAGACTCTGCATATGGATGACATCATCAAATGTTCCGCCTCAAACACTACAGGAAATGCCAGGCCACCCCTTCATCAGCTATGCCAAGAATTTGGTGGCATGACTCTGGCATACAACTGTCCAGAGTTTATCACTGGTCTCAGCATAAATTCTCTCGATGCCCGCTGATGATGTTGGTTATGTGAAGCCATTTTTTCCTCACAAGGCAGCAAACATACAAGAAATATATCACATATAATGTAATTTCATTGAAAGATATGGGATGGAGAGAGAGAGGAAGGCAACAGATGTAATTCCATGGTCAGGTAATTCCGCAAGGACCCTCTGGAGCTGGGGTGCTAGAATTTGAGTCCAACCAGAGACAGAGATTTTATAAACCAATCAAATTGTTTTCATGCTCTCATGGAGTGTTCTGGAAACTGCAAACTTGTTTGTTCCTGTCAAGCTTGTCTGACATATAATGTAGCAAAGAATGGCGTGTTGAATACATATCGCATGAAACCTAAAAGCTGCACAACAAAGATCTATTTGTCATGGAACCAATGGGTAAGGCACTTTGAAAATCATGAAGAAAAAAAAAGACATTACTGAGATTATAACTGGTGTGCTGTATGTAGGTATGTACCAAAATACAGCTTTCTTGTACTTTCATAAGGTAATCAAAACCTAGTTAGGTTAGGATTCAATCTAGAGAATGAACCAATGACAGAGAAAATATCATGATATGACGCAAATCAAATCTAACAATATTATGACTGTGCCTAAGCATAACAGACTGGTCTCAGCTGCATAAGGCCTCAACAAGATATGCTCGCTAATGACCTTCTGCCAGAAAACCTGCACATTTCAGCGCCTGCTGAGCTAGTGGTGCTGTGCTGGAGACATATCCTATCCGCCAGGCAATGTGTCATGCACTTCTTGGTGCTGTCGCAACCTGCGCCTCCCCTCAAACAAATGTTCGGATGTCTGTCATTCCACAGGTGAGAGAAGGGTCAGTGAAAAAGTGAAAAACAATCTCTCGCTGGAATCAGGACAGAACTTGGCTCCTGTCGTGAGTAGCAATGGTACACATAAATCCCTCCTCACACGCCCCCAAAGACTACAAGAAGGGGAAAAAAAGAAAAGGTTTTGAAAATTGATAGGTAAGTTTTGAAGAGGGAGCCCTGCTATTTTTTAAGTTGAGTTGTGTCAGCTATAAATTCACATCTCTGACCTTGGCTGTCATAAAACATATTGCTGATTATCCATTTCCATCCCTGATGGCATGAAATTGTAAACAACTCTCCCCAAACAAATCGAAGAACATGATACATGTCTCACGGCATGAAATAAATTGTAATTAGTCACACTGTTTGCTCCACTGTCCATTGCCGGCTTGACCATTTACAATCCTTGATGATCTTCTTGTGATTCTTCTCCTCCTACTGAAGCTTGATTTGCCAGCCTCAAAAACTCTCCTGGAAGTAAATGACAGCACATTATTCACAGCAGGTAACAAGAAGAAGGTTGATTAAGTTTTTTAGCTTGCCCCTACCCAAGAAAACAACTCTCTGAATTTTCAGTGTCAAAGAAAATATCCCACCCCCTCCCCTCAAAAAAAAAAAAAAGAAAAAAGACTGATGCAAATTGCATTATTATTAAGTTGGCAGATTTTTCTATGCACCATCTCAGTGCTGAATGCAAGAACACATAATTGCTTGCTGTCCAATAGACAATTAGCTCAATATGGGGGTTGTGGAAAACTAGGGAGGTGAACCTCACTGGGAAACCAGCGACCTGCGTAAAAGCAACATGCTAGTAAGTACTAGTCCAGGGCTCGACACAAAATTTTTTCTATGGTGGCCTGTTCGGGAAACTAAAATCTTTGATTTTATCTGAAATTTTGGTGGCCAAAAAAAGGAAATGTAGTGACCCAAAATAAAAGGGTATATAAAACTTAATCTTAAATTTTAGCTGCCCAATTCCAACATCAAAAGATAACCTTTCTTTGAAATATGGGGGGTGTGACATCAAATTTAGATATGAAATCTATGTGAATGGATCATTTAATTATCTATGATCAAAATATCTTATGGTCCTATCAAAAATATCACAAACACTATTTTCTGGAGACTGTGACTAGCAAACAATTTCTAAGCCAAAAAGGTGAAACATGTAAAAATGGCAGGGGTACATGACTTCCATCGAGAGCATCCTTAAAGTAAATCTTCAAGCCATGTTACCTTGATGTGAATTGTGCTCATTCATGTAGAACTCTTGTCAAAACTAGCCAAGACTTCAGCTTTTACGGTCTGCTGTCATGTTCAGTACGGTCTTTTTTCTCTCAATTGCATTAATGGTGTGGTAACTCTACCCTGTCCTAACATTCAAGCATTTGACAACATCAGTTAGATCTTAGCCACAGAGCATCTTATGTGTCAGATAAGTGTTTTCAAGCTGAAATATGAAGTGCGAAGAAGATCGCCCAAGGCAACGCTCTGCATGACAGTTATTTCTCATATTCACCTCGTATATGCATCTCTCCATCGTTTGATGTCCGGACAGAAATGAGGACTTTGAGGTTATTTGCCTCTGCTGCCAAAACAATCTCTCGCCATAGAGGAATGTTTATACACATCACCTCCTACCTGACCCTCGTTACCTCAGAAAACCTAAACACTCAATGCTAATTGCTTGCCTGCGTGTTCCAGTGGGCTCCTCCTGTGGGTAGCGCCCCCAAGCTGCTTCCTCCTAGCCAGAAGTATTATAACTATTAACACCAGAAGATATTACTATGTTGTATCAAAGATTATCTCCCTAACCCCACCCATTTCTTCCATTCTCTCTTCCTTTTCTCTCCTTCTTTCCTCTATCTATCCCCTCTCCCTCTTTCTCTTGCTCCTTCACTATCTATCTATCTATCTATAATGTACCTATCTACCGCTTTCTCCTTTTCTCCGTCAAATCTTCCGAGATACATTTGGCTCAAGTGAGCGTGTCAGTATGAGGTCACTGGTTTGATGAGGTTCTGACACCAGCCAGGGCCAAGCCACTTGATATGGATTCAGTCAAACAGCAAATTATTTTTTATCCAAAGCGAGAAAATACCTACTCATGGAATATACTGAAATGTTCACATGCATTTTAATTTCACGAATTTTGATTGATTTTGATTTTATTTCTGAATTTCTTTTTCATACATAAATGAAAGTCAATTGAACGAACAAATTGAGTACAGTATAATTTCGCGAGCCAAGAGTCACTAAATTAAAATGCTTGTGAAAGTTCTTGTTTACAATATAAAATCGTTGAAGAATGAAACTTTGAGCTAATCTTTATTGTGAGAACAAAACTTTGTGCGTGTGTGTGTGTGTGTGTGTGTGTGTGTGTACAGTGTAGGTATATGTGTATAATATAGGTGAAAGAAATGTCATCTGTACTCTTATCTCTCTACACACACATGTGTGTCTGAGTGTTAATAGGCCTATACATACAATTTAGGACTTACTTATCAAATAACCACTCAATATCATAGCACAAGACGATTGGCTATAATCTGTATATCAAATCTTTGTGTATGAATTGTACATTAGTTTACCTCTTCTGAGTCTTGAATTGAAACACAACATAAAATCAGCATACAGTGCTTGCCTGCATCCAGCGAGCTTCAAACGATTATGACTGCAGTATATTGCGACTAAAGGGTAGGAAACATGCTTCTTCTTTTAGCATGTTGGCTGATTATACATACTAATGACTGTACAAGAGTCAGAGGCCTTTGAATCACCAATATCTCTACACGGACATGATGGCAAACGCTTATTCAAAGATGTAATGAACATACTACAAAGTGTTGTATGAATTTCATAAATGTTATAGGGATGCACAAGAGCCAATTAGCAGACAACATCAGCGTCTTAATTCCATGAAAATTTCAACTTGACATTTACCGAAAGAGAAAAGCATTCCAAGTACGGCTAAGACATCACAGCTGCTAGGAGGATGCAGACGATATTCTTTATTCAAGTCCTGGCATGTACGAGAGATCCGAGATGAATACAGAGCAATGGATAGGATCATCATCCCGCAACTCCACTACACAGTCCTACATACCATTTATTTCTAGAGCAGGTTGCTATAACTTTCCTAGTCCTCCATATCACTGGTTATATTTTCTATATTCCTTTTTTTTTTTCCATACCAGCATAAGGTCATCTTTCGATACTTCTCCCATTTCTTCTTTCCATTCACAAAGGCATGCTTCCATTCTTCCATACCACTAACAAGACATTATTCCGTCATCCCATGATACCGCATACTGTAAAAACTGTTAAAGCAAGGAATGTTGGCATGCTTTTTAATTCCGCGAAATTTGCGGGAGCCGAAATTCGCAAAAATTAAAATGCACACGAAATTTCTTGTCTGCACTATCATGCATTGAACGTTAGAGGCAGCTAGTGAAAATTTCATGCTGCGAAAATGGCTGTCGGCTCCAATTCTAGAAAATTTCATGCCGTGAAAAATATTGTGTTTTACAGTACATGGCATAATACCTCCGTGCATTGTTTCCATGATAACACAGATCATGGTTTTTCACTTGTACAAGTATGTGATGGAATGAATGTGCTGCATTGGGCAAAAAAGAAAAAAAAGAAAGAAAAGAAAGAGTCTATCAGATACAATGGGTGCTAAAACTACTGGAGAGGTGTGTCATATGTGATGGATGATCGCATACATCAAGAGAATAAATCAGTTACATGTACCCACATATATAAACACTGGGTACTGAGAATATCCCTGGAGTCGCTTTGAAAGTGATACACAAATTTATGGTTACATGCAGCTGGATGAGTTATATGAGTAACATGCACCATTCCCAGTAGCTTCCTAGCCTAAATCAAGAGGAATTTATCAGTTTACATTCAATTTCCCTTTCATATTGATTGCATAGAAGTATGCCACCACTACCACGACTCAAAATACCTGCTCCTTTGGCAGTGGTGTGGGTGATTAATTTGGTGGGGGATCCTGAGCTGTTGGCAGGTTCCGAGTTAATCCTGATTGTTGGCTGTGATCTAACATAGGCGGCAACGTACAACCGCCGTGGCGACGTCTCCTGAAACCCGAGTTTGGAAATGAGTGATGACTGCGGCAGCCGCTAATTTTCTGCAGGGAGCCCCCTAACGGACTGAGCTGGCACAATGGCCTGGGCCTACCGTGGCTGCACCTCGCTGCTCCTTATTGAGGAGAGTACAGGACCTGAGCAGCCCTGCAATGGGCTCGTCTGCGATGCAATAATTGCATTATTGCCAATTTACTGTCCGCAGGGGATCTAGCTTCAACATTTTCAACTGGGAGTTTAAAGCCCTTGCTATATTCTACCCCACTACGTGTTTTTTCACAATCACAGCAGAGCACTTCGTTAGATCAGAAAAATATTTCTCTTTCTCTGACCTTTTCCCTCAGCGAGGTGTAGTAAGTGTATTGATTAACTCGGAGGTGAGGTAACCTAATTTAGCTGGGGGGGGGGGGGTTAGTTTAGGGTGAGATGTTGGTGATGGGTGGGGCATATTAGCTGTCCTCTCATTTTTCATTTTGTCTTGTCCAGCAACCTCAGCTTTCAATACGGATTCATCTCGGCCTCAGCCTGATGAATAATACAGATTGCTGCTTAATGAAAAAGTGGCCCTCTACCACGAAAGACCCATCTTTACTCACCTTCCAGACATTAAGCCCCCTTCTTTTTTTGGTCTCCTGGCTCTTTCTCCGCCTCCCCTCCCCCCCCCCCCCCCCCCCCATGATAGTACATTTTGCCTAAATGAAGGACAGGACTACTGTAAAATGCAGAAAAATTTATAGTACTTTAGTTTTCATGTATTTTGCGCTACTTCTCGCTAGCGTGAATTCCAAAACCCACAAAAATATCTTCGTGAGTTTCTCTACACATTTTGAAAGGGTTGAATCGTGCTCATCTTCAGTGATGTCTCCCTAGTATGAGCGTGTGTGTGTGTGTGTGTGTGTGTGTGTGTGTGTGTGTGTGTGTGTGTGTGTGTACACATGTGTACTACTAGCATTCATTAGAACACATGTGTATATGCAGTAGCTTCTGTGCAGTAAAATGGCCTGGGCAGCAAATTCATTTTAAATGCAGGGAAATGCCAAATCAAATTCTGTCTTTTCAGTGAATTGGATAAAAACATAGCAATTGCACAGCGTAAATTCAAGAACCCGTGTATTATGCCTTTGAGCTGTTCCGCACGAAAAATTAATCCCAAGAAAATAACAGCAATATGTTACAAATTTTGCTGGTCGAGCTTCATGTGAAATTTCATCTTAAACTTAAAAATGTAAAAATTATGATTTAGAAATAATCTTCACTCAGCTCAAAGTCACAGAACAGCAAGTTGATAGCACCATACAATGTCCTCTACATTACAAGTTAATGCACATTGAAAGAAAAAAAAAGAAGTCAAATTCAAGACATTTCATCCAGATAGATAAGAGTCACTATTAAGCGGAACTGATTTTAACAAACCAATAGTGATGTTAACGTGTTTGCATACCTCCTGATTAGAAGCAGTGGTTTTTGTTGTTTTTTTCCATCAAAACTTTTGTTCACTCTTTGGGATGTAGGTATTCCATGCACGCCATAGAAATAAATTCATGTCTGTCCTTAAACCCTAAACTTTTTTATTGTAAAGAATCATTTTCACACTTCAACAGTATTAATGAGGGTCTCCATGTCTGTCATGCAAACCCTCCCTGGTGTAATAAGCCATTGTCATAGAACATCCAATGGCTCAGTTGTGTGCGAGGAATGATTTCAGCCTTCAAAAGACAAGAATATCGTTATCGTACCATTTACATCGTCTCTGTAGCTGATGAACCTAACCTACTTGTATCCCCACGCTTCCAGGTGTGTCTAGTATGTGAGGGAGAAAATTGTCTCCAAGAAGAATCTGTGAGATAAATTAGATTTCATATTACTCCTAGCCTGGGATCTGATGAGACCAGATGATTCCGTGGGATGAATTACTTGCTATAATACTCCTAGCTGCAGCCTGTAAAATAGAACCCTTGGAATCTTCAGTTAAAAAAGGAGGAATATTGAATGAACAGAATATAAAACTAAACTATTCAAATTTTTCCAGCAACTTGTCTAGAGCGAGGCATAACAAACCGGTCAATTAAATGCTCTTCAAACTTGTCCATAACTAAACACTGGTCCACTGTTCACACCATATTTTTGCCTGCTCACTAAACTATCACAATGTCTCATATATCTGGCTTACATGTAATTGGAGACTGATATCATTCGTATCTTTCTACAGATCTGCAAATTACTGCAACATTAAAGGACAAGTTCACCTTCATAAACATAAGGATTGAGAGAATGCAACAATATTAGTAGAACACATCAGTGAAAGTTTGAGGAAAATTGGACAATCGATGTAAAAGTTATGAATTTTAAAGTTTTTGTGTTGGAACCGCTGGATGAGGAGACTACTACAGCTTGTGAGTCATATGCGTACAACAGTATAAAGAAAATGTAAAGAAAATTCAACATATTTTCACTTTTTTCGCATAATAATAGAGCATTTGACTTGCCTCTTTCTAAAGGCAGGGGGAATAATATTACCCATAACATTTGTAGGTAACGAGTCGGGGGAATGTGTACTTTTTTCAAAAGATGAAATTTTGTGAAATTCTCTTTATATTTTCCTTATATTGTTGTACGCATGTGACATCTAAGTTATTCACACACTGCAGTAGTCTTCTCATCCAGCGGTTACTGCACAAAAACTTCAAAAATTCATAACTTTTGAACGGATTGTCCGATTTTCCTCAAACTTTCAATGATGTGTTCTACTAATATTGCTACATTCTCTCAATCCTTATGTTTATGAAGGTGAACTTGTCCTTTAACAATGAGACCTATGTGTCATTGCACATATACCAGTTAACACCCATGCACATGTGTAATGTTGTATAACTGTATATACACATATCATGTGACCTTCGGCTCTAATGCACACTATATAAATGTGGGCTTGCTTTGTACAGTGTTACTTACAGCCGTTGTCTCTGGCTGCTTTTGTGGACGTATACCTCACTTACAAATTAACCTCCCTACCATTTTGAAGTTAGCCGACAAGCTGGGCTCCAACTGTCGCGAGTATTGCCATTAATTAGTAAACATGCAAGCTAAATAAGCTTGCACGGAGAGAATTCAGGCAGGGGGAAAGTGATGGCTGGTTACATGAAACATAAAAAGTAGATTTGTTTTTTTTCAATCGGATGTACATTCAAACATGTGACGTAGACGTAGAAGCACACACGTACATTTTAATACTCCCCTCCTATACAAAATGTCAAATCGTAAGTACATAAATCAATTCACAGGAGAAGAGCACTGTGAATTACCAAGGAATACTTGATTGATTGATGAGAATGGAAATAGTGTTGTTCATAATAGTCTGATATCATAAGGGGTTCCATGACATTTGCTCCTGCGACAATTGCTAACATGAAATATCTGCATGCTAAGCCAAACATATTAAAAGCCCATCCACAAACGTAACCCTCGCACTAATCCTAATCCTCACATCAAACTAAACCTAAACCCCATCACAACCCTAACCCTAAGTCCTTGGAGAAAATAACTCTGGAGCAATTGGGGGGGGGGGGGGGGGGGAGGGGGAGTTGCCTTATGAAAGTTAATGTGTAAAGAGCTAGGGAGGGACAAGGAAAAATACATGCCCATGTGCAAATATACTTTGGTCGACTAGAAATCTGATTTCAGAGGAAGCCTCAATCAAAAGTTTCTGCTAGCCACGGAGAATCAAGAGAGCTTGACTGACCACGTTAAGTAAAGTTTTAGACAAGCATGAATGACATATAGGGAACTCTGTTACAGGGCGTTTAACAGCCAAGCCACATTAGTCACAGTAAATTTAAGCGCAAGGATAAACATCACCAAAAAAAAAAAAGCGTGCCACAGTGACAAATCTGGGAACATTAGGTGCAAAATGGCTTTGTGCTGGAAGGCCACCTGGCTTTTCTCCCTCTGTAACAAGAGGCTCAAACATTAGCCATGTTGTAGCAACGATGATGTAAGGCTTGCTTTAAGACTCAAAAACATAATACCAAAACATTCTAACTCCCTCTCTCTTTCACACACACACACACGCACACACACTCCCCCTCTCTCTCCTAATGGGGGTGTCTTGCAATATGTTGTCCAAGTCTATGCACATTATCACAAACTGCCTTTGTTAAAAATAAACTGTATCTGTCCACAAGGTATTGTCAGATACATTTAACATTTAGAGAAACTATATTTAACAAATTTCTTCAAAGCTATCTTTTCTCCTTGCTTCATGCACTGGTAGATATTGAGCATTAATATTCCGTATAAAAAAAAAAACCACACACACACTTTTAGGATAAAGTTTGCATAAATTTACCCCTGGCTACACTAGCCTGTTTTATGGATAGTGCACATGGTGCTCTGATAACACAGGTCATAGGCCTACATAATGGAAGTGAAAGTATTTAATAAAATGGCCTGGAATAGAGGCTAGGAATAGAACAGGGTCATAAATAGGGTCATCTCCCAATTGAGATGACTGAAAGTTACTAGACTCTGCCAAGACACAACCTCCAGAAGTAACTTACCAGCGTGATAGTTGAGCCAAATATTCTCAACTATCAGAAATTTCTACCCTCTCTACATGTACGTCACAAAGCATGCAACCAACAAATTCTGCATTTAGGAGCCTCAGTTTGGCAGACTATCTCGCATCTACAATCTGGTCTGCAAATATAGCCATAAACAGCTGTTGCTCTTGTCAAATTGGACATCACCTACAAATATTATAAGTCTAGTTTGCCATGGGTGACAGAAAGTGGTCTTTGAATTGTAAGTTGAAGTTTTCATTCCCTGACAACTTATGATCAGAATAACAAATTTGTCACTTTAATATGCACTGCAGTGCAAACCCGAGGCTGATGTGATACGTTTCTATACTTATGTTTCTATACTCACAAATCCTATTTTTGAAATAAACCGAGCTGTAGAGTATCTGAGTCTTCCATCACCTTAAACTAATCAACGAAGAATTTAGCCTAAATCACGTATACACAGTTAAGATGTGAAATGCTATGCTGTGTTCTCTCATTTCAGCAAGGGACTTTCCCCATCTTGTGTAACAAACCCTAAACCAATCAATGAGGAATTTTAACCCGCCCCCCGCCCCCCACCCATCATACACGGTTAAAGGTCCAGTGTACCTTTTGGAGCAGTGATTATAAAAATGTTCAAGATATCAAATTTGATGCACAAGTGTAGGTCTGTTGTATCACAAAAAATCCTTCCATATAAAATTTTTGCTATAAAGCCTAAAATATAAGGAGATATCAGCATTTTTCTCAATAAACCATAACTGTATATGGTTTAGTCTGGAAGCATTCTTATCATAACTATTGTCCACATTTTGTATTTAACAATACTTAACATCGATTATACTGATTCAAATTTAACAGTGGTTGTTTCTATCCCTAAGTCACATTCTAGAACTACTTAAAAGAAATAATACTGGGTTTTTGTTTCATCTGCAAATAGTAAATTATGCCTTTACCAAGTGAAATGTTACTCTGTATCCCCTCATTTCAGCAAGCAATTTGCTTGCCATGTATCACAACACGGCTCTTCCATGGTCCCCCACTCACCACTGATTTAAATCTCATTTCATCTTTTATTTCTTTTTAATTTTACTAATATTTCATTACTTCTAGTTGGCACTTTTATCACACAGGTACATTTCTCCTCTAAACTTGTTGCAGATGTATAAGTCAGTACTACTTTCAACTACCTTCACCAGGGCATAGCATATGCCCTGCATGTATACAGGTGACAAAATGTGCCTCATGTTTCCCAGGTAAGCCATCAGTGTCCTCTCTAAACCGAGCTGAATCATTCTATGATCAGAGAAACCTACATTCCCGGGCTTTCTGTTGTTGTTGCTTTCTGTGCCCACAATATCCTCATAGAAATACTGTACATTATGAGTATTGTACAAATCCCCTGCAATACTTGTGCACACAATCGTGGCTTTGGGGGAAATCATCGATTTGGGGAGAATTTTACTCACTTAAAAAAGCAAGTGCCCGATTAAGAGTTTGACCACAGGCTTAGGAGCAATCTGGCAAAATTGATAAGTATTTGGGAATCCCTAACGTTTCCTGTGTTTTGCCTTGATGGTCTCCTCGTCAGATCAATGACTCACAGACACGCAAAAAAAAAAAAAAAAAAAAATGCATTGAATATAAACACTTTGAGCTCTACCTGTAACAGGCTTAGGTTATTAAGGCTAGGTGGATCTCTAGCATGACCTAGAAATGGGATCTTCTCGTCTGGTGATTGAAAGGGTATTTTTATGTGTTACTGGAAAAATATCCTATTACTAGAAAAGCCAAGGAGTACAGATTTGTATGTCTTGATACAGCAAACTAGCCCTGAACATTTCATTATCACAGTTCACATTCACTTCACAAAATACGATGAATAAATGTTTTTATACAAGAAGTTTTGAATTTGTATCAAATGATCCACAAAGAAAGGAAGTGGATTTAGTCTGGACTCAAGAACATACAATACGTATTACATTATAAATTATGAGAGACTCTGTCAGAAACATTTGGACAAACAATGCCAGTTAACTACTCACATGCATACAAATGAAGTGTACGGTATTTCTCAGTATTTTTCAGTAAAATGCAAAAGAAAAACAACCCTCTGCACAAGCTTTTTCAAAGTTTTTAGGAGGTAAACATGAGATTTCACAGACTGTGCAACTATAGATTTGAACGTTCAAACATGACCAATATGCAGGAAACAATAGCAATGCTTCAATCTTACTTTAAGGGTTTCTTGGGCAAATAAGTCACTAGATCGTCATTTTGTGGTGACTCATCACACGGTGACATAAAACCCATTTTCAACATGCATCATGGGCACAGACAACTATTACTACTCATCTCCTCAAAAGCTAAACAATTTTCAGTCACTCTCTCTCTCTCATCTCTCTTAGATTATAAACACACACACACACACACACACACACACTGACAGTGTAGGGGCTATAAATGTATACAAGAACTATATTTCCCTTAAAAAAAATAATAGGACACAGTACTAGCTTTATCAACAACTATATATGCCATATATCTAGCGAGTATAATTTTTCATGAATCAGGACTTCCGACAATTTTGCGAGTGGTTAAATTGGGATCTGGGAGTACAGTAATGAACAGAGAAATGTATTCATGCACGTCACATTCATGTCAGGATCACAGCTGACATTTTTACACGATGTTAAATTCACAAATACCCGGACTTGCAAAATTCATGAAAATAAAGACCTCATGAAATATATGCCCTGTGCAGTATTGGTTCTGATAATGAAACAAGGGACTTTTTTTTTTTCTACTTTTGTCCTAATGGTAATGCATATTTTGGTATGATACACATCAAATTGACAGTTTGGATGAATAGACCGCCACTAGGAAATTTGATTCAGAGTTGGTATTTTCACAGAATCTACTTTCATTAAATGTACTGGGCATAAAACTCTACTGGATGTGGAGTTGGAGTTGTCAGAACCTGTTCCGTAAGAATGGGAGGTATAAACAAATCCATCAGTACCTTTACACCAAAGAGATGACCCCAATGAAGACAGTACCAAGAAACTTTCACGACATCTCAGAACACACGCATAAACTCATCTTCTCAGTAGTCTTACTCAAAGGTTTAGGGCGGCAGCAAGCAGTGAAAATAAAAAACCTGGAATAAATCAGGGCGTAATCACACACTTATCCATCACCGAGGGCCATGTGTCATGGCCAATCCATTCGCCCCTTTGCCCAGTGGTCAATTTCTGGCCACTGCCAGGCAATGAAAGGCTTTTGCAATGGGAGTAACTGCTAGAATGGGTCGCCTCAAAATGGGTCGATCAATGGCACACCACTTTGCCCATGATTCCGTCCAGAGACTACAGAAGGATCCACTAGCACCTATTACACTGCTCCAATCACAGAGATTCCTTTCCATATATATGCCTTCTGGTGCAGTGAGCTTGATCATACGGCGGAAATGCCCAGAGATTCCTGATCAGTGAGTGACTGGTGCTACAAATTGCACTATATTGGGAGAAATTTGGAAGGTCAAGTGCTTTGTATGCTTTAAAAGCACTCCAGTCAAAATCAACAGGGGGGGGGGGGAGGGGTGAGAATGGTGCTGACCTCAATCTTTAACATATATTTTGCCAACTCTACCAATCAATATACATAACTCAAACAAAGTGCATGACATCTAGGCATTTGGAGCATTATATGTAGCTTTCACAAGTAGGTTGAAAGATGTATAAAGCCTGCTATGAAGTGGGCCAGGATTTACCCAAATAATCCAACTTAAGCTCCGGTTCATCCTTTAAAAAGATTTCTGCATCACCCTCATTCCCTATTCTCTGCCTGTTTCTGTGGTAACATATACAAATTATATACACACATTATGTACTTTACTTTGGATAAGAGCCATGACTTACTAGCCTGCCCTCCTACACCTTCCAAATTAACAGATCAATTACTGAAAAGAAAAACAACGGTGAATATTTGAATTCTATCAAGTTCACTCAGAATAAAAGAAAAAAAAATAAAGGAAAATGGGAAGATTTCTGACAGAAAGGCAGTCTGTATTTACCACAATTGGTACAGCTTGTCATGCTACTGTAAAGCAAGATATTTTTGTGGCATGAAATTTTTGCGAATTGGAGCCAACTGCCTTTTTCCCCGGCATGAAATTTTTGCAAATTGTCACTAGCATTCAATGCATACAGGTTGTATGTTGTAGACAACTTTTGCATGCATTTTAATTTCATGAATCTTGGCTCTCACAAAATTCGCAAAATTAAAATGCACACAAACATTCCTGGTTTTAATGTACTTAAAAATCATTGCGTCCGGTTCGGGGGAGGGAAAGGGGATCAGCAATTTGGAATACACTCCATACTAAAAAGTTACTGAACTATAACATTGGTTATATTCATGTTATCTGTATAACAATGACTGGATAATTGCACTTGTTGCACTGCATAGATTCCACTCTTACTCAAGAGATAGGAAAATGTGAGGGCATTTTCATCTTCCTTTACGGCAACCATTCAAAGAGAGACAACACTGAACTCAATTTACAAGTATGAGACTCAGGTCAATAGATTGTTAGAATAGTGCACTTGAAATTCTAGCTACTCATGCTGGTACATGTAGATGTATGCTGAACACGCAATGGCACTGGCATTTGTAATGTTGTTTGGCTTCTTTTTTTCTTTCTTTTTTGGTTCTTCTTTTTGCTGTTGTTGTAGTTGAGTGGCAGTCAAACTGTCTCTGTGCCAAAAGATATCTATAATGGCCAACCTTCTCTTTTACTGGCTTGTTCAGGGAGAAAAGGGGTAGAAAAACGTGAAGGGCTACAAGTACAATATATATGAGAGTGAGAAATTTCCCCAGTCTCTGTTGTTGGCACACCAATGTTGAAATACTCATGACCAATAAAGAGATGACTGAAAATTTCATCTCTATACATGTACAGCGAAGTGGACGATGTTTCCAAAGCTCCACAAGTTCTATCGCACCTCATCGCGAACCCCAAACCAAATCTTCACACCTTTGCATCATCGCTTGGAGAGGAAGCGGGGAATGAAGATAGCGACGAACGCCACTGACAGACTGGTTTTGGAGCGGGATAATTCCATAATTCACCCCAGTGTTGTGTTTCTTTCCCAGCAAATTGGAATTTTCCTATGACAAACAACACTGACTGATTAGGGATTTACCACATAAGTCTGTGCCATCTCTGAACTCACTTGCATAATCCCCAGCCTCAAGGGGGAACAAAATTACAAGAAACTCCAATCTCATCATAAACCTTCCTAAAGTTCAGCAGTCATCTTTCCATACTACTTTTTTTTTTGTTTTAGTTTTTTTTTTCTAAATTCTATCCTTCTTCAATCCCACTGCATAAAATTGTGTATGACTTTCAGTTATTTCCAACATAATCCCCCCCCCCCACAGTCAGTGACTGTTTTCAGAATATAAACAAAATTGTATCCCTATATCTTCTGAGCACCCTAATACATAGTTTTAAAATGCTTCAATCTCATAATACTACACTACTTCAAGGGAACTATTGTTCCAATATTGCTATCACCAAAACCAATAATGTGACAGCAGCACATGGTTTATTTCATTCTCTTATACTAGTATTTGAGAAGTATTTGCAGTATCTCACAAGTACTACTCACATTATCATCTTAGTTTGGTCCAAAATAGTATTTGAGCTCCAAATCTTATCATTTCTACCAGAATATATACTTCACAGGCTTGCTTTCAAATAGGTCCCATCATATTTCCCTGGTATTTTAAGTGAAATACTTAAGTTTTGATTAACTGACTGTTATATCGTAATTATAACATTTCTTTGCAAATCCAAGTTGGATATTATACGTAATTCTATTTTGTTACATTTGTTTTATTTTTCAATGAGAAATACAAAATTACATTGAAATTGAAATTGAAATTGGAATTGATTATCATTTCATGCGGCAGATGATGCAGACACTAATAGCAAGAGCCCGGGTGAGGATCATGACTTTAGTCATATTTGTATTTTCAAAAATTCAAAGCATATAGAATTTCAAGAAGTCTCCTTCGAGTCACCTGTTAATTATGAAACATATTCAGTTTGCTGTGCCTTCTACGAAATGTGAGACTGGATGTATGTGACCCAAAGACGCGGAAAATTTCTGGAGACGCTGGAATCGAACCCCCGAGTATAGAATAAGAGGGAAGCGGGGGTAAATTTGCTAGAATTGGCTGAAACCTGAATATTGGGGCAGGAACACTTACAGGCAGGGAGGAGGAGAAGAAGATGAGGCGGGCGAATCAGAGGAGGAAGCAGATATGAATATGAGATGGAAAGGGTCATGGGATGGCAGCGACGAGTGCTCTTACCGGTAATCAGATGCTGTATGATTTTGACAAGACGAACAGAACGGGAATCTCTGGATGTTGGACTGATGGTGGGCAACTGTCTCTGGCCTGTGGAAGAGAAAGAATAACAACGACGGGTTGAGATGCGATCACAACGAATAGATATCTCGATAGTCTACTCCTCGATAACACGACCTACTTGTAGTCTTCAGTAGATATCAATTTGGTCACTACCGCTGAACATATCCCCCAAACTCATCCCAAACTCTGCCAAGTTGATACACAAAATTAGCAAGGATGTGGCAAATAACTTGAACTTTGTGACCCAAGTTCAAACGGTCACTTACAGGTCACAGAGACATGGGCAGGGAACTGATCCTAATCAGCCCAAACCTTGATGACAAGGAAATATGGTTGAGTCGGGAACCAGACGGTATTCAGTCAAGACAGTCTTCTTATTTGGAGTGAGGCTTCACTCTGGTGCCCATAACTACCTAAACAGAACTTGGGCAGGCTCAAATGCACCGCTTTCCATCAAAAAAATTAATGATGCCCCAATTACCGCGATGGATTCGGTTCCCTCTACCGACAGATTATAGCGATAACAAGATAGAGACCTTTAGCAGCAGACAGTGGCATACCGACTAGTGAGAGTGTGAGAGAGAGAGAGATGCACAACCGGGTGGATGAAGATGACGGTGGTGATGAAGGAGGTTGAGGAGGAAAGGAAGAGCCTCCAGGAGCAGTGGGGTGGTTGCTAGCGAGCTCAGGACTGAAGTGAAGGTGCAAGCAAACTCTCGCTAAGCATGCCACCTAGGCAGCCCTCTACTTATCTCTCTCTCCGTCTCTCTCTCGCAGACACACAAACCTGCGTGTGCGCACACACAAACACATCCTTTACTTCACGCGTCGAGCGGATCCCTTAGTCTCTCTCTCTCTCTCCCTACCCCTCTACCTCGTTCTCTCTCCCTCTCTCTACCTGTCTCTCTCTCTCAAATCAATATCCAAATTAATTTGGCCTGCAATCAATGCTGGGCGAGTGCTTAGTCCCAGCTAATGACATTACTGATGCAGAGTAGCATGCTAATGAGCAACGCCATGCATTGGGGGCCTGTGCTCTCCCTACAGCTGGTATACCGTCGACAGATTGCGACATTTGAAGGAGAGAGGGAGACAGACTGTCAGGGATGGCGAGAGAAGGAAGACGGTGAGATAGCGGGACAGCGAAATGGTGACGAAGAGCCCAAATATCGGATGTCTTCTCCTGAAGTCTGGCTTGGCAGCCTACAGCCCACCAATTTTATAACATTCCTACAGTGTGAATGCTCTCTTATCAAAAGCTGTGGTGTATTGACCAATCTTTAAAAGTTTGTACTGAGATTTGATTTTTTTTTAAACACCAGCTTATTGGGTACTACTTGGCATGGACTTTGTTTTTTCTATATGACAGATACAAGGGCGGTGATTTGGCTCAGTCGACAGCACGTCCACCTCCGACCAAAGGACCTGGGTTCGATTCCCGAGTCTAACTGAGCAATGTTGTGTGTGATCGCACTGTCCCTCTAAATATTAAAGAGGCAAAATATTCTGTCCCTCAGATAGGACATTAAATGGAGGTTCTGTGTGTGACAATGTCACAACTCATGCACGTATTTAAGATCCCGCTTCATTTATTCATCGTGAAGAGGAGGGTGCAAATCCTGGTATAGTGGTCCTGCCTCACATCAAACTAGACCCTATGGAAGATCAGCTAGGGCTGCTTAATATGGGCTATCCAGCCATCTTCTCAGATGGAAAATGAAACACATTAACAAACAAACATCATTCATAAGCACATATGACAACATATTTCACCTTGAAAATTCCTACCAACACCAACTCCAACAACAACAACAAAATAAATGAATAAAAATTTGCAATTTTTGGCCAGGTTCACGCTCTGTAACAATTTACTGCATCACTCAAAGCAATCAATGTAATGTAGAGCAAGATATTGCTGGTTTCTTCAAGCACCTAGTTGCAACCCTCGTGTGTGCATTTGGCTGCTGCTTTACTGTTTTTTCAAGCAGTGGACTCGATGATTTTACAAGCAATAAGCAATAAATGTATGAATATTACTAAAATGTGAAAACTGGCTAAAGTTACACACATAATTTATGTAATTGATAAATACGATAAATGGTATTTTTCATTCTTTCTTTTTTTCTTATCAAAGAATTCCTAGCCATGATAAAGATACTTCAATGGTATGTGTTTTGAAAATAAAAACAGACAAACATAGTCTTCCTTGGCCAGGTGGACCTCTTCAGGATAGAACTCCAGTGCATGCTATACATTGTTGGGGTTATATACATTACAATAAAGACTCTATCAAAGGACAGGCATAGACGTGCAAATAGCACCATACCGTGGGACACTGAATTTACCAAATGGTATCAAAATGCAGGGCAAAAGAATCAGTGTTCTATAAAAAAAAAAGGTACAATGTACTTCACACCCATGAAGATCCTTACAGTTCAGACATGTCGCATTTAAAACTACATAAGCCTGAAAATGCAAGACCTTAGTCCTACTGCCTCCATAGAATAACCTACTTACACTATACCTACCTACCCACCATCTATTTATCTATCAATCCAAAATCTACGTAGGTGGACGTCTTTCTGAAACTTTTGACTGCTGTGGCAGGGATGGAATTAGCATACCTTCCCTGCGCGAGCTCGCGTGCCGACTCACCAGTTGTCTTGCTCGTTAGCGTCCAAGGCTCAGCACAACGTCTTGCGTCAAATGTTTAAGCAGTCTTAATCTAATGATTTTACAATGCTCATTAGTTGTGGCTCATATTGCACGGGGATAGAAAGAGTGACGGAAGTCAATAGGAGAAGACTTTTTGATGGGTCGCTCTGCTGGCTCGCCACAGACGCAACGTGACGTTGATGAAGTGCAGACGAGAAGAACAAGGTTTTCTTCCCGAACACCTAATCAATCCTTTCGCTATCAATATTCTATCACGTGAATGCCCTTTGAATTTTTGATGCCTCTCAATGCGTCCCATTCCTGACAAAGATGAAGGGAAGTTGGTTTTAAAAAAATTGGAAGCATCAAATGACGACGCTGCTTCATCACTTTTGCGTTCCCTCTTTCTTCCCCTCCTTCTCTTGCTCATTCTTTCATTCTTGATTAATAATCTTTCTATCACACTATGTATCAGCATGCTGTATACTATAGATGACTGATGACACTAAACTGTGCAGAAACATAATAACTCTGATGAAAAATCCTGCAAATACATATGGTAAAGCGGTAGATGACAATGTTAACTGAAATATGTAAATCCATTCAGATTTGTTTGAGATAGTGCCGAACTCTGTGATGGCTTGTTCCTCCAACTTTAGCAATAGGCCCTTCATTTTCTTCTCCTCAATATACTTTCTCTTCCTTGATGACAGCACACCCCATCTGCCTATTTTTACACTGCCAAAACACTCGCCTCCACTTCCAATTAGGTGACATAACCTATTCATTAGATGGCATACACTAATTAAACAAGTCCTTTTAATAGATCATCGACATCGCATTCGTTCAAAATAGAGGGCAGCAGAGTGAACCTACGTGCAGAGTCTCCTTTACACTTTCTCTGATCATGTGTTTACATGTATCTTTGAAACTGAAGCAAGTATCATACAAACTTCTGCCACTATCATGTACATGGAACCTTAGTGAGGTAATTTTCAGTAGAGATGTAGAATTGATATGAATTGTATAATACTGAGAATGAAAGAAGCAATGTAAAACATTTTTTTTTTTTCTGGGTTTGCATGAAAGAAGCAACTTGGTCTTGGAGGATGGATGTAACGCAATATCTTCAATAGATTCAATGAAATGTGACAAAAATGTTTTTTGGGAAGCCTGAAACTTGTGTAATTCAAGGGAAAATAAAAAAAAAAATACAAATGAATGAAATACATGTAAGGACCCTTGCAAGCAACTTTTCATCATCATTTTCCATCATGTCATATCTCTGAACCCTTGTCCTCCCCACACATCATGAATGATCTGTCCCTGAGCGAACACGACGACCCAATAAAATCCCACATTTACCCCTCTAAATGTTCTCACAAACCCTTCCAAACGGCAGATTCGGCACCTGGTGCGGCGGGGCTTTGCACTTTACGAGAGGAGCGCTCCATACAAACACGATGATCACACAAAATGTCCCCCTCCTGCATTATTCAGCGTGCTATTCTCCTGCCAAACTCACTGCTGTCGTCCCCACTTCTTGGTGTCCCACCATTTGATCAATTATTCAATGAATGCAAATCACAGCCATTCTTCTCCCCCTTTTCAACGCAGTGACATACCTCAGCAGTAAATGTGGCAGGATGATCAGTATAAAATGTGCTACAATTAAAAGTAAATTAATCAAAGGTGACAGTTATGGTCAGGACCTAATAGAGGCACACATACATCTTTTCTGCAGGACAATGATTCTGTACATGTGGCTAAAAACTGGATGTGCATTAAATGTCATCTAGCAGGACTCTCCATAATTGACATGGTTGCTTTGATTAAAGGTATTTCACTCTATCTTTGTTTTTTTTTTTCAAAAGCTGTGTCAATAACACCTGATAGTTCTGTTCAAAGCTTTGTTAACAACACCTGATGGTTTTTGCAGTGGTGAAGGTATGATCTACAGTTTACTTTTTGTTCATGTCTCCCATACAGGTGTACAGTGTATGTCATCGGCTGAGAAACATAAGGGCGCTATCCCAATTTTGGGGGTCTTGCATTATTGGTATCGTATTGTAGAGCTCGATCTCCTCTACATTATGGCATGAATCTTAAATTACTTTCATTTTCAGTAAAATGTTAAAAACTGAAACCAAAAGAGTGCTATTCTACCTGATATTTAGAACAATTCTTATAAATCTACACACTTTTGATTAAATAAACTCTTTATTTCATGAAAATTGATTGTTTTGTTTTTATTCATGCTCAAATCTTAGACTGCAATAGCGCCCTTACAGTTCTCAGCTGACAATGTTACCTTTACATCAGCTGGTGTAGTCATGTAATCAAAAGGTCAATGTTACTCCTTTGTGACTCACAGTTTCAAGGATTGTTTCAGACAATTACAGGTACATGTAAGACTTGACCTAAACCTATTCTTGAACTTGAATTATTTCTCACATGTTGATTAAAAAGGCTAATCCTCTCACATAAAGAATACCTACATGTATATTGTTAGAAATCATTAAAATTTGTATTTGTTTTTACAAAGGTCTCAGTGTACATAGACTTGCTTGTAGCTTTAATATCTTCATCAACTATCTGTTTGGGAAGTCATATACTGTATGTACATGTAGCATTAAAAATAAAAGTCAGGGAGGTGTATCTCGATATCATCTAAAGAGCTTTGTTGAAACAAGAGTGAGACTCTTGAAAATAATGTTCTTTCCATCACAGAGAGAAGGAGCATCATTACAAACATGGCAGATTGTACAACATACGTGTAGTCCATCTATCAAATTTGGACCAGATATTCTCCACTGAATGCCCAACTCATTTCATTTTAATTTTTTCTCCTGATAAACTAATAACGACCTCATTCACAAGTCTTTTTACATCTTTGAAAAGAGTCACATTCATTGCAAGCTTCACCACATCTGATTTCGCTTCCACATCTAGTTTAATATTCATTGATAAAAATAACAAAATCATTCTACGAAGGTAAACATCAGTTTGATATTGCAACTTGGAAAAAGAAAAAGTGACAAAAATCACTCACATCATTAGCATATATTTGTACTCCGAGGGTTGTAGAACAGGACATATTTTACACACACACACACACACACACACACACACACACACACACACACACACAAAGAGAAAATATGGGTGAATTTTGTGTTTCGTTAGACCTATTAGACTTCGGACACTGCACTTAATAAACGACTTCCATGTATTAAACTGACATGAGATGCTATACAGGTGTAATCTACATGGGACTTCACACATT
Organism: Diadema antillarum; assembly: GCF_040938485.1. NCBI lineage: Eukaryota > Metazoa > Echinodermata > Echinoidea > Diadematoida > Diadematidae > Diadema > Diadema antillarum. The sequence continues at coordinate 2,035,781 of NW_027271721.1, forward strand.
TACTGAGAAAAAAAAATTAATACTTTTCATTAAAGCTCTTGATGCACTACTGTAAAAGTGGTTTCTTTCACGGTGGTTTTATTTTCGTGCTTTTCGCGCTTTGAGGTTGAAGCGCGAATTTAACATCACGCGAAAATGTTTTGAACTCGCCGCTTGTTACAACGCTATTGCGCACTTGCACACACAAAGATTCCGCACATTGAGTGTATTGATGGTCAACACACACACAGCGATACCGCGTAATGTAGGTACAGGCATGTTATAAAGTACTCGAGAGATGGAATTTCAGGTAAGCTTGCATTTAATTTTGATTTTTATTTAATAAATAAAAGAATAATTGGATTATAGTTTTGGTTTTCATGTGCAAAATAAAACAGTTTTTGCCAACCGTGAATTTAAACACACGCAAAAAAGTCGGCACCGATGGAAACCGCGAAAGTATCTGTACGCGAAAGAAACCACTTGTACAGTATCTGCTTTGTGCAATTTCATAGCAGATGAGCCAGACATGTGTCCCCAGTGTGTATGTCCCCATCTCCTATTTAAACTCCAAATCAACCTCCGTGAGATGGAGTCTTCTTATGAAGAGAACCGCACCACATATTTGCTCTTCCACCACCTTAATACTGACATGCCAATCAACTGTAGATTAGATGAAGGGAAAATTGTGACTTGCACTTCTTATACTAGTCTCAATGCAAGACACGGCAATCTGATGCCAGTGTTTCCTTCCATGTGGTACTTGCCAAAATTTAAATGTCAAAGTACAGTTGGTAACACCTCGAAACCTAAACACTTCTCTTTGCCTCTTCAACATTCAAAATTCTGTACTAAACTACCACTGTGTGGTGTATAGCCTGAGGAAACATAATTTTAAATGTATGCATTTTTCCCATAATTTTGTTTTGTTTTATTTCATGCAACATACAAACTGCAATGATGCAAAAATAAATGAGTTTATTTTTTCTTGAATATTACATATCTAAACATCAAAAGTATTAAAAATCTTAATTCGAAATGAATTTCCAAACAGTCTTTCAAATATATTTGTCCAATCCACATTTCTTATTTCTCTTACATCATAACATATAATAAAATTGTTCAATATATCTTTAACTTTATCACAATACAAAAATGAATGTGAATATGTCTCTATTTCATGTTGGCAAAAAGAACATATTTATTTCTATTGAAAAACAAATAAACAAATTGTAGACGTTGTACATGCATGCACGCACACACACACACACACACACACACACACGCACACACATGCACACGCACACTTCCATTGCCTTTACAAATTAGCCATTTTCACTACAAAAAAAAAATATGAGTCACTTCATCTGGGCCACTTGCATGCCAGTTTCTCATGTTTGTCTCCAACTGTAACACATGCATCACTTGAGTCTAAGAGCAATCAATTAACGACCATCATGGCCTCATCTGCCTGTAAGAAATTAATCTTAGCGCAGGCTTCAAAGACAAGATGAGAGAGTTTAATATCACTCGTGTGTTGAAATCACCCATGTTACAAGTAAATCTTTTTGTGCGTACTTGAAATCTTTTCCCACTGGGTTGCTCACAAGTCTTCCTCTTAATCTCATTTCAATTTTGAGAGCAATAAGAAATCACCTCATGTAATTCCTCTTCTCTTATTGCAGTCAAAATTATTTTTCTTTTCTCTGCAAAACTTATTTCTATTCCCAGTAAGATTCACCTCTGACAGAATGTCAAGTGCCCAGGCTCTACCATTCTCATAGCTATGCTGAAGCTTGGTGAGGACGTATCGTATGGCTGCTTGCTGCCTCGCTGGCCCCGGTTAGAGGCCGGCAGAATTGTTGTCTCAACTATATCGCTGTTCCCGCTTGGTTTTCCATAATTTTCATTTCTACGAATATCCCCGAGTATGCGAGGGGTGCTGGAGAAATGCAGCTTGATCTTTTTCCACCACCAAGAATTAAACTGATTCTGTCGTGATGTTTTTCTTCCACGGCAATGGAGTGGTATCCTAGCAGTATGTCGCCTGAAGGGGATCCTCTATAGAGTCTCGTTCACATCTCACTTGGAACCTCATTTCATTTCGGAGTTCTCCAGCTCACAACTGATATGTCACATCAGATGACTTCAATTTATCACTTGATATGATCACTGATGATAGATAGATTCACTGCATAAAAAAAAGATGTTGAATAAAGTATTTTTGCTGACATTCAAGACTAACATCTTTATATTTCCATGGTACATAGTAGACTAATAAAAGCAAAATGGAAGTGACCAACAGTCTGAATCAATCAAATGTATTCTGAAACAGGTGCACATGTCATTTTACTTTCATCTAATTCCACTTTCAAGCCCTGACTACAGCTTTTGCAACTGATGCAGTTCACAAAAAATTTGGTTCAAGCTTGTCAAAATGGGCCAATTACTACATAAAATTTGGGATGTATTCATGGAAATGCCTTTCTTTTCCATTATACATCAGTAATGATATTGTCAAAAGATTGGTGTGAAGTACTTTTCCTAGTAAATACTCACTTACACTTCGTTAATATGATGCCATTTTGATATAAATGAATGAATGTGAAACTGAGTTCCTATGACATTCCATTTTCCAATGGTTCCCTGAGGTTGTGAAGCTTTCATATCCTACGGGGAAAATATATATTTTTTTATGACAAATGTTATCAATCAAGCAAGAGTTTAACAAATTATGCAACTAGATTCTGCAGAGCAAAGCATGCAGCATGACACCCTGAAAGGACAATTTAAGTAAATCTCAGATGTGGTCGCAACTTCTGGGTGGTAGCCTGCCTTGATTACATCAGGACGAGATTGATTGGAGCTGCATAATCTGAGACCCTTTGCCTCCGGGGAAGTTAACAGGGGCTGCAATTTTTTTCATAATTATATATATATCGAAAGGGGATGGGGTTCGTCAGATATTGTCTAACGAATGTCTCCTCGCTGGGCCATTCAAGAGATAGGAATCGGGAGATGGGGAATGGGATGGGGGATGGGTGGGTGGGGGGTTGGGGGTGAGCTGCTAGTTCATTGTTGGCAAGCACATTGCTTCAGGCAGCATGATCCCGACACCTGAGCACTTCCATAACGGGGACGGAGACTCTCATTATCGGCAAAAGATCACCAAGACGTGGATTTTCTGTATAGCATCTGTGTAGTCATGAATGAAGCTATGTTGTCACGTTGCGTCTGTGTAGTCAATGAATGAAGCGATGTTCTCTTGTTGCATCATTTCCTTGAACAGTCCTCCTTGGCATTTCGCTATTATCTAGTCAGTAGAAAACGTGTGACTCACAAGACACATTCATATAATATCGGCATCACGCAGCAGAAGACAGTTATTGCACCATCTTAACTAACTTCCTTCCACTGATAGCTTTATTGTTTCCATTAATCATATAAATGTTAAATCAGAAACTATTACAAAAGCAGGTAATTTATGACTGAAATTTCAATATTTCAGCTCAAAAAGCTCAGTTTCAGGAGAGACAATATGATAACATTCTTCCACAAAAGTAATGCATATTGAACTCATTGAAGTATCCTTTTTCTTTGCAAGTCTGTCACCTCATTTCAAATTACTGAATGAAGTCATTTCTTTGTTCATATACCTTAGATACCAAACAAGTGAATATTCATTGAACTTCTGATTCATATTCCCTGAAGAGCATAATAAATAAAGATTGGTTGAGTTTAGTGATGCTGTAAGTAGATGATATTGAAAAACCAGGATGGACACTTCATTCACACAGCCACCAATAGCAGCGATTTTTTGCATCATGATTTGAATAGCAATGCAAAACCGGTATTTTTATGTGTGTGAACATAATAATCGTGACAATTAATGAGATTCAAATTGTGCAGCATTAAAAGTGCAACTTTTCTGAAATATTCAAATTAATGAAATAGTCACTTTTTTCAAAAGTCACAATGATTTGCCATGTGAAATGGGTATGTTTTTAATATTGCATGTAAATGCAAGGGGCATGTTGGACTCTTCAAAACAATCGGGTCAAAGTCAGGTCAAACTCTGTGACTCACATATGCGCAGTTTGGCCTCACTCAAACCAGTGCAACTTGGGTCGCGATTTTTCTTCGAGAACTGGTGTGATTTGGATCACAATTCTTTTTTTTAATGTCTGTGTATTTGTGAACTAGAGCATAAGAAAGTGTGATTTGAATCGCTCTTTCGGTGTGTGTATATGGGCATAAAATCTGTTCCTTTATACCCCTGTAGGAAGTGTGAGATACAACCTGCAGGAATGTGAAACTTCTAATGTGTTGACTCTGTAAATAATCAGCTGACCGTTGAGGAAGATATACCCGACAAGTAATCCTCTTGGACTTTGGTCCTAACTACCGTTAGCTGTCAGTTGTTAGCGTAGGAGAGAAGAGAGATTCCGCACCAGGTCGGTGCACAGATTTGGGGGTTTTGTTTGCAAACAAGCTCCATGTATCGGTGAGCACAAAGGAATACATGCCACCAAATCTTGGGGGGTGGGGTACAGATTGGGAGTCACTGACACACTGTGTGTGCACTACTATTTATCCCACTATGCCATATACTTGGCATGTTTGGTTCATGTACATGACCAAGGACACATTCGTCTGCTGGAATGGCTTCGAGAAAATTGCATCAACTACCACTGACTCTGGTGACGCACAAGTGCGGGCCTTTTTTCCATCTTGACAGTCCATATTTATCGTGTTATGTTCAGGAGACATTCCGTTTAGATTCATTCCGAGGATTGGTGATTCATCTCCACAATTGCAAACAACATTATCAAAAGCGGTGGCCTTCCATTGAAAGCAATCCTTATCACAACAGAAATTTTAATCTGTGCTCGCTATTAAACTGGCATCAGAAAAGTACAATGTGAAACGGTGCTTCCTGGTTTAGTGGTGAGGAATGAAAATGTGACGCTTGGTCTTTTGTTTGCTGATTTCTCTAAGCACAAATATCCTCACATCGTGTCGGGATTCACAACCTTTGATCTCCAAATGTTTCCAGATCATCAATTTTTTAATATGTTATGGTTAAAATTCAAAGCTATAATAACACTGAACCAGTGCCTCAGATAGACCTCATTCATCCCCTTCCCATGATCTTGGAACAAACTATGAACTTCTTTCTGGTATTGATATGTGATTGATTCCAGTTTTGCAAGACTAGTTCCATTTTTCCAACAATATACATTGCTTTAATTGCTCACAATATATTGAGGGCACAGGCTAGATGTATAATTTGCTGATAAGATGTAGACAAGAGGGGAAATACAGGAGCTACAACATAAGCAGAAATTCTCTCTTTTCTCAGAATTTCATCTGTGTCTGGGGAGTGTACGTACAACCCAGACTCGGTTCTGTCTTTCCACAGCAAGCCAAGTATGGTCCTCTTGTGGAATCAAACTCTCTGAACACTAACCCTGTGCCATGATTGAGCTGAATTCAGCTGTCTATCAAACATTCTGGCAACAAACCTCATCCAAACAGTATGTCATCAGAGAATGTCTCCACTTCAGCAGGTAGTGTGTCCTTTTTCTCCTCCATCATGATACGGTACTCTATACTGTCGTCAAAGTACTGTATACGCCGCATATTTCGCAAGGTTTTTATTTTCGCGAATTTTGCGAGTCAGGTGCTATTATTTGCAAAAATTAGAGACACGCGAAAATAATGACTCTGATCCCGATATGAATGTGACGTACATGTATGTATTTCTCCGTTCATACAGTACTCCACGATCACAAATTTAACCACTCCCGAAATCGTTGGGAAGTCTAGATTCACGAATATTTAGACTCGCTAAATACATAGTGTATACAGTATTCATATTTGTAAGTGATATGGAGACAATAAGTGCATGCGATCCTGTCATCCTCAGTTGAACCAATAATTGACTAGCAGTATGAATGCCAATCACAAAAATATTTGACAGTCTGAGGTTGACTGCTGGGCCAATTCAGGGTACTGCCAATATGCAAATGTCTTCCAGAAAGCCCCGTTTCAGATGCATTGTGGGATGGCTCGCAGCAAAGTTAGATCCGGTCTAGGCTGCATCCCAGGAAATAATTTTTCAACCCAGATTTGATTAGCAATTTCAGCTGATGAACAATATTTCAAATGATATCCCGTACAATTCTATAGAAGAAAACTGCTACACAAAAGATAGTTTGTGTAGCAGTGGTGTAAAAATGCATAGCAAATTGCGATGCGATACCAGGAAAATTATTCTCTGCATCCCGCTCACCAGAGCAGCACACGAGCAGCATTCATATTGATATGTGACCTGGATGAATCAGGGAATACGCACCACACTTGGTAGAGCTTGCCAACTAACCAACCCACGTCATATCTTTCATCCAGGGGTATTTTTGAAGATTTCTTTGCTTATGATACCATAGTTTGACCAGCACATTGCCATATGGCAGTGATGACCCATGACTTGAATGGCCACATATCAGCCAAATTGAAAATCTGTAAACTCTTTTTGTATGCCAAATTCAAACTTTACAGGAGAACAGTAGTAATGAACCAAATGTATGCATTCATTAAATTGTATCGTATATGGATGAAGACGTGAGTCGGGCTGAAGTGACAATGCTACCGAGCTACATCCTACAGTACATTTGTTACTGGACTCTACAATGGTGCTTTGCGCATTGGTGGTACCCCAAATTCACAATGCTTATTGCTTGCCTAGTCAGGGCGGGGTTTGTCCTCTTTCATTCTTTTTTTTTCCTCTCTCTCTTTTATTCACGGCATGTATGGGTACAAGCGATACACAATGTTGTGCTGTATTCATGATCATTACGTGAGTGATCAATAGTGATACAGACAGCAGAAATTCGAGCCCACGACGGTTAAATTATGCCACATGATTAAATACTGCACTGCAAAGAAAAATAGTTTACAGTCACAGTTGCACTACGTACCAGTATATATTTTGCAGATAAAGTAGATACACAAGGCACCTTGACATTGATGCAAAACTAGTTCAAAGTTTGTTGTCTGATCTGTTTGTTTTTTTCTGATCGATTTTTTTTTTCCAAATCAGACTGCATGACATTTTAGTGAGCATTGATCTCATACATGTACTGCGGCACTTAGGGGGAAAAATGTGCCATGCACAATGCTCTTTTCCTTTTATCCTGTATACGTATTGATCCATCAAAGCCCTGTGTATCTTCACAAAAATATTTCTTTGCAAAGTACTTTTTATACTTTGTTTTTAAAAAAAAAAAGATGTGACATCTCAGACAGAGCTGGGCAAGGAAAAGACACCCCAGGGTATCTAGCACATACGCCAAGTCTTGTGAACAGCTCTCAAAACCGACGTCCCGACTCCGTCGTGAGAGTATCGGTGCTGCCATAGATGCGCCAAACTACAACTCGTGGGGTCAGAGGTCACAGCGCCACCTGCTCCGACGGACCAGTCCTGCGGATGCTCTTGTTCCCGACCGGAAACTCAAGATCGATGATCATCAAGAAGGGCTCGCAGTCCCATCCCTTCAGATATTCTTGGTTCGCTCTAGATCTCAACTCTCCACTCTTCCCACAATATGCAGCAGTTCCCTTGACTTTACTTTTGTTCTTCTCTCCCACCTCCTTCATTCTCTCTTGTTCTATCTCTCCTTCCATGTTGTCATGTCCCCTCTTTCACTTTCCTTCACTTTCCTTCCCTTTCCATTACCCCTCTTATCTTCTTCTAGTCTATCCTTGTCATCCACTACCAGCCCAACCGATGATGATTTCATTGGGTATCGTACTGTGTAGTTATTTTCATATAGCTTTTTGGAGTCACTCATTTGTTTGGCAAGTTTCCTAAAACCCAACAATGTGTCTATATGCCATCCTTCAGCACAAAGTTATGAAGATACTGAACCTGAGGATTCTATGAGTAGAACTTAGAGGAGTCGTACGAAAAAATACTACTAATATATACATGAAAGTATGAAGCATGCTCAAACACAGGGAGATACTTGAATGCAAAGTAGGTTCAATGTCGAAACATCAGCCTACAATCCACCCAAACTACTATTGTAAAAGATATCTACTCAATACAGTACTCTGCAAAGCCTGCTATTAAGTTACATTGTACATATGTGTCTACCCTACATGGTCACTCCATGCCGCAACAGCTGCATCATTCTCTACAAAGGTTGATGTTACCAAAGAGAGGAAAAGATATTTGATCCATTCTTGAATTTAAATTGGAGTATTATAGCACCATCCATAGCATCAATAAAATCACATGAGATAAAAGCAAGTACCAGTACACACTGCTAGTTATACTGTCAATCGCCAAACAATTGTCTTTGACTGACGATATTCCAGCCTTAAGTACAGTAGGAAAAATTATGCATTTTGCTGAAAATTCTGAGTCGAGGCATGTAATATGAAGAAATCTTCATATTGAATTAAAGGTGGAACACTGTGTGAAGGCCTTGTACATTGTAGACAATAATGATTGTATGGCAATAAAATCTGCATGTGCATAGAAGTGTAGCAAGTAGTACATAATACTCTGGTCAATAACCATTAGCCATGCTGTGCACGCACATACACGTTTCACGCCTGGCCGGATAGCCAGGCAAGTAACAGCACGAGGGCTTATATTCTACCTACTTGGGATGGTACGCACCATGTGCAACGAGCACCTAACTACTAGTTAATTCACTGTCCCTGTCAGACCACTGAAAATTTAAAACTGTGTAGCACCGGCCTTAATATCCCAACACTTGCGAGGATCAAAATGTGCGAGTTCTCGCAAGTTATTATGGCACATCATAAATCAACCAGCTTGCAGGATGGTGCTATAATGGCACCCATCACGTCCCAGAAAACACATTTCTCTGCTTCGATGTTGCCGTAAAATTGGAAATTTTCACGCATTTCGTACGCCAGAAACTAACGCAAAAATTGATGCACCCAGACATTTTTGCTCACTATACAGTGTACATAACACAATTTAATGTCCTGACTCTGCAGAATCAAAAACTTGTGAAATTCATCTTACCCAGCCAAGCGAAAAAATTGTTCATGCAAAAATTTCCACTTTAAAAGTATATCTTTTTTATGATAATCTTTATCTTCTATTGCTAGTTTTCCCTGAGGTAGACCACCTCTTTCCTTTCACCCAAGTCCTACGTATTTTGGACAAATGCTATTGTTTATTTCAGTTGCAGAACTTCTCACAATACTCCAATTCACAAAATCAACTATTGATCATTAAATGGGCAAAATGTATGAAGATTAAGATTTAATGTCTCTGTTTGAAATTGGCAATTGTTGGTTATTCCTTTTTTTTAATTCCTTTTTCTTTTTCTTTCTTTTTTTGCAGCCTTAATGACTCTAGCCAGTTCCATTGCTACTATCTCTCCAATAATTTGTAGGATACACAGTAGATTTAGAGTTGGCAATCTAATAAGGACAAGATTTTAATTTCTGCAGCAATATTACCCCAGGAAATGGTGGGGTAAAAACCGATGGTTGATAATCTACTCTTGCAAAGCAAATATTTTGATGCCCACATTGCAGCATATCACATGATGCGTGGTCCATTAGTCACAACGACAAATCCACACAATCACTTCTTTCGACTCGCTCGCTCATTGTATTTCTAAACATTTCAAAATCTGGTCACTTCCATATGAATAAATCCCAACAGATCTACTCATTACTTAACTTCCTGCATTTCTGGCCTAAAATTACGAGATTTTGATTGTAACTTCCTGTGATCACTTGCAGAGCACTCGTGGATGGCAAAAAGATTTCATGAACTCCTTTTCTCGCATTGCGACCCATTCTGGGGCACGGCATATTGCGCTATCCCAAATTTAGCCCTACTGCAACATTTATAGCCATTAGCATCCCTATCCACCCCACCCTGCCATTTCTAACTTTATAGGAAACAAGCTACACATGTTACGCTGCTGTCGTAGTCACACTTAGTAAATGGAGGCCATTCATTTAACCGTTAAAGGTTGCCTGATGTTGGGAGAGAACAGTTGAGACAAAATCTGTAACACTTCCTCTTTAGTTGCCATTACGTCAGAGAAAAGCTCTGCACAGAATCTCACATAATATTTAATACATAAGAATTCATTATCAAACAGCATCATAACTGTCAAGTGATACAAATCATGATAGCTTTCCATGAACATAAATGGTGATGTTAAAGAGCAGAATTTTGTGATTCTCATTTTGTATCATGTCAACTTAAAATCTGCACTAATACAAACACAGATTCACACATTCCCTTTGTGACAATCTTTCACAAAATCAACAAATATTCTACATCAAATAAGCTTCACTGATGTTCCTTATATAATGTATATGTATCAAAGTATTCAAAGGATGAAGACTGTTTTTTTAGTCTTCCTGCAATGAAAGATAAGGCATGTTTGTTTGTTTTTTAACAGAACCTATAATTCACTTCATACATAATCACAGTGACTTCAGGCCAAAATAAGTGACAATATAGGAAAAGCAGTATATTGTCATACTCAATCTATTACTGGGCCAAGAGCATTGGATCATGATGGGGGGTTATAAGTCATTTGGGTCAAAGGTCATAATGAAAAATGCTCTCATAGGGCTCATGCAGATTCTCAATTTGGTTAAATTTTTGTTCAATCTATTGCAACTTCAGTAATCAGTTGTGGCTGAAGCAAGCTGGAATAGCCCAAGGAAAAGCATGGGTTTCCCCTGTCGGGCAAACAGCCTTCTCATGGTCCTCATTAGAGAAGTGAGTAATTCTATTAATAACTAGCTATGGCAATGGATTTGTCCTCTCCATAACCTTCCAATTAGAAAAGTCGGTCTGTACGGCAGTCGGGGAGGAGTTTGCCAGTGTATTGGACGTGAGGCAGAGAGATTTATGCAGTGGTTTTCTGGAAAAGACAACAGAATTTGTCTTTTCTACAATTTAGTTTCCTTTTATTAGTGACTGTCTCTGTCATGGTCAAGGGGTATCTACAGGGGACATCCTTTAGAGTCATTAAACTTGATTTCAATATAATGACTTACATGAACAGCATCCTATGTAGCAAAGAATTTCAAAGAATTCACTATCATAGTATGTACTTGTAATCAGGATATAGTATAAAGCAATATCAACAGAAGTGTAATGACAATACGAATTATCCTCATTACAACATGTGGAAAGCTGTTACTTTAACTTCAGCATTTTATATCTTCTGTTGGTACAGTCAAACCTGCCTTAGCAGCCACCTGTCTATAGCGGCCACCTGTCTATTGCGGCCACTGAAAAATCCCCCCCCCCCCCCCCCCCGAGAGAAAAGCCCTGTTAAAGACCTTGTGTATAGTGGCCACCTGTCTAACGCGGCCAGCGGCACAAATTTTGTTTCCCGCAGTAGATTTTAACCTGTCTATAGCGGCCACAGACCCGATGGAGCCGTAGCCGAGCCGGCAATTCAGCGTGTTTTTCTGCTTTGTAGCCGTGCCAGTCATTCATGGGCAACGTTCAGTGATCACCACCGCTGCATTCATCACTCGTTCAGTCATAATAATGCACTAGTATTAAGCTTTCTCATACGACTGCGCACATGCTACTGTGTAACAATTTCATGAACACCGGCATTGTCCAATGCGTGAAACACATGTGTGCATACGTACTCACATGTAATATGTAAGTACTTATTGATGTATACAATGATGATATATGGACATGTAGGTTATGCACATAAAGTTGGATAACCTGTCTATAATGGCCACTTTTCTCATCTCCCATGGGCGGCCGCTATAGACAGGTTTGACTGTATATGAACAAATGTGAGAGGGCACATATTAGGAAGGTTGTTATCATATTTCTAGCCAAATCTACTATGGCACACACACACACACACACACACACACACACACATACACAATGTCTTTGTAGCAGAGTAAAATGCTCTTCATAATATGACATACAAGAAATGAATAAAATCACATTTTCCTTTCCTTTTATTCTTGGAGATACTGGGAGGTAATGGATATTACATACATTGTATTTATGTAGCCAGACAACCTTCATATGGGATCAACGAAGACTGTTTTTTTTTCTGCCAATCTATTCCTTGAAACATCTTTTATAATAGAGGAAATATATTTTCTATGATAAACTCTATTCAGCTTAAGTCGCAATCATCATTCAAAACATTTCAAAAGAAGTTCACACAATCACCAAAATATGAGGGGGGGGGGGGGGAGGGAGGTGGACTACCTCAGTGCAGACTAACTACCAAAGTACCATTGTAGTCAGAGTGGAGCAGCCTATTAACATACCTCCCCCGTCAATGATCAACCTTTCATAGCCCTTAGCAGCTTGCAGACTTTTGGAGGGGAATCAACACAGCCTCCTGTGGACGGACAAAGACCTCCTTTTTCAGAAGATATTGGTAACCTTCTGATAATACCTTGCCACATTGAAGAGTCTCCTCTATGAAGGAAAATAGAAAAAAAGGGGGGGGGGGAGGGGGTAGAGTCAGATTATTGGGCCAAGACCAGACTAGGGGATGCCACTATGGGAGATGAGCCAGGGGGACTCCACAGAACACAAAGAAAGAAAATCCCTATGTATTCAAACAGAGGAATTACACCCAGCTAAAAGCTGTGGGCCATTTGTGTCGTTGTGTTGTTGTTGTCGTTATCTCTTTACCTGAACCGCCACAGTACATCATATGCCTGACTACCACATGGAATCCAAGGCACTGCGGACCGGTTGATCATTATCTAGTACTCACCTTGAGCCATTAATGAGGAAATTGTAAGAAGTCTACCCATTTCAAATGATTGATGCTTGCATAGTAACCATGGGAAGAAAATGCCCTATGGAACTACGAATAACAACACAAGACACATTAACACACAAAGCTGTAGACACACTGAAGAACTGCATATAATTTTGGTCAACATCAGAAAGAACTACAGCAATTCCGTTCACTTGCTTTTTTTTTTCCTATATCGTTCACAATGGGAAGAGATAGCAATCACACAAAGAGATAACCAAAACACTCGAAGAACAAGAAGTTAGGGGATGGGTCTAAGGGCATTTCATATCATTTTTCCTATCAAAGAAAACAAAATAATATCAAAATGATTTTTTTAGAAAGATAGTAATCACAGTAATATCAATAAAAAATACTGTAATATTGTTATCATTAATTGCTTTTATGATTTTCTTATCATCAAAATGATCATTACTATTATTATTATTATTATTATTATCATTATCATCATCATCATTATTATTATTATTATCATCATTATTATTATTATTATTATTATTATCATCATCATCATTATTATTATTACTATTATCTTCATTATCATTATCACTATCATTCTAAGCATTTACTCTTACAATTGTCATTATCATAATCATCACCATTATTATTCTTATCATGAAACCATCCCAACATATTCATACCTATGTTGAATGCTAAAGTGAAGACAATCTGCAAGTTCATATGATTTCCTTTTTAACATATTTTTTTCCCCACATAATCTGGAATGTACAATGGAGAATCTTTACTCACAACTGCAGAAAAAAAAATTGATCAGTTGAAAACTCCTATTTCAAACATTATCATGGGATTTTGGTAAATACGTAAATACGAACCCATCATTCTCTTTAAAGACAGCATGAAAAAATAAAGTATGGAAGAAAGAAAATAGATTACATCAGTAACAATATCGCCGGCCACCAAGCCTTCTGAACCTCGATTAACCTCACAGTAATCACAACTCATGTCCATGCCTCTTCACTGGCATTATTGATTCGTAGTGTCCAAACCTGGGTACTACAGAGTGTGGAGACCAAGAATAAAGATCAACAAAGGCCTGGAACCACAGAAATATCCCTCCCTTTGGTGTTGGGCCGGAGGGCAGTTGGTCCACGCACAATGGCTGTTGGAGAGCTATCACTGGAGACCAAATCATTGAGGTCTCACTACCCCAGATGGGCTACAAAAGACTAACAATCGATTTGACACTTTCATTATTCATTTACTCGGCCTTGGAAGAAAAACATCACCATGAGGGGAGCGTCTGAGGATTGGTATACACTGGTCATTACAGCCATTCAGCATCAATAAACAGAGAGACGGGAATCAATGCCAGATGATGGCTCATGTTTGGGAATGTGTTGTCTCCACGGGTAATCAATGCACCAGGCTAGGCACACTGGCACAAAGCACTGCCTATAGAAAAAATGATAGCTTTCCTATATTCACAGGCTCATAATCTATATGCATGAGAAATTACAATATGGAAAGAATATCAGCCGATAACCACACATATTTCCCTGAAAATCATTCATTACTTCCAACAGCAAATTATCTTGGAGTCAAGTGCCTACTACCTATTTAAAACCAATTGCCATGAATTCCTGACTTGAATTGAAAGTTTGTGCTTGCTTTTATTCAAATTACGAATACTGCAGCCCATATTATGCATCAACCCGTTAGTTTTCACATCAAGGAATCATTCATACATGTAATAGTGAATAAAGATATTGCCACTGGCACAAGACATCATATTGGCAGGAAATAAAACGGGTATACTGCATAGCTTGGTGACAAAATGGCCCCTTGATGGGCGTTGGTAAAAAGACACAAAAGAAAAGTCACAACGGAATGAATTAAGTCAGCACCACTATGAATATATGCATTTAATACATTTCTCTGATGTCCCTAGCTCCATAATTCAGCACTCAGTCAAGGGAATCTTATATTGTAGCAAAGCAGGGATCTCCATAAATGAATGCTCATAAAAAAACCCTATTTTTGTTTTACAACCTAGGTCTGCATTTACTTTTGATTTAAACAGGGAGGTGAGAGGAAACCGTCTCACCTTGATTTAAACAATAACAGTGTAGGAAACTACAGTCTAATCTAATATCCAGGTAATCTAAGATGATTTTAGAATTCCCCCGTGTGCATAGTCCATTTTCTTGTTGTGACATTTACATATCCAAGGAGAAAGCATCCACGAAGCGTACGTAAAACCAGCTCGTAGGAGAGAGATGCTGACGTCATCACGGAGCTCGATGCACTACAAGCCGTCATTACTTCAAAATTCAAACACAGCGCAAAAGGGCTGCATCGTTTATCTACAGGCGGAACATGTCCTGCAATTTGCCAAAGCGATATTCTTTTAAGCCCGTATCCACAGACACTGGTGCTCTGATATTGGATTAGTGCAAAGGGGAAAGAAATAATCCATTTTAATTCCGTTGATAGCTTAGTCAACTCGCCCTTATCTAATTATTGAGTCCCTTGCTCCCGAACTCTTAGCCACCCTTGAGCCTTGGGACAGAAGGGCTGTGGAGGGTTCACAGAAAGGCGGAGAGGCAGTCCTAATGGATGAAGGGGGGTGTACAGCAAGGAAGAGAGACCAGAGGTATAGATGGAAACGGGCTGAGCTAGAGTGGGCCCGTAGTACGACTTGAATAATGACTGATGCCATTGGGATGCAGAATGCAACACAAATTTATGGACCGGTTTCGGGTGTCAGCGTTGTGTCTCAAACTTGTATTTCAAGAATACTAAGAAACCAGAAGATTTCCCAAACTGGATGATGTATTTTATTTCTCAGTGTGGATAACCATGTCACACCAATGAGCAGAAGGCAGCGAGGGATGGCATTTTCTTTTTTTACAGGGACTTAGCTGATATCCTGGCTCTTCATTATCTCAAACCAGCTGTGGAATCAAACCTGACCTGACTGACCCCCTTTCAAATGAGAGAGTTTTTGTATCCATATACTAATATGAGATCTACAGATATACGACGTATGGATATTATATTGGACCTTTTTTCACATTTGAATACCCTCATATTGACACATTGTTTCAATATATGACATTTTTCGATACAATGTGATTTCGTATGATTATCCTATATCCATGACATTTCTTTTCTTTCTTTTTTTTTGCGTCTGAAAGCTCTTACAATGTATGTCCATACATCGTATAAGTAGGCGGGGCTTATTCACAATGCGCGCTTAGGGCCTGACCTCTACTACAGATGAGTCTAGCACGAAGCATAAACGCAAAGTTTGTACTGCGCAATAGAGAGACTTTTACTTGTACTTGTACCTTAGCTTCCCATGAAGGTTCAACTGAGCGCGAGGTTTGAATATGATTAATTATCAGATAATGAGGCATTGCATCTGAATGGACTCACATCACTATGTCGTATATCCCTACGTCATATGAATATACCATTATAAGTCAGTATGTCTGAAAGCACTTTGGGCTGGACAACTAAACTGGACACCATTCATGTCAAAACTCTCAATATCATAACACAGAAGATGGTAGTGCATCTTCATCAAAATAATGTTCTCTGTATTAGATGGTATACATACATGTATACATGTGAGGATAACAAACACATCAGCTTCAAGTATAGTTCAAGATTCCCTGATTGCCGTAATAAATTGCGTCACGTACACACATTGAAAAAAAAACAAAGGTACTAGCAATCATTTCTACACATGACAATTACATACAATGTAGGTTATGTATGTGGTAAAAGCAGTCTCATGCTATTACACAAGGTCTTTTTTTAAGTCATTCCTTGCAAAATCTTCGGGGAAATTTGTTCTGGACTCTTGCTTCTCTGCTCTTTTGAGCAGTTCTATCAACCGAGAAATAAAATAAAATCGTCGCCTGTGCCCAGGTAATGGCACTATACAATCAGCATGGAGGCGTAAAACACACAGTCCAACAATAAATAGACCGTGTCAAATGCAGGAAAGGGTTTTTAGATCGGCAAAAAATATATGCAGTGCATTCAACTTTTGGTGACTGACAACCTGTCCTACAGAAGAAAACATCAATGGCTCAGCTATGGACCTTTACATAGATACAATGTACAATTTTTGTACACAAGTACACATGTACAAAGCTCATATTCATTACTCTCATATACTCTCTCACCACACCTTTTTCTCTCCTTCAAAATTGAATTGTTTTATTAAAATCTACAGAACATATTTGCGTTGGCTGAAAAAAGTCTTGCAAATCCTTTGGATGCATCTAGTAGGTCCTTCACACTACAACATTTTCAAAAATATTTAAAAAAGACTGGTGATGATATGAAAAAGTGGTATACATTTTCTTGTGCTCAATATGTTATTGATGTAATGATCCAACATTTGAATTTAAATGGGGTATTGTGTATAAATGGGTCATTGGTTAATAATGGGTGAAATGGAGGTAACAAGCACTTTCACTCCTTTTTCTTCTCTAAATCAAAGTCTACAACTTGTGAGTATAGGAGAGAGACCCATCTTTAATGGCAAACACAGATATAATCAAAGTCTTCACCAAAAAAAAAAAAAGAAGAAGAAAGAAACAGCAAAGAGACAGTTACAGATTAAATATCTACCATGCTTCAGTGTAAGAGTGCATGCCAGCGGGCTCTTGAAAAATGAACTGCACTCTACTCCGAAATCATGCTCCTGGAGGAAACCCTACGACAAGTGTATAATGGACATCCTTTCCCACAGCCGGGATGGAAGGAAAGAAAGCCTAGAAACACTGAGTGACGGTAGAAAAGAGAAAGAGATAGAAACACAGTTAGAGGAAGAAAAAGAAGTGACAAGCAGAGAAGAGGCTGTGAGCTGGAAACCTCTGATATCTTGACATCGCTCTCCCATCCCAATCAGCGATTCCCAGGCCCGGCCTTATCCCAATATTCCGGGCGGCATCTTTACCTCCGCAAACTTTTGCCGGAGAGACAGCACTCTTGCCCGCATCTTCACAGGGGGGAGATGTGTACATGTTCAATACCGGGGCCTGAAATCGGAGACAGATGCGATGACGATTGTGCGCTAATCTCATCGATCATTCCCGGGATTCTTTTTCATTAAAACACTGGACTTACTTGGTACAGGAAGGAGCAGAATCAATATCGCCCTCATTCACCCTTCCGTGTGTTCCTTGCTCCCTCACTTTCCCCTCATCTTCTCACTCTAGTTCCTCCCCTCCTCCATCTCACCCCCCCCCCCTCTCTCTATATATCTCTCTCTTCACTTTTCTTTTGATTCATCTTCTTGTGTCCAATATTCAGTGGAAATTGTTTGCTCCCTTTAAAACCACCCATTACTTTCAAATCCATAACTTCCACAATGCATCAAAGTCGCTATTGTTGTACTTGCATTTCAAGAGCTCTTCAACATCTCTTAAAAGATCCCAGCTCTGATTGCTATACTCTCCCGACTGCTGTGCAATATAATCTATGTTCCGTATATTTCACAATTTTGTTTTTCACGAATTTTGCAAGTTTGACAAATATTTGCAAAGTTAATGACTCATGAAAATGTACTGCCTCTAAAACACAAATGTGTTATAAACATGAATTGTATCAAAGTTGGAAAATCCTTTTACAGTAATACTTCCTTTTCATTTCATCAAAGTGGTTTTCTATTGCAATTTCAATCACAGGCGAAATATGTCGTACAGGTCCCAGTTCTGGAAATAACAATCGCGAAATGTTTGATGTATACAGTACAACATTCTGTGCCAAGCCCCTGACATAAATACATTCGATATTGCCTGTAACTCACAGAATATGTTATCAAATGTGGTCTCTCCTTCAAATGTGTAAGCACTGATCAGACAGTGTGATGTGATATATCACAGAGTAGTTCATCACTGCTCTTATACCATGATAACTGTGTAGGGTTTCACACAAGTTTATGAATGTTGATGTTTATATAAACATGTTTCATGCTCATCATGTTAACTTTGGCAAGCCTTAAATTGGATTTGAATGATAATTTCTCCCAAAATACAATTCTCAAATCATGTTTGGCAAATTGTCAGAAAGGTGTTTTCCCACAGAATTTTGTTTTGACTCTGGATGAGCATTTGCACTCCGAACACTTTAATTTTTGGAGAAAAAAGAATAGCAAGGTGTATCTAAGCTTGACCTTGCACTTACAACGTACATGCATTAATGTCTGTCTTTGCTCATTAGCATATCAAGAGTTGTACATTTGATTAACAGACCATGGAGTTTGTGAAACAGCTGTCACATGGAATGTTGCTTGCAGTTTGCGGGGAGACTTATTTTGGTATACCAACGTTCCGCTAACTCCATAACAAATATAAAAGCATGTTTAAGAGACACACGATTACAAACCAGATTTTTTTTGTAAGTCTGAAACCTCTCTTTATATGCTGGGAAAGTTGTAGGAACCACCGCATTTGAACTGAAGTCGCGATTCCACACAGAGTTAACTCCTTCCTGCACTGTACTCTCCTCTGCCTTCCACTCTGCCCCATCGGAACACTGATGCTTCCAGCGGGATCCAATTTCAGATGATTCAGGTCAGTCTTTACCCCCTTGTTTGTATTCCCACAGTGAAAATATTTCCTAATCAATGCTAAACCAATTAGTTGCCATTCAATACGGCTCAAGAGGGTGTAACTTTCACGTCAAAGCAAACCTCTGCATGACGTCGACTTCATGTCTTCTGTACAAGCCCTCCCCTTCCAATGCATCCAATAAAAATGTTATATCAATTACAAGTTCACTTGTTTTTTCTTCTAACCCACATCACTTCGAAAGGAAAATCAGTCTCGGCAAGTTACTGTTCATATTATATTCAGGGCAAACTTCAGAACTTTATTCTATTTTATGACCTCTTCCCTCGATTTTTTTTAATTTCACAGACAGTATGTCAAGATAGTACCTTATGACTGGAAATTAATGTCTTGACATCAAGTGCCCATTAATCAAATCAAACTGAGTCATAAGGGCTTTTTACACTTGTAAATTTTTGCTTAGCCCCGGACCAACGGTGGGGCTAAGGGGGGGCCTTAGCCCCACCGTTGGTACGGGACTATCCTTAGCCCACTTTCTGTTTACACTCGTTTTTGCCAAAGTGGGCTAGCCCCACCGATAGTACGGTACTATCTGGCCCTGCAAAATAGCAGGGGTTAGCACCGCAATTGCGGTGCCAAGCAAGTGAGTGTAAACAGAACGAAAAAATAATCCTGGGCTAAGCGACGGAGACGAAGTCCGACCCTCACTGACCAATCAGAAACGAGGTAATCAAGTGCTGCCGGTGCGTGCGTGTACGTGTACAGTATACAGCGTAATTATGAATATTCATGTGGTTTGGAAAGTCCGGGGCTAAGAAATACGAGTGTAAAAAGGTCAGTTTTCTCCTTAGCCCCGGACAAGAGATAGTACGGGACTAATTGGCGAGTGTAAAAAGCTGAAAAAATTGGTACGGGACTAACGATAGTCCTGGGTCAGAGAAAGTCCGGGGTTAAGAAACACAAGTGTAAAAAGCCCTATAATGTAAGTGCACTGATTCTGCACTATCAATTCTGTGTTTCGATTACTACCAGAATGTCAGCATCTTTTTACATGGCACTTCCCATACTTTAAAAAGAATGCTGCTCAAAAAGCTGAATTATTTAGCAAATACAATGTACCTAATAAAATGCTGACAAGGCATTCTTGGAAGTGAAATTTTACCCTGACGGAAACATTTCTTACAGAAGAAAAAGCAACGATCAAAACAAGTAGCAAAATAACTGCATTTCTTCTTAGGAAATAACAGATATTATTGATCAACTTCCTCGATAAATCCTGTTATCGGACAGAAATCAGCAATGTACATGGGTTGCTTTTGTTAACACATTGTAGCACACTTTTCTTCTGACATCGGCAACCTGACAATGTGACCCAGAGTGTTGCAGGTGACTATCCAGAAAGATTTTGTAACAAAAGACAAACTCAATGGAGGAAATGAAATGAGCTGGAAGCAGGTGAACAATATTGGCTCATAATTTGGCGCCCTCTGGGGTGAACGAAATGGGCCCATGCGCCGGGTAAAAAATGCTGAAAGGACAGGATACAATGTGAATTTGATTTTTTTTTTCCCTTTTCCTCTTCTGTCTTTTAGATCATTCCCCGATCCCCCCCCCCCCCCACAAGTGCTCCCCAGACAATTCTAGGCAAAGTCGTTGCAATGAATTGGCCAAATGCGTGGTTGGCAAGCAACCCACTGCACGGACAATATTGACGAAGAAATCTTTTTCTCGCTCGGGGTTGTACACATTACTTCCCATTGTCATAATTGATACCCTCGAGCAAATAGGGATTGCACAAACACGAACAACAAACAGCATGCAATTCTGCCAATACTTTTGATGTTCATATCTGCCTTTACTGACCACCTCCCCTCCCCCTCCCCCCATTACTACAGTGGTATTTATCTTTTGATACGGACATACCACCTTGTTTATCTGAACTAAAGCATTACCCCCAGATGGAGTTTCCTTTTACAAACTATTCATACATTGTCACTGTTTACTTACAGTGTATACTACATTTTGTATGTGGTACGTACATGAAATGCATAGAGTTTTATCTCCATCTTTGTACAAGTTTGTAAATTTGTGTGCTGAATTATTTCTCTTTGAATTTTATGTAAAAATTCATGACACAAGACATGGCATTTACTCTCAATTAATCCCTACTACAGTTGTTTTAATAAGACCTTGCATAATACTCACTATGTACAATTGAAAAGTCTCCATAATAAATGCCTCTCATTCACAAAGTCATAAACCAACATACAAAGCATACACTAAATGCCATAGCAAGCATAGAAAATGTTTAAAAATTAAAGTCAAGTAAAAGAAGGGGAAAAGAAAGGCAAAGGAGAAACAATTATCTCTTTCTGTGCGTCACAAATACAATATCTATAGTATATCTAGGTCTGTGCCACAACAACCTCTAGCCTTGTTACAAGCATGATTGATTCGCTAAGTCTGCCCGCCGATCCGAGTCGCCGCGCGACAGTGATCTGGCAACTGCGTTGTCGTCGAGGACTCATGCCTCGCCTGCATTGTTTATGTCAGGTGCTGTTCCAGGCGGGTGACGCTGAAAGGGTTCTTCACACGAGGGAGGGACCGTTACCTGCACGCCGGGTATTGATTAAATAAAGCAATTAGTACATTCCCCGGTGAATGTCGCAGATTGGTAAAGTCGACATTAAGTAGCAGGTCCACACAGGGACAAACTTGTCATTTGCCTGTCTGATTAGCGACCTCATGAATATCAATCACCGATATGAACTTTGTTTAATGTTTTTGTGTGTGCGTGAGTGTGTGTGATTGTGAGAGAGTACAGTATAATGTGACATGCGGTCATGAACCTAGCACTCTATTGTGTTGCATTTATGCTGCACACACATGAAATTACTTGATTGACACCGTGATAGTTCAATGAAAAAAAAAATCCCTCCAAAAGCAAGCAATTACACAGTATGGTATTCTCACTAGCATCAAATGACTACATGTACATCCTCTTTGCGAGGAATGGACACACAATTTTCTTACGCTGAAATTTACAATACAATGTGGTCATGTGGGGGCGCTGTGGCATAGTGGATAAGACTCCCGACTCCCAAACGGAGGATCGTGAGTTCGAATCCCGCCCAGTGCTTACATCCTTGGACAAGATGTTTTTACCCACAATGTCCCTCTCGACCCAGGTGTATAAATGGGTACCTGGCAACGCTAGGGTAATAATAATAGCAGGGCCCTCTGGTAGAGCAGTGGCAACACTGAAGAGGCTACCCTGGGTAAATAAGACCTTATTATTATTATATATATATATATATATATCTACATTCATTCATCCAATAAATTTTTCATTGCCTATTAGATATTTCACAACAGAAAAAAAAATCTGCAACTTTCACATTTGCCGGTATCTATATTTTTACAAATTAGGCAAAAACACAGAAGACCTATATGGAGAAAACAAATATAGGCACAGGATTTGAATGACATAGGATATGAACAAGACACTTGATATAATATCACATTTTATTTTTCTATTTACCTTGGAATAGCCCTATGTTGTACTTCAGGATCACAGCTTATCCTGAGAATTTGCAGATGCAGAACATTCATAAAACTGAAATTATGATAGCACTGCAAGAAAAAACAAATGTGAATACTCCTCCTGGTCCTGTATTCCTACACCATTTTGTGCTCTCACAGAATGATTGAAAATTCCTCTCATCTAAATGATGACAACTGTTATCTTTCTATTCTAAACTGAATTTAATAATTCTCGCAATAATAATCCAGACAATATACCTGTGTACAATTACTTAACAAATATGAAACAAAGATATAAAACTAGCAAACATGTATGTATATTACCGATATAAAACTCAGAGTACGCATATGTCTATTCCCAGGTGATATGAAACTTGTTATGATATTGATAAACTCATCACTGAATATTTGATAGAATCATCAACGAGCTATTCTCTGTCCATTGTCATTTACTGCTGCACAACGCATCACGTGATCGAGTGATCAGTTGTGAGGACTGCAGCGCTCTTTCCTATTCATTTTTCTTGCTTCGGGGTACTATTTATTCTCTCCTGCTTGTGCCATTATTTGATTTCCGATTGGTTGCGTCTCCACCACCTGGCTGAACCTCATCAATGCCGAGAAAAGACCACATTATCACCTGCTGAAAATACAGGTAAACATGAGGGGCTACACGATGACTGCAGCCATCAAAAGCGCTGGTTGATGGTGAAGCAGAAATCTAAGTTACAAAACCTTATGGACAACGCCACTCATCTTCAAGACAACCCTCCTCACTTTTCAGTAAAATTCACCTGCCGTAGGTACTGGGTACAATATGATGGTAGAATTTAACAATGTCTTCTTCTATATATTCTTTTCTACATGTGACTTTATACCATGAAATATTAATTCAGCACTTAAAATACTTACTAAAACCCCTTACATGAGAATGTACAAGCCCACGGCAGAGTGTTCCCACAGGACATTTGAAATTTGCATAATACAAAATAAATTGTACATCAGGTCACAAGACTACAAATAATCTCACTAACCAGTCCATCGATAGTCTTGAAAACAGAGCCTAAACCATTTACTTCAGGCAAAATGTATTTTAGTACAAAATCATCAAAAGGCACTAGACATAACCCAGGATACATTCTTAATGATGATGACTGACTCTCATTCTTTACTGACCGTGGGTACTTTCAAATTGTACATGTGTGCTGCCATTCATTATGAGGTGTCAGGAATGGGTACACAAAATTGTTTGCATGAGGAATCATGACACAAGTTCAATTGGACTCGTGCTGAATGTTTGCAGTCAATTTTCTATGAATTTTTCAAGATAAACATAATCCCAAAAAAATTATTCAACTGTGATCTGCTTAAACCTAGACACTAGATTGACCATACGGTCTCATCCCCACGTACCAAGCCCCCGAACTTGGAGAAAGATGGGCGTACCTTCAATGTGATGTTGTACTCATGGACGACAAAGAGTAAGTGAATAATGGTCATTCATTCTTTCTGACCGGAGATGGGCAGCAATAAATTATGGGGATAACTTTAATAAAATCAAAGGAAATTCATGTATTATACTGTATATGAAAAGAAAAAATGTTTCATCATCTTATTAGAGCAAATGCTGTTCTGATAACCAGTATCTTGGAGCTGCTACTTTTGTACGAACGTTTCTAGTTGTACAGTATTTCTCTTCCACTGGTGTCCCAATATGCAGAGATACAACAAATGCTGGAAGGAAAAATATCCACTGTACATAAAAGGGAGTAAACTTCAAGTATCATTCTACAAATGTCATGTTGGCGCAGTCCTTCAGAATAGAGGCCATAAGTATAACGCTTTCAGACTGGTAAAAAAAAACTTGTTTACGAACATATTTAGAGACAAGTTTAACACTGCTCAGGGAACTTGTCCGAGGTCTGGAAGCAACCATGAATCACGTTTCTCGAAATCACGTTTCCTGAATGTAAGTGTCTCCCCAATCACGTCAGCAGTTTGTGGTCTGTAGTTGTTTTACAATCAAATATTGCTCAATCCTGGTGCACATTTGTAGTTTGAATGGTTTCTCGAAATCATGAGTGAGGAGGAAAATCGTACCCTTGACCTCGTACTTATTTCCATGCATGTTACTACAAGAACCCTTATGTAAGTACTGACTACTGCCCATTTGATTGACCAGCCCTATACTTTGGTACAAGGCTGTTGTAAGGAATATGGTTTGCAGTTATGAAAGAGGAGGGTCGTTTTAATGTCTCTAATGCTCTGTAACTCTCAAGACATTTATTCATACATTTCAGAATTGAGTGTAAACTAGTTACCGTAGTTCTCTGTAAGTGTGAAACTCCTCCTAGTCAGCAATCTAAAAGCAACTCTTGAGCTCATCTCTGATTTGACTGCAAACTAAAAAAAAATTATTTGAGTCAACAGAGCAAATTCCCCCGGACATCAAACAGCCTATTTGTCATTATATGTGTGTTTACTTTGTTCATCAATAGAGGGGGGAATTAATCATACATTCGCCTTCTTTTTAAGCCAGTGACAATTAATTCAGAGGCACTTTAAGCTTGTCATGTGCCAACTGTGGAAAGCTTCAATGGTTGTTTGAATACTACATTGCAAAGTGGGGGTACAAGACATCGTTTGTCTGTCAACAAGTAGAATCCTGCCATGTGTGAATGAGCAGGAAAAGCGTGAATTCTTTTTTTTTTTTCAATTCCACTCATTTTAACACATCACGTCCTAATTTGCTTATTTTCTTTCCAGTTGCCTGCTCCAATTCTCTCTACACTAGTGACCCTCTCTTTTGCCTATTTGTTCCTTTTTTTTTGTCTCTCTCTCCTCTGCCCTTTTCCTTTCCTCTTTCCCTTACTCCAAATCTCTGAATTCTGTCTTTGAAGCATGATATCAGTTAAAACTGAGAATTCTTGAGTCTCTTTACCACCAAAGCATTAATGCCCTTCTCGCTCTCAGCTGCTACTTCAGTATACATGGAGTGGTGACATTCTGAAAATAGCTCCCTGTATCAATTTGTAGCAAGACGATGCTAGATGATGCATATACTGTATGTGGGATGTATGACGTTGGGGTGATACAATCTCCAAAATTCCTGCCAAAACCTGTACGTTCCAACCTGTCATCCTACTAGTACCCTTGCTGTTTAGGGGATGAACTTGAAGAAAATGTGGCAATGTCTCCTTCCACATGGAGAAACCCATCTGAGCCATGAAACTCAGGCACGTTAAGACAGCGTAATACTATGATCATGGTCGCCACGGATGTCTGAAGATTTCCTGTCAATATTCATTAAAGAGTGCTTTTTCTTCTTTACTTGGAACTCAACATAGTAAATCTGTGGCGAGTCCTAGTCTGTCAGGCAGACCCAAAAATATAAATTTCCAAGATTTGCTTGGCGTTTCTTCCTTTTCTGAGGGCACATGTAAAATGTATGCAGGTGCGCACACACACTGGAACTGATATTGCTATAAAAGTACATACAGTGCATTGACTGAGAGGAACTCCAGTTTTGATTTAGAAAGTTAGGGTACTGCTTTGACACAAAGTACCATTTTCTCAATTTATTATCAATGACAGCCTCAATCTATCACAAATGGTATTGCTCTGACACGAAGCTGCTCATATTCCACAGCCTAGGCTTCACTTTCCACCAGCCTACAGCACACGTACTGTGGTGTACAACACTCACACACACACCACAGAATAGAATTAGCTACATAGGCTGCCTTCATAAACATTATAATACTGTATCAATTTATGAAGCGCAGTGTACATACATGTAGGGCCTATGTAAGAATATTCCTCTGTACTGCAAAAGCTCTTGATAAGTTAAACAATATGAATAGTTAAATGAAGAGATGCTTTACAACATGAAAGTCTGAATATGATGATGCTACAGTTAGGGATTTCCTGATTTTTAATGATAAGTTATTCAAAAGTTTGGGGTCTGATCGGGTAACTGCTTGATTTCATGATGTTATTTTTGTTTTGCATGTTGGGGTCTATTGAAGAAGAACATCTTTAGAATTGTGCAAGTTATCACTGTGTTTGCTAGATTTTATTAGAAATATATTGTACAGGTCTGTAACATAACTACACATGTAAGGGCTTGACCAATAAGTGCCTTTTATACTATCAGCTGATTTCATTCTGATTTCTGAACCAAAGTCTGCTTCAAAAGACTATCTGGGCACGGAGTATGAAGCATGAAGCAATGTGCATGGCTGAATGAGTAATCCAATAATATACACGCAATGTAATTAAAACTTACGCTTACTGGGGCAATGCTATAAATGGCCAGCACCATGCATGTGCATGTCCCCCCGAACATTTTTTTCTTTCTCTCTTTTCTAGTCTTTTTTTTTTTTTTTTTTTTTTTTACATGCAATTGCAATGCCACATCAGAAAATAGACAGTACATGAAAGCAGGAATTATGAGCTGTGGGAGTCTAGGTTTGCAAGTGCCGACGTTTAAATAAACACTGCAGCATTGGGCCTGGCTCCTTTTCAATTAGCGACAGTAAAGCTTCCTCAAACAAAACGGCCATTAATATTCAGGGAGATAAGCTCGCTTCAGAATTGCCGTCTACAATGTACATCAAAATCTGCGATGATGGTTTCATCGGATTAAATTGACGGCAGGCTACACTGCGTCATGCAATGCCAAACTCTAGCTATTAGGGGTAATCCGTTAACCTGGTACGTGGGCAAAAGTTGGGTTGGTATGCAGTCACTCGTAAGCTCATTTTGCATAATGAGCCCATTGTGTACAGTTTGAACCTCCACAGAAAAGCATTCAGATGTAAACTATGGATACCACTTCCCTTCCTCCCTTTTTTTTTCACAAATTGAGATTTGTAATAGGTTATATTTCAATACTAACCAACAAAAAGTCACTTTGAAACCTATTTCATTTATCTAGTTTGCACTATTTAGCTTTTCATACTTTTACGATGCCATGATCGAGGACACAAACCTACCCAACAAAAGCAAACAGTATTAAAAAAATAATAATAAATGACATGAAAAACAAAATGCAGACCAGCCAACATAAAATGGAACAAAGTGATGGCAAGGCCATCACATTGTAGCAGGCCTGATTGTAGTCCTCGTACTGATCAGGGGGGCGTTTCATCAACGAGTTCGTCGGAGTTTTCACCGACGAATTTGCTATCAGCCAATCAGACCAAGGATTTCATTAGCTTTTAACAGTTGTCAGTGTAAATCCTTGCGTCTGATTGGCTGATAGCAAATTCGTCGGTGAAAACCCCCGACGAACTCGATGATGAAACGCCCCCCAGGACAGTTCTTGGACATGTCTCTCAAAACCTGCAGCAGTTGCCACATTCTAGAATCAAAATGTACTCTATCTTGTTTCTTTATCTGATTGGACAATTGGTCAAGTGCCCAATAAAGACCTACTAGTGTTGGGATACATGTACCATGGAATGGGAAGGCTGGCGAAGGCTCGGATGCATTCCAGAATCCCTTTAAAGATAATATAAAGTTTTGGTACCGGTACCTAAAAAGTTTCCCTGAGTTTCCTTGTCTTAGTTTGTGTTTCAGGTTAAAGTGCCTTTCATATAACTAACACTGTGAGACTTACTCGCCCCAAAGTCCTCTCATGTCTCAGTAATCATGCAATAATGGTTTCGTAGCAGAGCGGGCTCTGAAAAATTCGAACGAGCCGTTAGTTTGACTCGACGCGGTACCGCGAGAATCAATATACACGTATTGTACGAAACCATTATTGCATGATTACTAAGACATGAGAGCACTTTGGGGCGAGTAAGTCTCACAGTGTTATTTATATGAAAGGTACTTTAACCTGAAACACAAACTCAGACAAAGAAACTCAGGGAAACTTTTGAGGAACCAAAACTTTATATTATCTTTAACAAATTGTGTACAGCTTTTAACTTGTCTCTGTGCACACGTATGCACACAGACGAAGGACCTCGACTGGAATTGACCGTTACCAGTGAGCGTACACTTTGATGCATATATTTGCTGACCGGTGCACCATTGTATATGTGACTTTTGAATGTACCCCAATGGACAGCGAATGAACAGGGCCACTCATAAATCCCCAAGCTACCGGATTTTGAAAAGGTAAACATTCCTACTTTTTTTTTTTACTTGCCCTGAGATGAATGTTGGTTTTCTTGAGCATGTGAGCTGAAGATCTTTACTACCTTGAAATATGCTATCTGTGCAACTCTTATTGGTGAACTGATTTAAAAACTCAGCTTGGTTCAAACGGACACAAATTAAGACACTTATCTTGATCATTGAGAATAGCTACAGTCAACAAACTATATCATACTATGTACTCATAAACAGCTGCCTTATAACGACTCCACAGAATATTCTTATCAATATATCGCTGTGTAAATATGAAATCGCCTCAGCATTAAACAAATGCACACAGCTCACACACTTTTGAGTGATATGCAAACATGTACTGTTTGATCACATTCATGTCTGTTGCAATTACTCTTCACCTCTTGATAACAAACAAAAAAATGATCAAAGTGAAGCAAGTCAGAAATAGAAAAAAAAATAATCCTTTGTGATGAAATCTCTTGGAGGTCTATGTTGAATTTCTTTGGATTCCTTCTTGCAATTCTTCATTCTACTTGGAATGAAAATTATTCACTTTTTAGAGGGGGGGAGGTGTGTAATCAACTCACAACAGGGTTGTACTTTCACATATCCATGATAACTTTTAGAAGTGAATGACCTACATCAACTTCATACAAATTCCTTCTCAAGTGAACATCTTATCACAAATTTGAATGAAATTCACAAATAGTGAGCATTTGTGCGCCAATACAATTCTTACATAGGGCTATGCTTTGAGTCCAGTCTTTCTTTTGTCCAGAGTAAGCAAAAAGACTGTACAGCCACATGCAAATCTGTTTCAGTCTACCTGCTCAATTATTGGCCAGGAGAGAGAGAGAGGGAGGGGAAAAAAAGAAAGGAAAAAAGAGAATAGCATTCATAAGTTCTGTATAGCAACAATCCAGGGGCCTAGCAAAAAGGGTCTGCCCACAACGATTGACAAACTCGACAGTGTGGAAGAGAAGATATTAGAGTGTCAAAAGCCACTGTATGGGTGGCTGTGTCTGTAAAGCTCCATTGTGCTGCTGTGATTGTTGTGCACAGGGTTCTTTCTTTCCCCTTCACACGGCAGAGAAATTTGCAAGGTGCAATACTGCCAATAAAATGGCAGTATTGCACCTAAAAACATAAAAAGAAAACCTTTACAGGCAATGAGACCTCTGACTCGGTCCATGAAGCAGATAAATAGGGCTTTATTCCGTTGGCTGAGGGTGAGGGTCCTTTTGGTAACCATGTGCCACATATTACATGTCAAAGTAACAATAAAGCATGGACCACCAAATCCAGAGCCTGTGAAGTAATGGTACTGCTTTACAGTATGCCAGTCCTCGCCCCCCCCCCCCCACCCCAATCATTCCAAACTTTGGCAGAGTTGGCCAGACACAACTTTACTTCAATAAAAACATAAAAAGAAAACCTTTACAGGCAATGAAACCTCTGACTCGGTCCATGAAGCAGATAAATAGGGCTTTATTCCGTTGGCTGAGGGTGAGGGTGATTTCGAGACAGACACAAACACTTAATCAGATTTCTGGTCAATGAAGTCCACTTGTCCGCAAACTGGGAGGATTTACCTCAGTTACTAGGACTTCCAGAAACGCCCTTTCTTTTCCCATCGGAGGGAGAATCAATCATGATGTTATAGGTGAGCCCGTCATCTTTGTTTATGCATCACCTCAGTAAAAGCATATTAAACATGTCCACCCAAAACATACTCAGAAGATTAGAGTAGATTGTACAGTAGCAGTAGAAATCTTGTCCACTGGGTATACATGTACATACACCTGTAGGTCTTCTCTCAGCACACTATACATTTTCTTCTACTACAGGAAGCCACTCTATGCAATGCATGGAAATGCTATTCTGGTTGAAAGATTTATGAAATGGAAGATAAACAGGAAAAAGTTTCATGGAATTGAGTCATCAATATCTACAACAAATCATGCCATCAACCAAAATTGGCAATGAACATCTGACAAAACTGTAATCCATCACTTAACTTTTTACAACCTACACGTAAAGAGACAAAACTTCAGTTCTAAAGAATTTGGAGCTGGCATGCCAACCTCTCGGAACTATGCACAAAGATCACACCAAAATTGCCTTGAGGTTAGCTGTTCTAGACCACAATTGATTCCTATTTTCCAACGCCCGACAATGTACAATATAGCCTTGCTGAAGATGTGAGGTAGGCCTACTGGGTGGGAAAAAACAAGTTACAGCTCACAAAATTTGAATCTGGCAATCTCTTCAAGGTTTCAGACTGGGCTCACACACAGCTAGAGCCACATGACACCTTCTTTCGTCGCTGCAAAATTGAACATACTGGCAAGCCATTATTTAATTCTGGGTTCATCATCAAGACGAGCGACGACAAAAACTGATTACAGAATCGAGAGGGAGTGTAGGCAAGTTGGTCTCCATCACAGGGCAAAAGAAAGTTTCCCCCGCAATCGCAAATGCAGTTGCCATGCAACTCATCCCAGTAATATACACTGTATGGTTGTTACTTGAAAAGAGACTACAGGAAACTAGTAACATGTGACCACAAGGGCTTCCCAACTCTTCTAACTGTCCTCACTTGCAGACTTTGCAGGATCATTTTTTAAGCAGGAGCAGACATGCCGGAGGTAACATGCATGAAGATTTTTTGTTGCTCATGATGAAACTTCAAAGCAGTTTTGCTAGGATTGGAAACACACTTCGCTGAAGAGCCTACAATGTTCATGTACATCACATGACTAACGAGCATTTTGATTGGTTGTGTCCACCACAGAATGGCCAATCTACACTGGAATACTGGAACCGCAAGACCACATGCCTTGACTAATCTTTCAGATGGCTCATCAAAATGTTAAATATATGGGAATTTAGGCCAGATATTCATGACACGCACATAATAATAAGTTGGTAATGCAGGCTACAAAACAGAAGTTGACCATTCTAATCTTTCATATTCTCTCTCTTTTTATATTCTTTATTGCATTCCATGAGTAAATTTATACACTGTATATAATTATGTGATATTCATTGACCTTGACCCCCCCCCCCCCTATGCAGTACAAAGATGTATCATTGTGCTCACTCCTAGTATAGAAATATTGTGTTGTGCTAGCATATAATGCAATATAAGCCTACCAGAAAAAAAGAAAACATCAATATGAAAATTGTGTATGGGAAGTCCTATCTACACTGTATAACACACATTTGTGGACAATACCATTGCAATTATACGACGGATGGCTTATGATGTCAGTTGCTATCACAGGCTAAACTAGCGAGATATAGAAATGCTGGCATATCAATATTTCACGAACTTCTTTGCTATTTTCAGAGCTTAGCTGCAAAAGCACAATGAATACAGAACTACCCTATCTGTAATAAATGTTTAATGAGTACTATTATTTCATATTTATGGCAATATACAATTGTATTGTGCACAATATAACTATCTCTCAGGTTCCAATGGGATCAGTAGTTTTATAATGTCAGCTTGCCTGCAATTCCACAGTGCCAAAATGCATGTAATGTGCTACGAAGTTTTGTTACTAAGATCACGCTCCTGAATGTTATGGTATCTTGTTTTATCATTCAGTCACATTTAAACAAAAATACATAATATATCAAATTTTCTACTACTCAGCAGTTGACAAACTGGCTCAGGGCAATTAAGCAAAAGAAATGGACAACCAGAACAGAGCACATACGGTTGCACATTTAACAGGCATGCAGTGAGGAACTTAAACCGTTATATACTGTACATGTTCTAGGTGAAGAAGCCTCCTTGTACAAAGGACACGAGTTTCAAACTTGCCAGAATACAATGCACCAACATTTCCCTTAAATGTAGCTCTACACACTTTAGTATTTTCCACTGATCAAAGTACACAGAAGTCTACTTTTAAAAAACAAAGTAGCAAGAAATGAGTGAAAAAAATATATGTTCCTTATCTCAGCCCTTTACCTAGATCAATTCTCTCTTTCTTTCACTTTTTCTCCCTCATCTCTCTCTCTCTTTCACTTTTTCTTCCTCTAGCTCCTCAGTTTTCAGTCATTGATGATATATAAAACATTTCCACTAGTTCCTGGCTGATATACAAATGTAACTCCATGTGCTGTGTAATTGAGGAAAACATCAAGTTCATACCAGAATAATATCTCTATGCATTCTTCTCTCTGCAACCTTGAGAATCTCTATGTGATCAAGAGATACACAGTACCTTCACATGACTAACAAGATCGAAGACATGACATTCAAAATCCCTCCAGCCTTGGAGTCAGTCAGTTTGAGACATGCCCTGAGCAGAGCCTTTTTGACTACGAGGTCACTTTCATTGTTTGTAGAATTCACTTCCTGTCCGCCTTTCAGCTGGGGGTGCTATACACAAGAAGTTGCATGTGGATGCACAATAAAGATCTATTTATATCCTCGCACAAACTCTGTACCAGTTCATTAGTCACAAAACGGGCCTCAATATCTCACTGTACAAAACCCTGTGGTGCCTAGTAACCCCTTCCCTTTTGAAATAATGAGACATCAGAAATAAATCTCAAGTTGTACTATCCCACCCTTACAGTCTTATCACTTCTACTATTTACATGGAATGGTGATGCTGAAGAAAAAACTGGTGATTTATTACAATGCGTCTGCTTCCTTCAAGCTCAAGGAAGAAATGTTTACTGTGCCGTATTCTCCCCTGAAACTGCAGGTTCAAGGCCCATGCATGTCTAGCCCTGAGTGAGTGTGTTTTGATCACGGTGCACAGCTGCATGGCACAAATGCTGCGCGCCCAGCACATGCCATATCTCATTTGTGAGTCTCCCGTATTGGACACGGGAGCTTCTTTTAGAACTGGATGATATTTGGGGAGGGGAAGTTGAGGCTCTTTGGTAAGGGAAGCTTAAAATTTGGGGCAGCAAGGCGGATAATTAAGACTGCCGCACTAGTTTGTGGCACTAGATTGACCCCAAGCACGCCATGGAAGGTGTCAGCTTTTAACCTACAGACATACTGCAGGGAATAATTTTCCAACTCAAATTTGATTAGCAATTTCAGCTGGTGAACAATATTTCAAATGATATCCTGTACACTTCTATGGAAGAAAACTGCTACACAAAAGATAGTTGTGTAGCAGTGGTGTAAAAATGCATAGCAAATTGTGATGCGATACCAGGGAAACTATTCCCTGTAATGTGGGATCTGTTATTATTTCTCAATATCACTATCAAATTGAAAATCAATGATATTAAAAGCTCAGTACATATTTTCAAAAGTTTCTTTTTTAGTTTATAACCTACATGTACTACTGCATTTGCATCATAAAAAAGGAAAAAAAAAAGTTGTGTCATGAACACTGTTAAATAACCAACTGGTTTACTCTTGGAAAGTGTATAATGCCCCCTTCACAAAACACTTTGATATTTACAAATGCAAACTACAATTTGTACTGTAATACGCTGTTATTTTCGCGTACATATATTTTCGCGAATGACGAGGCCATAGACATTTTCGCGAATTGATGCCAACGCTTACCTTAATGCACTATTAACAGGGCACATGGAGACGTTTTCGCGTGTTGTTAAATTCGCGATCCAACTTTGATTCGCGAAATTAGCGAAAATTAAACCCTCAAGAAAATAACAGCTTATACAGTACCGGTATATATTGTACATTGTACATACATGTACTAACTGTACACTGAAGCTTTGAAACCCTATACAACAGGGCCCCTAGAGAATGCTGTGTATCACGTACGCAGGGATTTGTATGGACAGGCACCTCTGTGAATAGAAGAATGAATCATGGCAAATTCATTGATCTTATTTTGGTTTCATTCCCTCAGAGCATGGTTGCCACATTTTGAGCATAACTTGGCACGAACATGAAGCAGTCTATCACAACGGAATGACTGAACATGCATTTGAGGTAATGTATTCTTTTTTTTTTACTTTTTCATTGTTTTTTACATTTTAATCAGACTTTCTGATTATAAAAGAAACACATAATGTAAATCCTGGATTCACTAGCTGTTTTTCTTTTCTTTAGAGCCAGTACAATTAAACATACTACTAGTCTTTTCTGCTGTAATGATCATCTTAGTACCGTTATCTACATTGAATGAAAGACCATTTCAAAGGAGTCAAGTTGATTCTAGAATGTCAAAAATATATGATGTGCCATGATGGCTAGTATAAACAAGTCATTACAGATCTACATGAAAATCAAAAATATGGGAGCAATCTTTCTTTCCTACTCGTGATGATTCCATAAGAATATGGCAATATCTAGGACACTGTACATTGAACCTTTTTTCAGTAAGAATCTAGTACTCCATGAGATACAATGTAGAAGTTACAATAATCATTCTACAGGTTCTGTTCTAAACACCAATCACATCAATCTAAGATAATGCAACTTTTGTATCAACTGTGCAGACTTACTTGAGATTCTTCACCTACAAAAAGAGCCAAGTTTTGATTTTATTCCCCTTTACTCATATCTTCTATTAATACTTACATTGTAAATATGCTTTGGTTCAATCATATTCATTTGACTTTTGTAAAGTTTACCTGAATTAGAAGGCCCATAGAAATAGTAAAAATTACTACAAGTACAATTCCACACATATAGACAGCATTATAGATTTTCTAGGGGTCTATACTTTCAAGTTTCATAACTTTTTGTCAAATTAGTACACATGTCTTCGACACCTTCTAGCTACTGTTTCATTTCATGTGACCCACACAGTTCACATGCTTCTAGAATTCATTTCAACAACAACAAAAAAAAAAAAAACAATTAACAATGCAATGGTTCCGTCTTGTTTGATGCCTTGAGAATGAGGTCACAGACGGTAAACAACAGTCATCTGGAAGAATAAACAATGCACAACTGATTTCTGACCTCAATATTCACTAGAAAGTTCCATTATCAAATGGCGATGGCACTGATTTTCATGGACGCTTCAAATACTGAAAATTCCAATGCAAACCGGCTGTGATGGGTTACGCTCAACGACCACAAACAGATGACATTATTAATTTATTTACAACCGCTTCGCCTAGAATGCCGACAACGCAACGTGAATGTATTTAAATAGCACTAGCACTGGGTGCTGACTGCTGCCATCTCATACAACGCAGCGTCTTCTTACCTTACTACACGCGGGGAGACAGCCGCTACGTTGTCGAGAGCGTATCCGCTGAAAACGCTGTCCTTTCGGAGTAATCACCGTCAAAGAAATCGCACTGCTACATGCATGTAACGATACTTGCGCAGTGAATTTTGACCCTTCGTTGTCTACTTCAAACGCCCTTCAAAACGAGAGAAATGTGAGATGAGAATACCTGAATATGAAGTAGAATTTCGTGCTGCCAATAACCGATTGTCACTTTCTTCGATGGATAAAGACTGGCAGGTTAGATCATACAAGGATTCTCCGATTACTCACGTGCGGTCCCGTCCGCATCCTGTGCATTGAGATTGTTGTAATACACATTATATGTGCAC
This sequence comes from Diadema antillarum, assembly GCF_040938485.1. Classification (NCBI taxonomy): domain Eukaryota; kingdom Metazoa; phylum Echinodermata; class Echinoidea; order Diadematoida; family Diadematidae; genus Diadema; species Diadema antillarum. Next base: position 2,072,344 of record NW_027271721.1, read on the forward strand.
AAGCAAAGCAATAACACACAGGAGCTGACATTATGCTCCGTCTACACAATAAACTACAATGGGACAGAGGAACACAATTTTTATAGCGCCATCTATTGCAATAAACATTATAGTCTGTCTTGATAGCTGGAATGTCTTTTTCCATCTCTCGCTCCGAAACATAACATAATTCATAGGGAACAAAAATGCGGGTGTTATATACAAAACAGAAATTATCATTTCAAAACAAAGTGGGATCAATATATGAGTATGTGTGTTATAAACTTAACCTAAATGGAGTCTAATTAGCAAGTGGAACGTGTGTACATGTATACTATTCAGTCTCAGCAGTAATGGGAGAGCAACTGCTTTTTGACTTGGCTTGCAAGAGCATTGCACATAAAATTATACAGTAGTCCTTTCATTTTTTTTTTAATGTACTATATGCACTCCAACAGACCAACTAAACAGTATATAATACTGTACACCAGAAGGTGGATTACTGTACTTCACAAGAAGAAGAAGAAGAAGAAGAAGAAGAAGAAGAAGAAGAAGAAGAAGAAGAAGAAGATCAACCGTTACACACACACACGCACAAAAATGCTCGATCCATCATTCACGATCACACAACAGAAAATTAATACAATTAATGACAGGCATGTGAAATTGTGCTCTAAAACAGGGACAAATTAATGTCTGTTTGTAGTTGAAGTCACTTTGGCTACCATGGAAATAAGACCATCAAAGATAATTAAATTGTTTACTTCTTTCAAATCATCCCCTCTTATAGTCACCCTTTTTATCATTGACACTACTGATAAAAGCCGTCTGAGGGAAAACGTGTTCTCTTTATAATACACTTTCAAAAATTTCACAGGCAGATCGTATATTGCATTGCTAGTTGGTGTAATCATACATTATTTTATTCGACTGCCGTACGAAAATGAGTCGTTTTGCAGTATATCGGCACATGAAAGAGAGAAAGAAACAGAGGTAAGTCACTTACATTGCTTATATAGAGGTATAGCTTTTTCATCTTGTGGAGTCCTGAGTAATGTTCGTTATTCCGAAGGGTCGCTATTGCGAATATGAAATAAGGTTCGTTATTCCGAAACACAAAAATTCCCTAGGGGATATACCTATAGAGGTGCGTTAATCCGAAAATGAAAAAGGGTTAATTAATACGACCGTTTACAGCGTTATTCCGAAGGTTCGTTACTCCGAAAATGAAGTAAGGTTCGCCATTCCGAAGGTTCGTTAATCCGAGAATGAAATAAGATTCATTGATCCGAAAATGAAATAAGGTTAGTTATTTTGAAGGTTCGTTAATCGAAAATGAAATAAGTTTCGTTATTCCGAAGATTCGTTAATCCGAAAATGAAGTAGGTTTCCTAAAAGGCTCGTTATTCTGAAGGTTCGTAAAGCCCGACTGTAGGGTTCGTTATTCCAAATGTTCGTTAATCCAAAAATATGTCTACTGTTTTCTGACTATTATACTTTTCCTCAAAACCGGGTGGTATAGAAATTCTTTTTTTTTTTTTAGGATGAGGATTTGCAATGAGCAACTCCAATATGTCTGGACCACAGAAACAGCCCTTTGAGGCTTAAACCCTGTCAGTCATCCGATAATGGAGGAAGCTCTGCCTTGATGTCAGCCTCTTCTACTCTGATTCTATAGCTCAAACAGAGGATGGCGAGGGTTTGTTTCTTGAATTCTCTTTCTGGAAGTTGAATGGATTGATCTCCGGGGTAGATATTTGGTTATCCGGGGTAGATATTTGGTGAACACATTGACTGGAGGAAGCAGGAGAGCAAGTACCTATCATTACCTGCTAACATAAATGATAATAATGTCTTATTTATCCAGGGTAGCCTCTTCAGTGCAGTGTTGTCACTGCTCTACCAGAGGACCCTGTCATTATTATTACCCCAGCGTTATTGCCAGGTAGGATACCCATTTATACACCTGGGTTGAGAGGGACATAGCGGCTAAAAACATCTTGTCCAAGGACGTAAGCGCTGGGCGGAAATCGAATTTGGGTCCTCCGATTGGGAGTCGGGAGTCTTATCCACTATTTTTCACAACGAAAAACATTTGTTAGACCAGCTAGGAGATGTTTCCACCTCCTTGATCTTACACCATGGACTGAATGAGGAATCAACTCAAAAGAGCTTTCGGACTCTGAGGATTCTTTGATTCACCGTGCCATACCGCTGCAGAGAGGTCAACAGAAGCAGGGCCTGTGGTCAGTTCTTTCTCAAACCCATCTTCGATGGGATGACTTGGTCTGAAGCCTGCTTGTTTGGGGATAAGGTGTTCATCCAAGGAGGAGACGATACGGTCGTAAAGCCTTTTGAATACAAGAGAGCTTGTTACACAGCAGGGTGCTACATGAGCACTTGCCCGATTGCCCGGGGCAAGTGAAAATCAAATTCGGGCAAGTGTTTTGAACAATGAGAACAAATGCTAGCCCAAATTTGGCAAGCAAACAGTTTTAAAGCCACTTTTTTCACTTATATATTTCCCCTACAAACCCACATAATAAACCATACAGAAGCCCAAAGGCATTGGCTGTTTAGTGATGCAACACACTTTATATCTCATTTCAGCAACTTTCCAACACTTTCGAAGCCCCAATGCAATGCAATGGCAACACTTGATCAGACCAAGTTTGCTACTCCATTTAAGCGTGCAAGTCAATGTGTGCTGTTTATTCAACTGATTGTGCTTTATTTAGCCCTTAATTGACTTACACATGATCTTCTATATCATTTCCTTATATTTTGGACTTTCTTTTCAGGCAACCAAACATGAAATTAACATTCGGGCAAGTGTTTCACAGCAAATTTGAAAATCTGCTTGCCCGACTGGGCAAGTGGTAAAATAAAGTTATGTAGCACCCTGCACAGACCTATAATGTAGCAGAGTAGGTATAGGCCGGTAGCACTTCGGGATTTTGAGGCCTTGTATACCTGTTTTCAGTAACGCAATAACTCTTCCTCTACAACTTATATCTTGCCAGTAGTCTTTAATTGCAGGTATGTTATTAAGCAAATTAAACATTATATCTATTGACCATCATTAATTCATTAAGTGCTTCGGGACCAAGGTGCTTGATCTCCTCATCATGCTGGATATAAACCAAAAAGTGTAGAACTGCTTTTTGTACTCCATGGCGTTGATATGCACATCACACAGTTCACAGTCATGGCGAGACTAGTATCGGGAGGTTTTTTATCATCTCCTCCCCTTCCATTCTTCTCCCTCTTCCTCTCTCTCCCTCTCTCTCTAACCCTTATTCCACGAGCATCGTATTGGACCCTCTTGTTTTTCTTCATTGTAATGTTATTTGTTATCGGTTGCCAAACAGTCAAGCTTTGTGCTTATTCTTGGCAATCGTTCTGTATGCAAATTATTAAGATGTTACTCATGTAATTATATTACAGATGCATTGTATAATTGACGAAAAAATGATAACTGTTGAAAATATACTAGAATTATTTTGTACTTTGTTGATGAAATTGCAGAAAGTTGAAGTATTTGAAAAAAATGGCATACAGGGAATAAATAAATCGAATCAAATCAAATCACAAGTAGAGATGTCTAGTATGAAAGGTCTTGACTGCACAGCTTCGGGAATCTTGGCTCTTGGGAGATGCAAGTCTGGGTTTCCTTAGGCTGCGTTCACATAGAAGTATTCGGTATTCGCTATTCGCTATTCGCTATTCGCTATTCGGTATTCGGTATTCGGGCACCGAGTACACCATCACCCGCACCGTCAACTCACCATCCCATGCAGTGAGGATTTCTTCCTCCTACATCCCAGCAAATCTTATTAACAATTTCTAAACTGCATCAGAATGTCAGTCTACATGCTTATTTTTGCTAAAGGGCAAATCCAGACCAAAATTGTCATTATTTCATAAACGAGAGACGGTATACGCTGCAAGAAAATCGAACAAGCTCGATTCCCACTTTGCTATACTATTCGCAGCTATTCGGTACTTTCGAATAGTGCCCTCTTATGTGAACCGGTGTGAGGAAATCCTATCGTTCGATTCAAGCTATTTGCGTGCCCTCGAAAACGAGCCCCGAATACCCGAATAATATATAGTATACTTCTATGTGAACGCAGCCTTAATACTCTGCTCGGGGCTACCTCCAATCAGTTTCTCTTAGATTAGCTTATTCATTCAAAACAGGATCATCTCAACTTAATGATTATGACGCTAATGGTGCACACAGAGAAATTACGGTTCTAATTTGCACCCTACAGGGTGCATATCGTTGTAACACCAGCGGCTCCATTTAGGGTTCTATTTTTGGGGGTGCTTATTTAGCACCCTATATTTAACACCATATATGGTGCATATTTGCACCCCTCCATTGGGTTCCCTTTCTGCACCCAATAGGGTTCATATCGTTGTAACACCAGCGGCTCCATTTAGGGTTCTATTTTTGGGGGTGCTTATTCAGCACCCTATATTCAACACCATATCTGGTGCATATTTGCACCCCTACATTGGGTTCCCTTTCTGCACCCCATATGGTGAACAAAAATTCAGGTGCAAATTTGCTCCCTTTCTGGTTCATATCGTTGTAACACCAGCGGCTCCATTTAGGGTTCTATTTTGGGGGGTTCTTATTTAGCACCCTATATTCAACACCCTATAAGGTGCAAATATGGACCTCTATACAGGGTTCCCTTTCTGCACCTCATACCTGCACCCATTATGGTTCATATTGTTATTGTTGTAATTTTGCACCCTATGGGGTGATAAAGTCACCGCAATATAGGATGCAATACAATTTGCACACGTCTCTATATAGGGTTACCTTTCTGCACCCCATATGGTGAAAATTATAACCTTTTTTTTAAACCAAAATAATTATATACTGGATGCCTTCACTGACTTCACAAACAATTACCTAATGTCTACTGGATGCCTTCACTGACTTCACAAACAATTACCTAAGGCAACACTCCAGACATGACGCAAAATAGCATGCATAGATTTACACACAGTTTCTCAGTCAATTAAATCCACAATCTTTCGAAAAATGAAGTCAGAGACTTCAATTCAACAACAAATAGAACATAAACATGATGAATACAGTGCATACTTACATATAAATTATTAACATTTTAATATATGTCTAATGGAAGAGGGACAAGTTAACAGCGATTTTCTTTTTCATGGTTTACTTTAAAGTGAACATCAAATATACATTGTATTTCTACAAATTCTAATACGAGATGCATATTTTGTCATAAAAAGGGCAATGTAAATCAAAAATGTATGAAATTTGGTCAGTACATTGAAAAAGAAAAAAATATTTGTTCTTTCCATCAAATGATTACTTTTTCTTCTTTTAAAGGAAGTTACCACATTGACAAAAAGCACTAATTCTTTTTATTTAAAAAATCCCTGAAGCTTGTGCAGAGTAATAGTAAACTATGTGACAAATATCTTTCACATTGTCCTTCTACTTCTAGAATGGATCATAGATATGTACCTTGAATTTACCGGTACATCTTAAGCACCTTTATGTGTAATCAAAAGCACCTTTATGACGCTCTTAGACATTAACAGCGATACGTCAACTCTGATTTCTCGTACACAAGTTATTGCCAAAACAATGAAGGGTATGGCAAAGTTCTGTCATATATATTTGAAACTCACTACTTGTACTGACATATTCCATCTAATTCCAAACTTGAGAGCTAGCGAATGTGCGCCATTATACAATTAGTATACTTCACATTTTGTTTTTCATATACAATTACACCAATGATAAGAAAGGTGAAAAAAAGAATCAAAAAATGAAGAATGCACATCTAAATTTGGTTACTTTTTTATGCACACAGCTAAAGATATGTCCCAGTTATAAATCTTGGGCAGAATAGCACATCTGAAAACACTTTTCATTACATCAAATTAACATTAACAATTCCACAGAAAATGTAACCTCAGAAAGGGAAAATAAAGTTAACCAATCAGTGGCATGACAAACTGGACATAAAGAGGAAGGAATATGTCTTGTGAGACAAGTCTAAAAACAATTCTTTTGATACATTGTTGTTGTTTTTTCAAGCGATGGAAACAAGAAGCACATTGTACTCAGTAGACCATAAATATAATTACACAATGTATGCAGTTTAGCCCCAACATTCAAAATATTGAAAAGAGCAGTCGATTTTTCACATTCATAAAGCAGGTATTGGTATTGGCACCATCACAAGCATAATGATCAGAAGCAAAATATATTATTATTACTATCATCATCATTATTATTACTATTATTATTATTATTATTATCATTATCATTATTACTACATGTATTACCATCAATATTTTACAGATATTTATGATCATGCATGAGAAATACCTCAAGTGTTGATGTTACAGTCTCACAACTCTTCCAATCATTTTAACACTTAATTTTCACCAAACCTTACACAAATATATCAGCACTTTATACAACCTACTTACAGAAAGCTTAAAATTATAATCAGAGTTAGAGGGCAAGTCCACCTTCATATAGACCTACATGTGGATTGAGTGAATGCGCAGCAATAAGCCAGTCCGGAGATAGCTCATGTGCACATAGGTACAACTGACCTTTCATTTTTCTCAGTTGGTTAGGCACTTCACTCAATTCAAAGTGACATAATGCAGCAGCTTGCCCACCATAGCCATTTATGGAACTCATATTCAAACAAAGAATGAACCTAACCAGTGTAGATGAAGTGACCAGTATGGTTCGTCAATCAACACTTAGGGAATCATCTATTTTATTAAGTGCTGTTTTGAATATGTTAACAAACTTTTTTTGTGTGTTAACATTGCCAAATACCAGGCTTGCTGTCAAGTGGATGTACTGGCAGGCAATATTTATAAGGATTCCATGAATAATCCTAGCATTACAGATGCTTATCTCAGTGAAATTAAAAAACCAACCTGTCTCTCGGTACAAATAACCTTTTTCCGCACATGCTCAAACTGGTACCCCGAACTCGCTTATACTATTAGAACACATCAGTAAAAAAAGTGAAAAGCGGACATTCAGTTCAAAAGTTAATAATCTTTAAATCATTTGTGCAGTCGCAGCAGAGTGAGAAGAGTTTATGATGTCACCTGCGTAGAACAATTCAAGGAAAACCTAAAGAGAATTTCACTTTTTTTTTCTTTTAGGTAAAACATGCACATTTCCTCGACAAGTCACTGACGTATGTAAGGGCAATGATAATACATGTAGTTTCTGCCTTCTTAAAGAGTGAAGTCCAGTGTTCTTTTATATGCAAAAAAGTAGATATGATATGTTGAGTTTTCTCAGGTTTTGGAACAAACTCTATTTTTCAATCCTTATATACATAAAGGGTTTGTGAGAAAATCATGCTTCTGTCAAGTGTCACAAAGCTACTCCACTTATGACATTGCATTGCAAGAGATTGCCCAAAATTGACATACATTGTGTGGCTGTCTACTACAAAAAAACAGCAGGCGACTTATTTTTTTGTTTGTTCCCTACTTAAACAATCAATTCAAAGTGTGCATGTGTTATTGAAGCACTGAGGCTATCGATGGTGAAGAAATATCTAATATATATGAACAATACAAACTAACCCCATCTAGTATGAAATATAATGGAAAGCATAATTTGAGTATTTCATATCCATTAGCAGATTCATATTTTCATCCATAATCCACCCCCCCCCCCCAAAAAAAAAAAAGAAAAAAAGATAAAAGTGAATAGAAGTCAAGTTCTCTTTAGGTTGTGTTTAAATTTGTAATTTGCCAGTTCGTTCTCTTGTATTTTTCTATTATACATTTCTTTAGAGTATTCTTGTAAATATTCAAGCCCAGTGCATTCTAAGAAAGGGAATAACCTGACAACAGTTTAGAAGACAGAATAAATAGTTATCGTTATCTATGAAATTAGACATTTTCACATATATTTTGCAAAAAAAAAAATGCTAATCTTCATTTCATGGAGTGGCTTCATGCTCACCCTAGGCTAAAAACAGGGAGGTGATTACTTTCTGGATTAAAATGGAAAGATGTTTCTAGAGCCGTGGTGTTTAGCAATTCTAATGGGGGGGGGGGGGGGGGGATTCAATGTGACCCGTCTCAAATTTTATATGGTTTAAACATACATGACATAGCCTATGACATAGGAGTCTCATTATTATGCCTCTGCCCTGAATGGTGCCGGAGGCATATGTTTTCAGGTTGCCTGTCTGTCTCCCGGTCTGTGCGGATGTATCTACGGAAAAATTGATGGGCTTTCATCAAACCTGGTTCAGGGATACTACATGATGCTGATGATCTTATTGGCTTTTGGACTATATCTGCTAAAAGTCAAAGAAAATTTGAAAATAACGTTTCTGCTACTTCTCTAGTCAGGGAAATCGGTGTACTCGTGTGTACTGGTTGGTTGGCGCATTCAGTTGGGTACAGCAAGGTTTCATCCTCTGCTTTCACAGGAAAGCCGACTCCCAACTTCTTGTTCTCGTAGTGAAGGTATATCTGATCCTCTGCTTCAGCAACCTGCAGCTTGGTCTTCATAGCTAATCTCATCTTACGCTGCATAAGTCGAAACTCCTCGAGCTCTAGTTTTTGATGCGTTTCTATAGCACCTGCTTCAGCTGCCAAATAGTATGCCCTTCTGGCCATCACTCTCAGAAGGACTGGCATGGCTTCCACACTGACTCAACGAGGAACCAGGATTGACATCCTGAACATCTTCCATCTCCAGCTCTGGCATCCTATATGGCTCACCAGTCTCTCGAGGTTGACCTGCATCACTCATCCTGAAGACCATTATTGAACTTGATGCATAGTGAACTCGATGATGAATAATCACAGGTCCCTTTGGCCCAGTATGAGACCAAGCTAACACCATGCATCAGCATGGATCAGCAAGGCTCAACCTGTAATTGAATAAAACAAAGTTCAACATACAATCAATATTGGAATATCTACCTGCTAAAGTATGGGATCAAGTAGTTGTACTTCTGAAGTGATTTACCGTTTACATACCTTGTTTGTGTGACTTATTTTATGTCATGTCTACCACATGCAACTTCTCCAGTAGATATTATCTAAATTCACATATCGTGTATCATTGCTTATGCTCTGTGACTATGGCATTGCTAATTTATAACACACATTCTATTTTCATTGATAGACAACAAGGAGTCAAGGCCAACCTAAATTTTCTGACTTCAATCTTCATACATGTCTTAAATTCTCCTAAATGAACTAGGAACGCTATTTTTCTTCATTAGGCACATCATACATGCCTACATCGTTCTTCGTGTCAACTTCACAGAAACCAATATCCAACTGAGCCTCAACTCGGCTCAAACGTAATAATTCCTATTAACGAATATGATGCGACTACATCCGGTCACCTATTTACGTACGTACCTTGGTAACTGCGTCCAGCAGCCCCATACGCATAGCGTAATTACGCTATGGCTATGCGTATGGGGCTGTTGGTCGTAGTTAGTACCTTGGTTAAGGCTTTCCGTATTACCGTGCACTTTCATTGACTTATTCGCTATGCTTTACTGTATGTACCTGATATGTATGATCGCACTTCTGACATGTTAGTACACATGTACCTCGATACAACTCTTTCGCATCAGTTTTCACCACTCAGCATTCGATTAGCATAATTCACACATATCATCATCGATTACTGTGAAATATTTTCAACGGAATTATAGTACAACTATCTACTCACAACGTTTGGCTCATCAAAAAGATTAATTCATCATCCCAACCTCACGGTCGTCTGTCCATTTCAAACGAGGAACGTCAGTAGTATGCACGTACGTACGTATACCGCGCGACCAACGGCGTGGCGTGCGCATGCGATTTTAGCTTTGCCATTGACCAAGTGCTGAACGGTCCACGCGTGCACGCATAATACGTGTACTCTATGATAACGTCATTGAAATGATATTCTTGATCCCGGTGCGAGAAGAAAAAACAAATGTTTAATTCAAGTAGTAATTTTTTTAGTACAGTATTACTGATGACACTGTTACTCTTTAACAACGTGTAGTTATATTTTCAAATAAAAATATACGATAATATCCAAAAATAGTGTGGCATTTCAAGCAAACACCATTCAACACCCAAATGTCAGCTTTCGGGAAAGACTATGGAATGGTTCCAAATTCGAACCCTTAAGACTTGGCTCCCTTTAGGGTTCGGATTTGCACCCCTACACCCATCCCGAACCCTATAAGGTGCCTTTTAGTTAGATTTGCTCGTAGGGTGAAAATATGAACCCTAATAGAACCCTAATTTCTCTGTGTGTGGTTTGGTTGAGGTTTACAGTTCGTTATTCCAATCGTTATTCCAAAGGTTCGTTATTCCGAAGGTTTGTTATTCGGAAGGCATTGTCTGAAGGTTCGTCAGTCCGAAAACGGAATAAGATTCGTAATTCGAAAGCCCGGTAGGTATTATTTTTTATTTTCGGATATTAACGAAACTTCGGAAAAACGAATCAAATTTTTTGATTTAAAAAAAAATGACATTATTTTATTTATGGAATTATACCAACCTTGGGAATACCAAACCTTCAAAATAACGCCATAAAAATGTTCGGATTAATGAACTCTTTTTCTCTTTTTTTTTCAGATTAGCGAATGATACGTATGGAAATTTTGTGTTCCGGAATAACGAACATTCGGATTGATGAACTTTTGGAATAACGAACCTTAGGCCTATTTCATTTTCGGCTTAAAGAACTATCGGAATAACCAACATCACCCCGTTCTGATACCAGAGCTCAGACCTCTACTGACGGATGCCCTCTTCAAGTTGTAAAAATTGGCGACTTCACAATTATAATGTAATTCAGATATAGCGCACTGATGCCGTTCTGTTGTCCAAGTGAATTCTTGGCGAGGAATTCTCAGCATGTCACACCAGAAAATTATGATCGCAAGGGTCATTTTATCAAGATGTTAACAATAAAGTGATAACAGACTGAAAAAAAAATAAGATCTCATCATGACCTATGAGTTTGAGATTAATGACAACATAAGTCTTTATATTGTTTTTACACACACATACGTTTTATCTATAAATGTATATATATATATATATTCATATAATTATGATATAGAAAAATCAATTAGCATCAATATCTGAAAATAAGAAAGGCCCAAGTCCATTACAGAGAAATTTAAGAAAAAACAAATATCCAGAACAAATAACATCCTAATAACATCATCCTACCCAATAACATCCTATTTTTATTCTTCAGTTATGGGAATGTCACGTATAGGCCTACAAACTAAAATGTAAAACAGTCATTTATTTTTAATGATTACCTTTAGGCCTATTTGTATTACTTCATACACAGATATTCATAATGCACATGTATCTTGGATTTGTGATAACGTTGATAAAGACATTGAATTCGTCTGTACACTGGTATTTGTCTGTTACGCTGATGTTTGTTCTGATTTTGAGCATTTTACTTTCATCACGATTACTCTCTAACAGGTGGATTGGGAATGAGCGCCGAGTAAAGTGACAAACGAACCCTTCCCACAGCTCCGTGGTCATGTAGGTTGTAGTCTGAGGTCAGGTGGCCAGAAAACAGGCTACGCGCAAGATCTATTTTCAACAAGATAGAGGGTTTCGTTTGGGCGGAGGATCCGCGTCTCACATGCTGGTACGGTACAAATGTACACAAGTACGTGTACTGCACGACGGCATTTATACTCCGCCGTTACCTACAACGCTCATCGATCATCCATCCGTCTCGAAGGTTGTCGAGGTGAATTTTTTCGAAGGCTCACTCAATATTAGGTTCATCTCCTAAAAGTTATGATGGCGGCCTCTGGTACTGGCGAGAAACCGCGAGTTCTTGTTCTTGGAGGTGAGTACTGTGTGGTTGACGAAAGTTTTGAGTGGTTTGGTTACAGTTAAAATTTAGCCCCGCTGAGATTAGCAGACGCCCATCCAACCTGCTCCCCGTGTGGTAAAGGCGGTAGAACGTACGAGTCTCCGGTGATTGGTGTGATCTATGTGAGGTGGGTGGGTGGTACATCAAAATGGTACAGCTAGGCAACAGTACAATCGATCCTAGAGCAGCCATCCCAGCCAACACAGCATACAGAATGGGTACCACGCCACGGCCAGGGCTACAGTACTAGTATTTTGACCATAGTAGAGGTGAAAGACCCCCTGCTCTGGGCAACTGCTCTGATCCATTGGCTTCACTCAGTAGTTAAATCATATCAGAAATCGTTACCGTGTCATCAAGGCACCTGATGCTCGTTAATGGTCTATTGAACACAGATGTGATACCGGTACCTGTGAAATTCGAAAGGAGTTTATTGGTGCCCTCCACCTCCCAAAATCATAATTAAGTAAATAAACAAGAGAGAGAAAGAGAGAGAGAGAGATGAGCCAGGCTGCATTAGTGTCAATGTGCCTAGTGCATATTTCCTAGTACCTTAAAGCCTTATGTCTGAGAAATGAGCAATAAGGCCTTATTAAGGGCCCTACAAGTGGCAGATCCAGGGCAGGGGGAGCACACCGGGTGTGCCCCCCCCCCCCCACTTATTTTTTTGTTAAAACAAGAAATAAAAAGAAAAAAATTGGGGAGGGGTGCATGCGCCCCCTCCTATAATTTTGTGTAAAGGTGCCCCCTCTTTACCGAATTCCTGGATCCACCCCTGAGTACAAACATTTTTCCCATTATTATGTACAATTTTACATTTCATTAGGTCTACCGGTACTTCTTTCTTGTTAGTGCATAGTTATTTTGTTTTGCTGTAGTTTACCCCCACTATGTCACTTGTGTCATTCACTATATTATTACTAGTATACGCTGTCTGTTCATTCTTATGTGCCTGTAGGCCCACAGGTTTACATTAGTGTTTGGTGTGTGTCCCAGGCATTATGTGTAATGAAGTGTGGTACGGTATTTCATAAAACAGCTAGTCCCACGTATGGCACTTTAGAAGAATATAACATGACATAAAGGAATCATATGGTTGTACAATGTACAGTACTCCATGGCAAATCTATTTCTTGCTGTATTTTTTTTTTAACCCCTGAAGGTGAGTTATATTTTATGAAACAAAGCACAAGATCTATTCAGTTTTGCTCGAGTGTATGAAAGGATCCTGTTTCATGAAATATTACCACCACCACTGAAGCTGACAGTTATTCAGTCTCTGATTTTGTTGTATTATTTGTTGCCATCAATTATAATAGAGTAGGGTCTACATTGGTGTAAAACAATATTCAGAATGGATGGCATGCACTGAATAACCACTGAATTACTGATAACTTTACACAGGATCAGTGGTTGGTTTGTCCGTTTGAGTCATACTTAGACTTGTCTATGAGAATTTTATCTAAGAAGTTGTATCAAATAATTGTTCAGTAAAGAATAAAACAATTGACTCTCTCCCTTTTAAACCATAAAAATTAAAAATCATATTAAATAGAGTCAGCTATCCAGAGATGCTACATGAGCCTCACATTAGACGTTAGACATTAGTTACTGCTGGACACTTGATAGAAGTTTGCTGCGATGTGACCACACATTTATGATTAAGTGGAAGGGTTTTATTACAAACATATAGTCCCTCACAGCTGTAGGACTTAATGGTCAACTGCAGGTCATAAAGTTAAACAACGCCAGTGGTAGACCGACTTCCAAGAAGAATTCTCACATAGACCTAGTCTTTAATCCAGCTTTTCATATCATGTAGCTCATATTCACTGTGCAGGATCAATTCAAACTCCATACAATGTATGAGAGTCAGCTACTGCATCAATTATCACAGATGAACATCAGACTATGTTATCATAAAATCGTCCTGACCTCAATAGATATCTTTACTGTCTTATCGTTAGAGAGGAGTCATATGTAATTATACTATCCAGTTCACTTTGCAGACACATTAACCTTAGGATGAGCTTTCTGCAAGTACAGTGTTTGTCATATAATTACCAGTGGGTTTTCTTTGGTGGCATACACTACCACAATAGTATGATAAGAAATCAAACACTGAATTCAAGAATTGAATGAAATTCTGCACTAAAAACTCTTCTGAAAATTTGATCCATTGAATATGTCTGTCTTTTAATGTGTTGGCATCATGTTGCCAATTATAATCTTTCAATATCACATTATATAAACATGGCTCTTTGCTATGTTAAATTGCAATGCTATCTTGAGCAAAGACATAGCCATAAGAGAGAGCTCTCATTGCTCCAAGAGCATCATTCTTTGATAGTTTTTATGGAAGATAACTGAGTTTAATTGATATAGAACAAGGTGACTAACATCGGACATTTTAAACCCAGATAAGTGATGGGATTCCTACACTTCAATCATGCATATGGTGTAGAGACCTCTCTGAAGAAGAAATTGGGAATTTGCCAGCTTGTTATTGTTGGATGGTAGGCACTAGTTGGTTGGTTCTTGAGTATGCACTCTTGTACACGTACCCTTTTGTTCACATCATGGTATATATTTGTGCTTACTCGTTCTGCCAGACAGTTTAATAAAAAGTTATTAACTCTGTATCTGTTGTGTAATTTGTTGGAGTGAGATTTCAAGCAAAAGATTTCTGATCAGAAGACAGCTTTGTGTAATCTGTTGATTTGTCTGGCTTTATTTTCAAATCGCTGTTTTCAGTGCACATGATGTCTTAGGCCACTTTATTATAAATAACTTTTCTTCCTCAGGTTTCCTTTAGATTTTGCTTCTTGTACATACAATATGTACATACAATCTGTACACACTGTAGATCTTATGACCTTCATTTCAAAGTGCATTTGATTTCATTTTCCTTGAATCTCTCAGGATCAAAATCAGAATGCCATTGAATGCCATGGTGCTTAGTATCTTAAATCTTATGCCAGGTGACAACTTGTGTGTTAAAAGTGGAAAGTCTAGTCATTCTTGTAAGAATTTATGCTCCAAGAATGTATATCAGGTGTATGGAGTTTCCTTGAATATTTACTCTCTCACAAATTTCATGATTGATGAAAAGTTACACTGCATTATGAGTTTATTGACTGATTGCAGTCCATGTGCAACTGGACAGGTCAGGCTGTTTGAATTATTTCTGGATTCATCAATTTTTATTTTGTTTTTCACAACAAAATCCAGCTTTCTTCAAGGATTATACTTCTTGATAATCTTTGGTCACAATGCCAATCCTAGCTCACCTGAAATTTCCATGTAATTCAAAGCTCCCTGTCCCTTTAAGATGATTATGTCAGTAAGTACTTTCCTTTGAAGAATAACGTTTAAGATGAAGTGTTGAATGTGGCTGGCATTTGTCCAGGGTGATTTAATATTCTAAGATCAAGTGTCTCAGAAGTACAGTTTCATTGGTACTTTTTTTTATCCAAAAAAAAAAAAAAAAAATGGCACCTCCAGAACAGAAACTAGATAAGTATTCTGTTTCAGATATGTATGAGTGTGCTAAGTCTTTGTGATACATACGCTGTAGGAAAGAAACGTGAGAGAATCTATTTGCAGGAATATCTATGTGTGAGGAATCCTGCTGTATAGTCAATACATAACTAATAGCTGGTGTAGAATGAATGATTATTTGAACCACGGGTTGGAATGCAAAGGTCATGTGTGTACAGAGAATGCGAGGTTGAGGAAGGCGAGAGAGATATCATAAGAAGATGGTTGATGGGAAAATAGGAGACTGCGATACCACCTGTTGCTGCTCTATTTAGAAGGGACTGTTTCCCCTTTTATGATCGGTGCACCACTAGAAGCGTGATGTTTCTGAAATAGTCACAATTATTTGTGGTGTGAAGTGTGTGTGAACGGTGTGCAAAATGGGACAAGTTGTTCTTTTATATCCAATAATAATGGTGCATGTTGGGCATTTCGGGACAGTCTGGTCAAAGTCAGGTCAAAATCTTAGACTTGTGCATGCGCAGTTTGACCTTGCTGGAACTGGAACGATTTGGGTCGTGATTCTTCCTGAACCGCTGTGAACTGGATCGTGATTTTTGCTTTCCCTGTGTAGGTTTGAATAGGAGCGCAAAGAAGCTTGATTTGAATTGCGATTTGAATCACGCTTTTTCAGCAAGTGTGAATGGGCCGAGACTTGACCCACAGACTCTGAGAGATGGTAATTTTCCCCACAACAGATTTTATTCTTGTCATTCCATGTTCCTGTTGTGGCAATGGGATATTTCTGTCTGGTTGAGACACTAACGAGGAAGCAGCAGCTAGGGGTAGACATCATTAGAGCTGAGGAATGCTGCTTCAACAAAGATAATCATGTAGGGAGCCTACAGTGCTCAAGATAATAAGAAGACATCTGTTTGTCATTTGAATTGGCTCCATCTTTTAAATGTGAGTCTTTAACCATTTTCACATGAGCAGAGAATGCATCATGTGAATGATGATTCTAGTGATGCATCACTAGAATCATCAAGCTAATGAAGCATTTTGGCTGTGTGTACCAAACTAGAATCACAGAGGATAATTTGGATTTGATTCTCCCAAATAGAAGAACAAAGCAGTTGTGTGTACGGATTGACATCCAAATTGTGTTTTGGGGGCGGAGTTCACGGTGACCTTTAACTTATCTGCAGAAAAAACTTGAGCCTCAAGCACGCACCGCATGTGAAGTTGTGCAGCTGTGCCGTATTTTGAGTACGAGAGGTCAAGCCTGATTTTTGGTATCATCAGATTGTAATGTTAAATTTGTGCATGGATGCCTCCCAATCCATCTCTTCATGAAAGAAAGGATGAACACAAGAAATATAACACCTCCAGCATGGTTAGATTCTACATACTGCTGCTACTACTACAGTAGTGAGTCTGTCTGAACTGAAAGAGAAAGTCAAATTTACCGCTCGTATGGCTTCGAGAGTTCTGTTAAAGAGTGATTAATAGCTACCTGAAAAGAAGCCACACCTCCTCTTCTTACTCTGAACTTACTGTGGTATGCAAAACACCACAGAATCTGTGAAGCCTTCGTCAGTTGTATGTACGGACGTTTATTCTAATAAAATAGTGTAATTCAGTGTTGCAATTAAGTTTCTCTGCTTGTGTGAAAATGGTCTTAGTCTGTGATGCACACCTTCCTGAAACGCTAATGGAATGTTGTTCAAAAACATGGCAAAGTTAACTTTTTCACCAGCTGCATTTTTATTGGAAATTCTCCAGCAGTTAGCAACATGGTTCATTATGAGACTAGGGGTCTGAAATTCTTCAGGACCATTTAACCACCAAGTAGTCTTTTGGTATAGATACTTGGGCATAAATTGGTAAAAGACAAGCTGGAATCACTGTTTCACTGTTTGGGCTCCTGTGATTTTGATCACATTCTGTTGCATTATGGCCTGCAAATGAAATGAGATTTTTTTTTCTTTTTTCATTGATGTTTATCATTCATAATGTGGAAAAAATTCTCTTGGTGGATCTTAGCAAGGTCAATTGGCCACCAGTGCGTATACATGGAAGTGATTAAACCATAATGTAAACAGATCAGCAGAGTTTAATACACCTTCCATTTGTAGGCATATCTCTGCTACATATTAAAAGAAGATCTAGCAAAGATCCAGCAAAGTCATATAAATTCTCAAGAAATTCAAAGGATGATGCAGTGTATATTTTTTGACAGTTACATGTATCTTGTGGATCATTTGTGGAGGTTAACAAGAATACAAGCACTGTGAATGTGAATCTGCTCCACTTGGTCTTGACCGGTATGCAGTGGAAGTCGCATTACGTATCATAATGTCAGCGGTAGCTGGGTGAACACTCCTAAAGTAATACTCAGCTACTGTCCGCCAGTATGGAAACCTAGTGCCACCAAGTGAAATGCTAATGGTAGTATGTTATTAGTTTTGACTCCTTGTTCATTGGCGTCATGCATTTTCATGGATGCTTGATGTGAAGCAATGTGTAATCCTGTAATATACATGTATATGAGTCTCCTGTTAGAATCACATGACACACAGAGGAAGATTTCTCCCTATGTAGGTCTTTATTCCTTGATAACTGTCATTTCTCTGACACCTCTAGCATTGTATTCAAAACTCTAGGCACACTAGCTTCTAAATGTTCTGTCTTACCAGTACATAAGCAATGGCTAAAAAAAGAAAAGAGTGAAGTGGCCAGTAAAGGCTAGGACATGCTGCCATCACCATTCTAGGAGTACCAGGCACCATGGGAGTCCGGTCTACCAGTACCATATCCATAACACTCTTTCCTTGTTTGTGTGAGTATCGGGTGTTGGGGAAAGTTAGTTTGGGGGGGGGGGGGGGGTGTGGGGGTACATCAGAACCCCAAAGATGCTACGATCTTATTGCTTCTAGAATCAACTGATAATGAATCAACTCATCTAGTCCCAGAACCTACATTTCTGTGGTTTGGCCATGTATTTTTGTTTTATTTGAATTTAACATTTTGCTATTAATGATTAATGCTTCATACTTAAGATAAAATTTAAAAAAAAATCATGGATATTTCATTTATGCCTTATATTGTTCATATACTTGTTTGTTTGTTTGTTTGTTTAATTGAAGAATTTTCCAAAGCCTCTTATTTACTCATTTTTGTTACAGATTCTTCAATTAGCAACCCAGCATAGAAGCGTAATGTTCCTGTTTCTCTCTCACATTGGCACTCTAATCTTTCTCTAAACTTAGAACCAGTATGCAGTGAAATTCAGATATGCCAATTTAAAGGGATCGTATAGTCTTGGTTGAGACCTAATTTCAGGCTTCTAACATTTTTTTGTGAGATAATGAGAAACCTCTTATGAAATATGAAAGAGCATGTAATTCCATGAGGAATTCAATGTTTACTTGATGAAAATTGGTTTTGAAATGGCTGAGATATCCAAAACAGAGCGAGTGTAATAAAGTGTGGGACCCACACTTTATTACGTTCGCTTTGTTTTACTTTGTTTTTGGATGTTTCAGTCATTCCAAATTCCTCTTAAAATGGTATACTTTGTACTATTTTATAAGTGTTTTCTTGGCATCTCACAAAAAGTTAAAAGCCCAATTCTCATCTCCACTAATGCTGTACTATCCCTTTAATGATTCTTTAAAAGATTCTTTCATGCAGATGGATCAGCTACAGTTGTAGTGAAACAAACATCACAGTGTTCTGAGGAAAATTTTGCTTGCATAGAAAAGGAAAGAAAGATGTGCAAAGTCAACTCAGGATCTGAAACACAGCAGGGAGATCCTTTAACGGGATCTTGGAACCTTGAAATGTGAATCCTTGTAAATCTAGAACAAATTTCCAGTGCATAGAGGAAAGCGGATGTGTTGCTTTCAATTTCTCTTGCAGTATATTCAGTATAAAATTTCAAAGTACAAACAATTTTGTGATAGAGATATGATAAGGATGACAGTGCTGGTGCTTCAGACTCTCTGAATAGATAGTTGCACATACTTTCTCTGCAAAACCAAGTTTCCTTTCATCGTAGGCGTCATCGATAAGCATAACTATGGCTGTGTGTAGTACTGTAAAAGTGGATATTTTTGTGCGACTAATTTTTCGCGCTTGGCCGGGTTAGAAGAGTTTCGCGTGTTTTTAATTCAGCAGAATCAAGACATCACGCACGGGGACATATGGCAGGCAAAAATATTTGCGCGCTTTTATTTTTTGCGCTAGTTTCTGGTTGCGCAAAATGCGTGAAAATTTCAACACCGCGAAAATTTCCACTTTTCCTGTATGTGTAAGCTTGCGTGTGCATAACGTGTGTATAAAGTGTGTATGTGTGTGTTACTTTGTACGTTGGTATCAGCTTATAAATATTATCTTTGTATTGTTAGAATGTTAATGAATGAAGATTATTGAGGAAAAAAGATGTGTGAATGTGTGTGTGTGTTCGGACAGATCAAAGGGCAAGTGGCATCCGTGTACTATGTGTTTGTTTTGGTTTTGTTTTTGTTTTTTGTTTTTGTTTGTTTTCAGGTTTTTTTTTTGCTACAAGGCAGCAATAGCAGTTTGATATGCATTTATAGTCAAGTTATAAACTTCGATGGCCTATGAGAAGGCCTTTGTAGCCAACAGAAAAGTAAGTAAGACATCCAGATGACTTGAGGGGAAAGAAGTATTAAATAAATGTCAGTCATATAGAAAATTATCACCTATAGATGCATAAGGTTGAATATAGATTTGATTGTGAGTACTGTTTTGGAGATCATGCACACTGTCATTGTTTCAAATTTAGCTTTTAACGAGTAGATGACACCCACTTTGTGTTTTTTGTCTCTTCCCCGTGCTTTAGATTAAAGCAAATATATTTTTTAAATGTTTGCTAACTTCATTAGAATGATTGTCACAGCCAATGAGAGAAATCAGACAACGTTTGGAGAACCATGTAATAGCAATCTTAGAAATGATCTATCTATCCATCCAGCTACGCATGGAAATATATAGAGGATGTAACCAAGGAAATTTTCCATTGTAGTAGACCCTTCCCTCAATTCATCAGTTGATTATTATAGTGGAGTCCCATTATAATTAAGTCCTCAGGACCAGCAGTTTTCTTTTATTACATTGAATTTTGGTTATTACCAAACAAACAATAGAAAAACATAGAGCGGATAATGTTGCATTCTAAACTTTTACTAAGTTGTAACCAGAATTTCAGTATATCAGTGTTTGTTATAATGGGAGTGCACTGTACTTCTTTTTTTATGTCATCTGTAAAAGAGAGAGAGAATGAGAGAGAAATAGTGAGAAAGAAGAAACAGCTTTAATCTTGCACAAAACTATATCACATTAAAGGCATTGTTTACCATTTGCAGGTGAAATAAAAATTCACCTTTAGTGCTTCAAAATAGTTCTGAAATGTGAGTTAGGCATAGAAACAATCATTGTGAAAAATTTAGTCAGGATTAACCAATGTAAAGTATTATCAAATATACAAAATGTGAACAATAATTATGATGAAATTGTACCTAGACTAAACCGTCTACAGTTATGGTTTAGTGAGAAACATGGTGATGTCTCCTTATATTTTAGGTTTTATTGCAAAATTTTTGCATGGTAGGATGTTTTGTGATACAACTGACCTACACATGTGCATCAAATGTGGTAACTCGAAAATTTTTAAAATCACTGCTTGCAAAGGTAAACTGTACTTTTAACCCTTCCTGTGCCAGTGCATCAAATGAGCACAAATACAATGTATATTCACATACCCATGGACATTAGCATGCAGAAGGTTAATGTTATTTGGTTATGATCTTGACATTTCAATGCAAAGCGATACATGCATATTTAATGAACAACAATCTTAATCTTTGTCGTTTTGGCCTTTCACCTTTTTCTTATCTGAAATGAGCTGTCCCCGTGTGGCACTGTCCCATAAAGTTTTAAACTTTTGCTTTATATTACGAGCTAAATTATTAAATTGGGAGGGGGAAAGTAAAGGCCGTGTGGAATGAATTTGGTTTCCTGTGCAGATGACAAAGTCATCTCAGTAATTGCGTGTTTTCCAAATTTTGAGAAAGGGTGACTCAGGAAGTGGTTTACCAAGTGAAGGTCACTATCTTGACCTCCATTTTTTTATACAGCACCAAAGGTTTTGGACAGTGCCACACAAGCATGGGGTTGCCCTCACTAGCTATTCCTAACAATCAGATAAGAATCCATTAATTAGATTGAGGTTAGCAATATCCAAGAATATAGCCTTGACTGCATAAAACTGACTTCAGGGTCAGACCAGCTAATGAAGGTCATGTTACTGTGTAATTAGGGCTAACAATGGCTTCTTAGTTCAAGATCAAACAAACAAACTTTTGTGCTGGTACATACATCTTGTTGTGTTGTTGGCAAATATAAGATGCTCTCTATTCTTAGCTTAGCTAAATCTGTGCTATTTAAAAGTCTTTGACTCTAGGAGTGTGCTCTTCATCTGGCATATTTTGTTTGTTTGTTAAAACATTTTTTGTACCAGTATTCAGAGTTGTAAGTGACATCAGCCAGCCTTCTTTTGTTTAATGATGCATTCTTTTACCATATTTGCAATACAACTATGGCATATTTTGTCTTGTGATTATTTACATTGATGCCTTTATGATAATTAAATCATATATTTTAATGCTAACCTCATTACCATCGTGGTATTTCTTTATTTATGGAGAATGACACAAATATCCAAGGTCCTGCTGTGGTCATGAGACATCCTTTGGAGGGGTGGATATTGCAGTACACTCATGGGATATGAATACCAGCACTGGTTTTGGGATGTTTGTGAGTCATCACTTAGTAGATGAGAATTTATTAATCTATCATAAATTTCAGTATGTTTTTCTGGCATGATGTCAGATACTGTAGAAAACATGCACCCCGTCCCTCCCTCCACAGAAAAGGAAAAATAAGCAAGAAGTTGTTTTGGCGCCCTTCTGAATTAAACCTTAAAGTTCTAGCTCAGTTGTCATGACTGTCTGTCAAATTAAGAACATGCAAATTCACCTTACCCGACAGAGTGCAAAAATGATTACTCATGCATTTTTTCTTAATTTTACATTATACCATAATTGTTCACAGCTGCAATAGTGTTTAGGAAAAAAACAGAGACAGAAAGAAGAATTGAGTCCAAGAATGTGTTTGAAGGTGACACTTTATATAGAATATTTTCCTTTACCAAAGGTCACAACATTCATGCAGTTATATATCACGTAACACAAACAACAACAGCAATAACAGATGTAAATAGCCACGCTGGTTATTTGTAGCTCGATACACTCTTATCTTGTGTGTTCATATTCATACAAAATAATTGAACTTTACTCTTTACTTGCCATTTAACTTATCACTGTAAGAGGATGGATACCACAGTTTAGGGTACAAGCACGTCAATGTACAGTGCAGTTTTATCAGTGGACTCAGTTTGTTTTTATATATATATCATATGTATATATTTTAGAGTTTATAGTTGTTCAGTAGTCTACATGATGTGCCTGTTAAAATTCGTCTGTATAAATCATGCAAGTCAAGTGTTTTCTTTCCTTCTCTGTGAGTTGCTGGCAAGACATATTCCTGTGAGTGTGACCAGGCGTGAACCGCATGATGCATATATACCAGACTGGGTCTGTCCTCGGCAGATATGCCTAAGTTATCCCTTTCAGCCCCAAGTCACTGGCAAAATATTGTCACTACCTGACGCCTTTGGTGCCGACAACATTTTGGGGCATTTCTCTCCTGTTTTACTCTTGTCCGCATGACTGCTGAGTCACCGCTGCATACTGGTAGAAATCACTGGGTTGACCGCCGACATTATGTGTAGTCTTCATGCAAGCCACATGAAATATTCTGACTCATCCAAAGATTTCCAGTAATGTAAGAAAAGTCAGGGTATTTGTAAGGTTTGTGTAAATGTGCAGAAATTTGTTTGCAGGTGAATTTATCACGTAGTATTTTGTTGATTGTTTATCAATAGTTTGTTGTTGTTTTTTATTTGCCGGGAGTTTGATAAAGGGAATTTGAATGTATGCTTTGCACTAGGTGCAAAGCGCTTAATTTGCACGATATACCATGGGGCTCACAGAACAATGTGTACTTGGTGCTATTTGAGGCAATCCACACTATGCTAGTGAAATCTCCTGTGTTTCACTTTTCCTGAGATGGAATGTTTGCAAATTTATGCGTTTTATCCATGATTGCAGTAATGTAATTGTTCAGTGCATCTTGTAAATTTCCTATATGCAAAGAGTGCATTCAGTACCATTTGCTAGAAAGTGTTTTATAAAAAAACATATATCGAGCAAGAGTCACAAGGTAATGAAATCTGTACAAACTCTCGTAGATAATGCTGTCCCATTGCCTGATGGATAAAATATGATGGATAATATATGTCACTGCAAGATGTCACTATGGGGGGGGGGGGGCATGTATGCATCTGATTCTCAATACCAATGGTAAGACTCTTCCAAGCTTTATATGTAAAATTTGTAGTTTGAGCTATTTCTTGAAGCTATTGTCTGAAATTGATGACAATCATCCCAATGTGCCATGTGGAGACTTTTTTTCTCAAAATCCATCTCTCTATAGTGATAATGGGCTTGAAATGTGATGACCTCAGCTTTTAATACCAATTTAACTTTTAAACCAGCTTGGTTGGATGTTCACTCAGCATTATGCTAACTGAAAATCAACAAGACTGTTGGGGCCAGATTTGCATGATTTGTGTTTGTTTGTTTGTGTGTGTGTGTGTGTGTGCTTGTGTCTGCATGTTTACATGTTTTATATGTGGTTTTCTGTGTATGTTTGTGTTTGTGTGTGTGTAATCATGAGTATGTGCGAGTTCACTGGTGCTTTGGCTGTGTCAAAATCCTAATTTATGAAGTATCAGCACATAAAATTACCTCTAATACTCCTATCTTTTATCCCCTCTTTCATTCTCTATCTCTACACCCCTTTCTTATTCCTCTTTCTTTCTTTCTACCCCCCCTCCCCCCTCCCCCCTCCCTCCTCCCCCCCCCCCCCCCCCAATAGTGAAATGGCAATGTGGTTGTGGGAATTGAAGGTACTGGGATGACTAAAACAGTGAGCATTCATGATTCATTCATTGGAATACCCAACAGCAATGTGTCACAGACATTGGGGGAGCATGAGACATGGATGTGAAACGGGGACGCATAGTATTACTGTGATAAACTCTACAACCCTCGCTAGCTGGGAGAGACTTGATACACTTATGATTGAGAAATGCAGTGCTTGTAAATTGAGGTCTTAAAGAGGAATTCCACTTCAGTTATAAGTTATTCTGATAAGAAAAGGTAAAATCTTACCAGTGTAATAACAGTGAAAACTTGATTAAAATCTACACAAACTAGGGAAATTATGAAATTGTAAAGTTTCGCTAATTTGTGCAGACCAGCTCTCATGCAGTTGATATATGCAAATAAATGCAAATAAATGGTCTGATGACTGGGGCATAATTGAGTTTAAAGCAAAAATAAAAATTTTGAAATTTTGAGTGCAACCTATATAATGGCAAGTTATTTGGAGATGACATCATCACTTCACTATTTGCATGTTCACATTAATGTTCAAAATGTCATAACTTTCTTATTTTTCATCCAATTTTGATCAAATTTTCATTGTTTTGCTAAGAAAATCTTACTCTTTCTCTTCAGACTAATTTTCAACTGTGCTGGAATTCCCCTTTTATGACAGTTGCCAAGAAATCCTTCAGAACTGTTGATTTTGCAGCATTCTCTGAAATTACGAAAACACAATGAGAAAGGTTAAATTGGAAATTATTTTCAGATTCACTCTTCAAGAGGGTCCACAGACATTATACAAATTTATAGATGAACAAAACAATTCATGTACTTTGAGCAATTACAAGAAAATGAAAGATTTGTTCATGACAAAATTGGGCTGCTGTTTTGATCAAAAGATTTATTATGAAATGCTGTCTTCTCATCTTTCTTTCCTCAGGTTGTGGATTCATCGGGAGAAATTTTGTCCACTATCTTGTCTCCAATGACTTGGCTTCAAAGGTAGGTGGGCTTAAAACATTATTATTATTTGGTGTTTGTTTGTTTTTTTGCAAGTATTCATTTACACATATTGAGTGACTCATTTGGACTCTGACTCTTGGGGATGCAAAGTTCTGACTAGTCTTTCTTGTTTTTGAAGAATATATTTACTGTAAAACATGATATATTCGCGGCATGAATTTTTTGCGAATTGGAGCCGAAGGCCTTTTTTGCGGCTTTAAATTTTCGCGAACTGCCACTGGCATTCAATGCATATAGTGTAGACAAGAACTTTCGCGTGCATTTTAATTTCCCGAATTTCGCGAGCGCCAAGATTCGCGAAATTAAAATGCACGCGAAAATTCCTCGTTTTACAGTAGCTGAGCATGAATGAAACTGAAGGTCATACATTGAACACGAAGAATTAGATGTTCAGATAGCCAGACATGACAACAAAGATTGATAGAGATAGACTGTACGATCTATATAATACTTAAATATATGTTACTTCTTACGATTAAACCTAAATCTTGTAGTGAAGAGAAGTAAAGAATGAAGTATATCAACATTCAGTCCAGTTCCAATTCCATGGTAAATTGTACCCTATGAATATTGCAGTATTCTTGGGGTTTTTTTTTTATTACCAATGGGGTCTTAATAATCAGGTTTTCAATCCAAGGAGGGTAAAGGTGTACTCATAACAAATTAAGATAACTAAGCAATTGCACCATAGAGTACAAACATCTTTTACCAGTACTGGAATTCAACAATACCTTCTGACATTATTATCAGCATACAGTAATGATTGGATATACATTTTTATGAGCAATGATTCTGACAGTAAACATCAGTTTAATTGATGAAATCAAACCTGATAGAAAGTTTCTGATTACTTGGCCATAATTTAACTTTGCCCTTATGGCATTCTACCAACCTGACTTGGAAAAGGTCCAAATTAGCACCCTACAAATTCCAGAGACTTGAAACGCTGGTTGCAATATGAAACGCAGCTGCAGTGTAATTTCATCGTGATCTTGAAGAGCATTGGAAGTGACAAGGCGTGAAGGTTTCAGAATTAATTTACGCCAAGTGATGAGTGGGATGAGAAACATATTCTTATACATTGCATCTATGGTTATAAGAAGAGAACAAGATGTTGCCTCTTGAACCTACTCGTAAATTATTTAAGTGGATGGTATGTTATTGGTTAAGGTGAGGATTCAGCTTTTAACGTTTTGCGAGATATTAAAAACCACTCTGAAATGTTAAAGAGCAAAGAGCATACAATTTAAAGGGGAATCGAAAGTTTATTTGATGAAAATTGGTTTTGAAATGACTGATTTATCCCAAAACAAGGTAAGATAGAGAGATCCTAATAAAAGTTGTGGCCTATCGCATTTTGTTAGGATTGCTTTTTTTTAAATAGATATCTCAGCCATTTCAAGATCAATTTTCATCAAATAAACTGTGAATTCCTCAAAGAATTACATGTTTGTTTGTTTTTCATATTTCATAAGTGGTTTCTTATTATCTCACAAACACACACTCAAAAAAAGATGGGAACCTGCAGCCCCATCTAAACCAAAACTGTACCCATCCTTTTAAGTCACATACAGCTACTCATATTACCTGCTGACTTGTTGTTCAGTTTTGATCCAAGAATCCCATAGGATTTGGATTGATCGTCAACAGTAGAACTGAGAAGATTAATGAAAAGAAGGGGGAAAGGAGATTTTGATAAGAGAATAACTAGCTGTACAGGGAGTATGCCATAACTTCACCTTGTCCTTTGATTTTATGTGGAATGTTAATATAGATTGTCTAATGCAAATGTGTTAATTCATTCTTCGTGTGTGCAAATTGTTCAGGCCAGTTTTGAAAATGCCATACCTGGAATGAATGCTTTACATGTCCAAAGGTGAATACAAATTGATAATTTCCTTCAAGCCTTACATAATTTTGTCATCACAAACATTCTAGACTAGTTTACTGGAAGTTGTCTTGCAAGTGTGAAGTATATTTTAGCCTAGACGTTTACCAGAATATTGCAATCAGATTTAAAAGTTTCACTATTTCTGGATTTTACAAGAATTTTGTGGATTTGTGGATCTGTGGATTTGTAATGTACTAGTGATTTAAGAGGGAAAATTGACATTGGCAAGTGACATTTGGAACGGAAAGGTTAGTTGTCCGGAGCATTAGCTGATGAACAGGACATTGTTAATACTTGACCCTAGAAAGTTATCAACTCATGGGACAAGGTAACAAATCAAATCCTGCCTTCATTTATTGAGATAACTGTGATGACAGATACTGAAGGTTTTAGGAAACAGCAGACAAATGATTAAAAAAAAGAAAAATGTGGGGATAAGTAATGTAATAGCAGAATCAAGGGAGAGTCTGTGATGATTGAAAATAATTAATTTACACCTCAAGGGTTCATCTCAGTGCAGATATGTGCAGTCCCAGTGAACCGTAGGAATAACAAACCTTCTGATGTAGGAACTTTCGAATTGATGAACCTTATTACAGTTTTGGATTAATGAACCTTTGGAATGAGCAACTTTCGGAGTACCGTAACGAACCGTATTTCATATTTGCCCTAATAAACTTTTGGAATAATGAAACTTAATAACAATCTGTGACCATGTGACCAGCAATAAGTGAAGACCAAGGCAAGAGCACACCATTGACTGCTATGTAAGAGGGGAGACATGTCTGTTTCCAGCACTGCAGACATTTCATAAATGTGACTTTTTTTCCCCTGTCGGATCATGCTGTCATCAGGCACTTTGTTGCAAAATAGAAAAAATTTTGTTGTGGATCATTTGTGATGAGAAAAGATGTGCTAGATATGGTTTGATTGCACTTTGCAATCAGTGTGAACATAGTCCCACATGTGCATTTCTGTGCATGCATTTTTTTCTTGTACCCATGAAAATGAAGTAGTTCCAAAAATTTCCCAGAGGGTAAGCCATAGTGTTGAGTGATGTGTTGAAAGACAGTATCATGGTCAATCCTCAAAACTTTCTGCAAGCTCTCTCTGTTTTTCGTTCTTATTCTTTCTCTCTCTCTCTCTCTCTCTCTCTCTCTCTCCATCTCATCTCTTAGATAGTCTTTTAAGTTAATTGTAGTGTCTTTTTCTTCATTTTGTACTCCAACCAAGTCAAGAAATATGTCAAACTAGAAACATATTTCATTTTTTGATAGTTGGCCTACCAGCTTTTCGTCCCCCTTGCATCCACCAAATATATGCTCATATCACGGAAAAGCTGCAACCCATAATGGTAACTATTCATCTGTGAATTAGGTATTGTGTACAGACGAGAGTACATAATTTGTGCAGCCTAGAAGATGTAACATGTCTTACGTTCTCTCTTTCTGTCTTTCCATTTCTGTTTCTCTTTTCTCCATTGATTTTTTTCTCTCTCTTTTGAGCCCATAGATTAAAATTGTAAGATAATTCACTGGTAAATGTGTTTTGAAACATGTTTCATGCTGGTTTAGGTGATTTTGTATTTAAGGTTTGTGAGCAAGCTTGAATCACATTTCTCCCAAGGACATTTATTTTGAAATCATGTTAGGTAAATCATGGTTCAAGGTGTTTTCTAGTTTATTTGTGCTTGATGATGGTCATATAAATTGTAATCTGAATAGTTTGGGCTCTAAAATATGTTTGTGTGGTGGCAGAGCATCTTTCACTTTTGCTGGTAAAATGTGCATTCTTTGGATGTATTTTCCATGATACATATCCCTGCAGGCATCAAATGTGTAATTGGTGGAACTGCATGTTTTATTGACAAGCCATAATATACAGATATGGACTGCTTTTTGGGACAATGTTGATACTATTGCCCTGCAGGAGGGATCTCAACTCCATCCATGCTATGACCCAAGGAGTTTGCTTAGAGAGTCATAACATGGAGATGAAGTAATATCAACAAAGCCCCAAATAAAACAGTCAATAGCTGTTTTAGCCGTGTCGTGCTCATGCGCCTGCAGAAGCTAGCAGAGCGTGTCTACCCAGAGTCCCAATGTGGCTTCCATGCAGAACGCTCAACAGTGGACATGATCTTCTCCCTCCGCCAACTGCAGGACAAATGCAGAGAACAGCAAAAGTCCTTGTATGCCGCCTTCGTCAAACTGACTAAAGCAATTGACCAGGTGAGCAGGGAAGGGCTCTTCAACATCCTGCTGATAATTGGATGTCCTCCGAAACTACACAGAATAATTGGATCTTTTCATGACGACATAAGCGCAACTGTACAGTATGAGGGCAACATTTCCGAGCCCTTTGATGTCAAGAGTGGTGTGAAACAAGGCTGTGTCCTTGCGCCCACCCTCTTCAGCATCTTCTTCTCCATAGTACTAAAGAATGCCTGTGGGACCTCAACTGAAGGGGTATACCTACATACCAGATCAGACGGTAGACTGTTCAACCTTGCAAGACTGAGAGCGAAGACTAAGATACGCGAAGTCTTTATCGGAGACCTGCTATTTGCTGACGACGCAGCAGTTACATCACACACTGAGCAGGGTCTCCAGTGTCTCGTGGACAGACTCTCTCAAGCTTGCAAAGACTTCGGTCTCACCATCAGCTTGAAAAAGACCAATGTTTTGGGCCAAGATGTTGACACTCCACCTGTCGTCACTATTGACAAATAAGCTGGATGTTGTCCCCAAGTTCACCTACCTTGGTTCCACAATCAGCGAAAATCTATCCCTCGATGCTGAAATCAACTGTCGCATTGGGATGGCAGCGACTACACTTGGCCGACTGATGACACGAGTCTGGAAGAATCCCAAGCTAACGATAACAACAAAGATGGCAGTGTACAATGCATGTGTCATTGGTACACTCCTCTACGGAAGTGAAGCGTGGACCACATATGCCAGACATGAGCGGAAGCTGAATAGCTTCCATCTCCGCAGCCTGCGGCGCATCCTTGGCATAAACTGGACCGACAAAGTGCCAAATACCAAGGTCCTTGAGCATGCTGGCCTCCCCACCATGTACACGCTGCTAAGAAAACACAGATTGCGTTGGCTCGGGCATGTGCGCCGGATGGACGATGGCCGCATACCAAAAGACATCCTCTACGGTGAGCTCGCCTCTGGCAAAAGATCTATCGACCTCCCCCAGTTGAGGTATAAGGATGCTTGGAAGCGTGACCTGAAAGCCCTGGACATTGATACCAACAGTTGGAAGGACATATCAGCAGGCCACAACAGATGGCGCAGTTACGCTTCAGAGGCAACTCAAAGCAGGTGAAGCAAGGATCCTGAGCCTTGCAGATGAAAAGAGAGCCAGACGGAAAACGCAAGCACGCGGAGAAAACCCTGCGACTACCCACACTTGTCACAGATGTGGTAGAGACTGCCATTCGCGAATTGGACTTGTGAGCCACAGCCGACGTTGTGGCACCAGTGGAAGGATTATCACCAAAACTTGACAACTCCTAGAGCGCATTACCCATGGTCAACACTGACCGACGGAGGCCATAGCATAACCGTAACTGTTTTATATAAATAGAAGCAGTCTATATCTGTTTTATATACTGGTACCAAACTTTACTTGGTCAATCATGAACAGACCAGCCAGTTCACACATCAGGTGCTACTACAGACATTTGCATTGTGATCGCATTGGTCACTTGTCGCACTAGGGAAGCCAGGTGTTTACAGTACATGTACACATGTCCTCATACTGTCCAAATACATACCAAAAAGAGGACAGTATAGTGCTATGAGGGCCATTTAGCACTATAAGGGCAGTTCGGGTACTATGAGACAGCAGGCAATTGTTGAATTTGACACTGCGATGAACGAAAAGTGTCACAGTCAGTGTTGTGATAAGTCTTGAGAGGAAGTAAAATGCTTAGCAGACTGTCTCTCCCACCACCACAAGTTCATGTTACAGGGATGAGTTATGAAATATTTCATGCTGATTTTTATGCAGAGACAATAAGGAAAACTTTGCAGGAAGCTTCAGTGGTTGTGTTTGGACAGTCGCTGAGACTGAGAGGCAAAATTATGTGCAGAAAGAGCGTGATGGGATGGAGGAATCAATGAGGGAGGCAGGGATCACCAGGATATGTGGATGCTGAAGACATAATGGGCTTAAGTTGTCATGGAGATACAACACTGGCAAAAAGTCTCCTGCTTCTTCTTTCGTATGAAATATACAATCTTAAAGACAGCCAATCCCTTTTGCATGCAAATTTTTGAAAGATTGGTGAGAACACTTAGGTATTGAAGAAACACTATTTGGAAACCTCCTGTAAATTTTGAACTCAAGAGGGTCTTTATTTGTTTCATTAAATTAACCGTTAAGATTTGAATAATTTTTGCGAACTTCGCAAAAATTACAAATCGAAATACTAGTCTAGTTTTACAGACCTGTGTGATGCACTTAGTTGTACATGTAGTTCATGTAAATGGTGTGTTGTTATTTGCCATTGATAACAGAGTAAGAGAAGCTAGTGAATTCTTCTTTTCTGACAGCTTTAACATGCATATCTGTTGTTCGAAGTATAAGTATCATATTACAACCACAGGAGGATTAATGGATGCAGCTGTGCCTAGTACACAGAATACGTTACGGTGAGCGTTTGGTGCATTATTTGAATTTTAACGGCTAACGACCTTCAAATATCACAGAAATGTTATAGATTTACAATAGTCTTGTCATTCTGGTGTATCATGTTCTGTGCTGTTTGGGAAGGAATGCAAAAGGGAAGGGCCATCTTTAAGGGGCAGGTCTATTAATGTGTATACTGTAAAACCAGAAATGTTCGCAATGCATTTTGATTAATTTGACAGGGACCTTTGTTGTATTAATGCATGTATTTCTACACTGTAAATGGCAAATGTGCAATGCCATGTAATATAACATTGCAGCTTTCATTATACACACCATACACCATAGTGTTGAAACTCCCGCCAAGCTAAACCAGTGGTCTGGTACCAGCAACCAAAACTGGTCACCTTATACCAGCATCTCATCGCACCAAGTGGTAAAGTAATGCATACAGCAGGATGAATAACCACTCATGTGAAGGAAATCTGCATATAGGAGCTTTATGTGTATCCATGCATTATATGTATGTCTCCATTGGGACGAGGCAGAACATATCAAACAACCTTTTACGAGCTATGAGGAAAGTCTCAGTATGAAAATTAACACTAGTTTAACGTTTCATTATTCTCTGACATGACTCAGTAATCTCTGAGGAAGAATTGTCACAAACTGTTGCTCCCAATCCAGCCCTTAAGTTCACCTCTCAAGTAATACAATGATAGAGAACTAGACATCATCTAATATCTATAATAACATAAATTTTGTATCAGTAGCTAGGGTGTTGGTGCATTGTGAAAAAGAGTATTGCATGTTATGCTTGTCAGAGTTTGAATTCCATGATGATTAAAGGACATATTCATGTTTCTTGTGGAAGGCAGAGTATACATTCTTGTACACAACTTGGAAATTAGTTGGCATATCAAAAGTGTACAGATTTTATAAAGCATCAAACAGTGCGTCACTTTAATTTCAAAGCCGACACAAAAGGGACCAAATCAGTGAATTCAGAATGAAGTAAGACATCTTTCAGTCAGGGACTAGGGTTGCCCTGATAGCTGCTTCCTCCAAGATGATGATGAGGAGGATGCCTGGGAAACGGTTCGGCTGCCATGCAAACCTGTTTCATCAACCAGGATGGAGAAGAGTGCTTGGTGGAATACAGTTAGCCTTTCTTCAAGTCTGTTAGACACATTTGCCTCTCAGAATAGATAACACCCTTGGTTTATGTGGTAGTATTTTTCCCTTTCTATCAAGCTTTTCTATTTTTTCTCTTGATATGATTTCACTTTTGATTGTAATTAGCATAATGAAATGGAATAGGATCTGACAAGAATATGTAAATTGTGATGGATTTTTTTTTTCTTGGAGGAGATACATAAGTGGTGAGACTTGGGGATTAGTGCCTCATGAGTAAGAAATGAGTCAGTTTGAGCAAAGATGGAATAGCAGCATATCATTTCAGAGCATATAATAGTGAATAAACTCAAACTATCAGGGAAACATTATTTCTATGAATTATAACTATCAAGTAAGATGCAATGTTCACATTTTGAGAATTTGGTTGTAAATCATGAACTGTTGAACAATTTATGTACATATATATGCATAAATAGACTAATGCACCATACCCTTCCAATTGATAGCTGTAGGCTAAATTAAAGCTTTGAGTGGTCAGAAACTTCGGTCTGGTCATTATATAATGCCTATTTACTATTCTGACCAGCATAACTAATCAAAGTGTACTATGAGAGTAAGACAGCAAAACTGTTGCAGGCTGATTAAACTGGGGGCACTATAACAATTAATACCTACCAGGAGATTTAGCATGGAAAGATGTGCTATGAAGTAAAAGACTCAATCCACTCCTCACACAAACACACACACACACACACACACACACACACACACACACACACACACACACACACACACACAAAACACATACAAACAGCAAACAAGCAAACAAACAAATGTAGCAACAATTGATGTTTAATGCAAACTGAATTCCAATTATTGAAAAGTGTCTCTTGGTACAGGTTAATAGAATAGCTGTATACTACATTAGAATGGAGGAAAGATCCTTATATTTGAGTACCAAAAGGGTATGTTAGTAAACCCGTCTATTGCCCATCCATTTGACTTATTCCTCTGTGAGATTTTGTTCCTCCTGGCACAAGTAGGTATGTAACATAGTTACATAATTATTTTCAACTTTCTGGAATTTATAGAGGTAATCCTAATAACTTTTTTCTCTGTGTATGATTATGCATGCCTGGATGAAGCATGACAATCACTGTTTTTACTGTCTAATTAGTGTTTTCCCCACATCATATTAACCTTGCCCTATCATACTGCAATAGTGATAGTAGTGGTAATAATAGTAATGATAGTAATGATAGTAATAATGATGCTAAAAATTATGACTTCAAGACCATGTCAACCCCCAATCCAATGTTGATTTTTATCTGTTCATCATTATAATTTTTTTTAAATTTCATTTGTTTATGTATTTATTACTATCATTATTATTATTAGTAGTTTTTTTGTCTTTGTTTTTTGTGTTTGTTTGTTTGTTTGTTTGTTTGTTTTTTGCACATAAGATTGTCCCAGACAGCATTGTGTTAGCTTCAATTCTTAAAATGAAAAACAAACTTTTGGCTTTATGAAATGATTGTGGTCAAAGCACTTTTGTGTGGTGTCAACAAGACCACATTGAAGACTATTATAGACAATGGTTAAAAAAAGTATTGGTGTGGAAGAGAGCTGTTGTGGGGTGCAGTACATCCTCATGAATATGCACTTTGAAAATAGGATATTTTGAGGGAAAGCTTTTGGAAAATATAGAACATGGAATATTGGAAAATTCAGCATGAATTTATTCACGTCATTTCCCCATAGCTCCACTCACACCTTGTGTATGCAGTGACATTAGTTTGTCTGCTTATGGATATCAGTGATCCAAGCTGAATAATCCACCTGATGGGTTCAGCTGGCGATGGTTTATATCACACTATGTTCATGCATTCATACAGCCACATCATGGAGTATCAGCGTACCACCTACTCAAGTTCTCTCCAGAGAAGCCACACATATATGGATACAAAGAAACTTTGCTCTTTAGAATGAAACAAAAAATTAAATAGCTTGTGCCTAATTTCAGATGAATCCTATTCATAGTTTTTGATAAAACAAAAGAAAATGCCCCTGACTGTCCATGTATTTATGGTAAATGGATGCCTTGGTATCTCTTGAGATGATTGTTTTTCTCCATCATATATATTCTTAGTTCCTCTTGGTTTTAATTTGAGCAATATAGCAGTTTTGTTGAAAGATTACACACTGACTCATCATTATCTGGTCTTATGAACTCATCTGACATTCAGGTTCGACACAAGATGAGGGAGACAGCCTTTAAAATAATTTTTCCTGTGCATACTATCTGTGTTTGTGTGTGTGTTTGTGTGTGCGTTTGTGTGTGTTTGTGTGTGTGTGTGTGTGTGTGTGTGTGTGTGTGTGTGTGTGTGTGTGTACACACAAGGTTGCACTGGTTCTTAGTGCACTGTGTTCAATCCTTGAAAGACCCCAGACGGGCCATGTCGTCGGCTAATCTATTTTGAGAGGGAGGGATGGTTGATTATGGAAACAGGGTGCTTAGGGGTGAAGGTGGAAATGATGTCAGGGGAGAATACCGGGGAAAGCATCTTCCCCGTATCCACATGGAGGTTTCGTGCTGTGGATGCCACCCATGTGCAATATCGTAGACAGTCTGAGCGTGATTGGATTGTATTAAAAAAGTACGTCAATCAATTGACTGGCAACTAACTAGCAGGTAGAAATCTGTAATGTAGGCTTACTTTGTTTGTGGAAGACCCAGATGATTTAAAAAGATATTTTATGACAAGGATTGGTACAAGAACACATTGTCGGCTCAGGAGCAGAAGGGCGTTATCATTTTTTTATTCATTTTTTTTTGGGGGGGGGTGATATTGAGTAACAGATGTCACATTGTAGAGCTTTATCTTCTGTGCAGATAGTGTCAATTTTAAATTATTTTCATTTTCAGTACAATATTAAAAATTAAAACTGCAAGAGCACTATTTTACCAAATATTTGGAACAATGCTTGTAAATCTACCCACTGTTGATTTAGAAAAGTAAACTTGTTAATTATTACATGAACATTGATTGTATCATTTTTACTTATGCTCAAATCTTACAATGCAGTAGCACCCTTCTCGTTCTCAACTGACAATGTCTTGATAAGTACAATTTCGTTCTGATGATCAATACCCCAGTTTTGGAATGCCAATCATGTATCTTAATAGGAATTTATGAATTTATTGATTTTTATGCCAGGTGGGTAACCATTTTAATGATTTGACACAAAAATGGGTAAGAGGGAGTAGACAGCAAAGCAATTTGGTTGTCAAAAGCTTGCTAAAGCATGTGTTACATGGTCTGTCTTGTTAGCACAGGAAAAGTCTGATTTTACTTTATTTTGTACTGTCGTTTTCCTGAATCTTAATACGCTGTCAGTCCACCCATAAGAAGGTGCAAAAAGTGTAAACAAATGTCTGCTAAGATCTTAATTAAATGCAATGAAACACTCTCTTTGACATTAATATCTGTTTATGAGAGGTGTCTAGTGTTTGAGACTATCCAGATGTATTAATATTCTAAAGGCATGTAAAACACCCCACAACATTATACTGCTTGCTGTATCATGTCAAATTGTAACGTGGTGGGACAGTAATGAGTGTACTGAATCAAATGACCTTTCAATTAATCGATGAATCAGATATTGATATCAATACCAGTACCAGTACTTACCAGTACCATTGTCTCAAATACAGACGAATATGTGTTGGTCAATTTGTGTTGATATTGCCATTGAGAAAATGTTTGTTAAAGGCAACGCATTTAGAGAACTTACTTTCAGTTGTCACATGTGAGCAAAGGACTTTCAATAATTTTTGCATCAGACATAAATGCAAAAATGTATCAAAATACAGCCTTGTAGGAGTCTTAAGCTCCAGCATGAGGCGACAGATTAATTCTGCCACCGGCATTCTAATACCCCACCCATTGCCTGGATAGTTTTTTGTCTCTGGAGTGAATAATGTAATAATGCTGTCACGCTGAGTGAGAAACTGAGCATGAAGGGAGGGAAAGACAGAAAATTGTTAACTGTCAAAGACATGTCACTGCCAAAGAGAATATATTCAATATTCTGTCTCCCTGGATGTCTGTCCTACCTCATAGTAGATTTAATTGTCCTGTAGAGCAGATATGGCATATTGTGTTTTGTATGGACAATGTACCGATGTAGACACTGGTGAGATATTTTTGATTTGAGTATCAAAATGAATGATATTCAACCCTCTGAAATGATGGGGGTTGTTTTTAATATGGTGTATAGTTTGTAATTATATTTTATAGTTTTTGTTTGTTTGTTTATTTATGTGTTTGGTTCAGATGCTTCCGCGTTCTGAATAAAAGAGGGAATATTAAGATGCAGAATCAAGTCATTTTCAAATGTAATTTATTTGTTCGAATGAATGGTTAGTTGTTTTTTTCATCGGAATGAGTGGTTAGTGGGTATATTTGTTTTTAAGAATGAGTGGCTAGATAATTGAAAACAAATGATGTAGCACAGCAATGCAGAATTTTAGTGCAGTACTGACCAGTGTAATACAGTGAGCATACAATGTATTTATTACTATGCCAAGCTAACAATAATAATGTAATACAGTGCACAATCCCAGTTTGTGAGTATACATATAAAGATATAGATCTTTAATAATTACATGCTACCAATCCTACAGATTTATAAAAACAAAACATTATAGAGAAACTTTAAGACTCCATGACTTTGTAATTTTAGACACAACTCTTATCAATCAATCAATCAATCAATCATAGTTTATTTCCAATCATCGAAAATCAAAAAACATAGTACAAAGTATACATGTGATGAAATAATATTGTTCAAACGTTTGCAAAAGATTCATGTAATATGTATACGAGACA
Organism: Diadema antillarum; assembly: GCF_040938485.1. Lineage (NCBI taxonomy): Eukaryota > Metazoa > Echinodermata > Echinoidea > Diadematoida > Diadematidae > Diadema > Diadema antillarum. The sequence continues at coordinate 2,110,429 of NW_027271721.1, forward strand.
AATGATAGAACAACATATAACATGTACAATATTTAGGAAAAACCTTTACCATTCCCTTTTATCTGATTTGCTTTATCCAAGCCAGCTTAGATATGGCTGGTGTGGAATTGTGCTTTAATTGATTGGTTGTGTGAAACCTGGATCATGTGACCCCAAAGGTAGTTCAAACATCTGTAATGGCAGAATAATCAGCTGTTTTCTCTTCCCTGTCATTGAAATGACAGAACTACAACACCAATTACTGAGTCTGAGGTTTGAGTTTTATTAGTATGGTGTGTGCCTTGAGAAGACAATTAACTGATATAATTAACTGGTTGCAGACTAGTCCCGTACGTACTTGGGCAGATGTGTATTAAAAATGCATACTAGAGAAAATTAAGCTCGTCCTCAATGGGTTAATCCAGGTGAAGGATCATTAAATAACACTTCTGAAGAGTATGGGCAACTGGATAGAATAATGTCAGCTGTAATAAGATGGACTATGGCTAATTACCATGCTATTAGTAAAGAACAATTTAAAAATTCCATTCACCGATAGGTAGTGTGTACAAGAACCTAATTAACAAAGAGGTGATTTCGAGTGCAATTAAGGCACAGTGTCTGTGCTGTGAAAGTGCGTCAAAGATGCTAGCATTAGTGGGAAGGGCTATGGTATTGTGATTAGGCGGTGTCTTTGTGATATGTGTGTAGTGATGCAATACAAATTGGTTTACACTTTATTATTTTGCAGATTATTTCAGATGTTAAGAAAATAGAAAAAAAAAAGAAGCAAGATTGGCCGAAGAACTGTGAAAAATTCCAATTCCATTATTTTCAGTCAAAACAGTGACAGCTTCTTCAAAATTTGCACAATACCTCGTGGGATGATGTAATAATTTAATTAAAGAATATTAGTAATGTATTCATGTTTCAGAATGCGTGTTATGATTTGAACCTGCCAGAAATGAGTTTCTGAAATGAGTTTGTTACTTAAAACTTCACTCTCCTGTTGGCTTGCAAAAAAAAAAAAAAAAAAAAAAAAAAAATGGTACTAGTGCGGTTTATGAAATGGTTTTCAGCTATGATTTTTTCATTAGAAGACTATAAGCAAAACAAAGGATTGCTCTTGAATTACTTGATTTTTAAGAAATGCTTCAAAATCACAAACCTTGGGAAGGAGTCATTGTTGTTTGCCCGGGAGAACGATGCAAACGCACGTGATTCAAGGAGGTTGTGCCCTGGAGAACGACACAAATGCTGGCAAGGCCCATAAGTATAATGCGCGCCTCATGATCACATCATTCTCCTGGGCGCATCTTCCTTAAATCGCGCGTGTTCGTGTCGTTCTTCCGGGCACATAATGTTATATCTAATAGTGACCTCAATAATGGGTAGGATGCACCATTTCCTCAGCTTGGACACAGCAATGCATTATGATATCAGTGAGAATTCTTCCATAAGAATGTGCATAATCATATTTCTTCTGTGGTTGTGGTAGAAATACAAATCAGATACTGTAACACACGATACTTTTGCGAATTGGAGCCGACGGCCTTTTTCGCAGCATGAAATTTTCGCGAGTTGCCTCTAACATTCAGTGCATATACTGTAAAAGTGGATATTTTCGCGTGACTAATTTTTCGCACTTGGCCGGGTAAGGAGAGTTTCGCATGTTTTTAATTCCGCGGAATCAAGACATCATGCACATGACCATATGGCAGGCAAAAATATTCGCGTGCTTTTATTTTCGCGCTAGTTTCTGGTTGCGCGAAATGCGCAAAAATTTCAACACCGCGAAAATGTCCACTTTCACAGTAGTGTAGACAAGAACTTTTGTGTGCATTTTAATTTCGCAAATCTTGGCTCTTGCAAAATTGAAATGCATGCGAATATTCTTTATTTTACAGTACTGGTGATTTGCCCCTTTAAATTGTTGGCTGCAGGGGATGATTGACTCCAGTCGTGCCATTGTTGTTCCTTTTGTTTCTCAAGAGAAGCTGTCCAGCCATTCCTGCTGGCATGTACCACAGCTGCTTGCTATTGAAATTTTATAGTAAATTTTGCTAGTTTTGATTTATTTGTATGATGACAGGAAGCCATGAATATAATTTCCATGTGGCCACTCAAAGTACTGCAAGCAAACCTAAACTCTCTGAAGGGTTACAGGAAAATGAATGAGCCTTTTCCCTTAAAAGGCATGTTGGGAGCCTTGCCCATATGCCCATCCAGGGAAGTGGGGGAAATATTGTTAGGAATACCCAGCCCACTGCTGCATTTTGTTTAATTGTGGTGTTTTTATGATATTCTTCGTTTCAGATCAGAGTTGCAGACAAGACTCCGCCTGAAATGGCATGGATGAACAGCAGACATAAGGTGAGAATGGATCACAAGTCTCATGAATATTCATGAGATCAGTCAGCTGCTACCGCTAACTAGAATGAAAGGGAGGGGGTAAAAGTGTGAAGAGTTTGTAATGCCCCCTCATTACTAAGGGTCTGTAATTTTCAAGCTTTTGTCAAAGAGAAAATTTTGATATTCTGATGAAAGCAGGATTCCGTTTATGAAGGCATAATGTTCGAATATTATAGCAGAAAATTTCAAGGAGAGTTTTTTTTTTTTTTTACTTTGTGTGCAAAATTTCTTCCTAAATACTGCAATGGAGCATTTGAGTGATGATGCTTCGAAATACATTTTAGAATTAAACGTAGGTATATAGCCAACAAATGCTATGCTTCAAAGAAAAATACTTCCATTTCTTTTGGAAAATGAGGAAGAAGAGATTGCTGCTTTCACAAACTTTGCCAAATGATGATGTTTACTAATATTGAGCAGTTAATAAGGTACAATAGTGATAGTGTGGATGTGTCGTGGGGGGGGGGGGGGGAGAGGGGAATTTATAATTGAACGAGGAAGGAAGGATGTTTGAAGTTGATGTGGCTAAATTGGTGAGGCGTCCAGAATGTTATTACAACAAATATATTCCGTTTTCTTTCCATTTCCTTTTGCTTTTCTTTTTGAGGAAGGAACAGACTATGGTGGGATGCATTAGGGTGGTCCTTCATTGATTCCTTCTTTTATGTTTCAATACTTATCAGCTGAGCTAAATATGATTTATTAAATTATGTTATCACAAGGATGATGAAGACTGTGGAATGAACAGTGCACCACAATAAATTCAATGCAGGTCATGAATTGAGTTCTCCAAAACATGATCATGCAGTGACTTCAAACTGAATTGTGCAAAGATTTATGTGCATGCAACATCAGTAAATAATTAGTTGACTGAACAGTTCTATATATATTATTATTCATGATAGACTGGGAATAAGTACCCTTGCAATCCCATTTCACAGATAATCATGCATGTATGGTTCAGAGAAACCTGTTTCCAATATTGTTCATTGCACAAAAAGCTGATTTTCCATTACTGCTGGATAAGAAATTTGACTTAAGATGAGATGTAAGCAAGAACATTTATATTAAAATCTTCTGTATAAATCTCCAATGACTCACATTTGAAGGGGAAAAAAAGAAAGTGTTAATTGTGCAATTAAGCATTTTACCTTAGGTATTCAGGTCTCGGTATAATTCCTCTCCATGTGAAGTTTGCAGTAAAACAAGGAATGTTTGCATGCATTGTAATTTGGCTAGAGCGAAGATTTGCGAAATTAAAATGCACACAAAAGTTCTTGTGTACAGTATATGCATTGAATGGCAGAAGCAATTCATGAAAATTTCATGCCACAAAGAAGGCCATTGTCTCCAATTTGTGAAAATTTCTTGCCATGAAAATATCTTGCTTTACAGTATACAGAACAAAATAATCCAAAATGAAATGAGGAAGTAGAAGCTTCAGTGAAACCAGACAGAAAGGCAAGAAATGGTAGAATATCAGAATTATTATATTTCATTAAAATGGTAATATTGGTCAAAATCACATTTGAAAATTAGCTAATATAATGATGTCTGCAGTTTACCAGTCTCCCTTTGAATTGAGTGCAAAGAATATAAAAATCATGTTATATCAGTGGTTTAAAACTACAAATATTTCTCATTTGAATAAGTCATTGCTACAAAGTCATTAAAACTTTGACACAGTTTGCTGCTAATGATTTAAATCAAAAATTAAAATCTGAGGGAAAATTTTTGTGCCGGCAAAGGGATGAAATCACAGTTAATTATCAGTGGTTCAATAAATTCTGTTCTCAATATTTAATAGCTTGATCTTCCTTGAAACTGGACATATTTCACTGTTTTTACTGTAGACTTGCTGGAAATTGAACAAAACAAAGTTTTTTTTTTTTTATAGGTGCAATTACAGTTGCCATGACAACGTCATGTTCTGAAGTACTTGCCTCTCCTAAAGATTCTGAAACCATTTTCATAAGCTGTTCTTTGTGACCTCACTTTGAACTTCTTAAAGCCCACAAATCCCCCACGCAGTATTACTGCATCATGATTGTCCCAGGGGCTGAATGGATAGCAAATGTTAATCATATGCATGCTTTCCCATTTTGTGTGGTTTCGCCATATTTTGTTGTTGTTGAATTTGTATAATCTTTGTTCATGATAGATGAGTAGGGAAATGTACTCAGAACCATGTAATAAAATGTGAGTGCGTGGGATAACATACTCTGGTGGTATGCAATATGATACGCATGTTTACTTCTAAAGTAATAATCTTGTAATGTGATATTCTTCAGTATTCTCATTTTGCCATAAATATTTGTGTATTTCCAGGGAAAATGTGATTGTCATTGTGTTTTGTATGGAAGAAAAATTTTAGTTAAGAACTAAAGGCTGAAGTTCAAAACCTTATTTTTCCAGAAAGAGGAAGCTGTGTTTAAAACTATCCAAGAGATAGGATTTGATATTAGTGGTCATATGATGTGTTCCTGTAGCTGTCGTACATTGTAAGCTGCCATGATAAATAAATGAATAAATAAATAAATAAATAGATAAATAGATAAGTAAATAAAGAAATAAATAAATCTCTATATAAATAAGTACACTCAGCAAAAAAAGAAAGTAAACACTTTTTCAGGTTTATATTTCTCATAGAACATTTGGCTAAATTAAGTTAATGTATTATATACCATATTAAAGGTAATTTAATTGGCTATCAGCCTGGTGGGTCAATAAAAAGGGAAGGTTTATGCATGAGTGCACACCTTTGTTTTACTCTTCCATGGCACAAAAGTAAAAATTGCAAAAATGAACAAGTTGTCATTCATGCGTAAGTGCTCTTCCATAGAACAATATGAACAAAAGAAAAATTCAACACAATTAGATACATGGATTAAGTCGCAAAAAAAACCTTAAATCTCTATAACATCTTTGAAGCCAAAAATTTAAAGACAGGCCAAAAATAAGGAGAAAAAGGAAGAATCTTGAGTCAAACCCAAATTCAAATGAAATAAGAGAAGAAGCAATATTAACAAAAATGGTAGAAATTTCAATTTGTTTTCAAATTAGGAAAATTGTAAATGATATTTGGTTCAGAAATTTATCTCATGAATCCTTAAATTACGAAATAAAAAGCTTGAAATAAAGGAATTTTGTTTATTTAATCATCTTTATGCCATTACTCCCTATGTCGTTTGAAGTTTAAGCTGACAGAAAATTCTTATTTTCCCCCTTTAGTTAGCCCACTTTTTGTTTGAGGTTATAACAAGATAAAGAGAACAAAAACTTGTTTTTGCTATATCATTCTTATCTCTCATTGTGTTCAACTGGCTTTTTGTTGTCATTGTTTTCTTGAAGTGCATTTCCAAATGAAAGACAACATGTCAAATGTTGCAATTTTTACTTTTGTACCTTGAAGGGCAAAAATGAATGTGTTCACTCATGCGTAAAGTTTCCCTTTGTATTAACCCACTAGCTTGATAGCCAATTAAATTACCTTTGATATGGTGTATAATACATTGATCATCATCAAAATTTTCTATGAAAAATATGAATTCGAAAAAGTGTTTACTTTCTTTTTTTCTGAGTGTAGATTAAATAAATAAATGAGTAAATAAATAAATAGATAAATAAATAAATAAATAAATAACAGTTATTCAGTTCTGTATGAAGAAGTCTAATGTTCCATCAAAATCATAATTTTGTGGAAAATTACCGCAGCACCAGTTGATGACCTTAACTCTTGTACATTTCGCTCACAAATTGACACTTGATTATACACATATGATATCTTTCTAGTTACAGAGAGTCAGTTTTGTGAGGTTAAAAAAAAATAGAAGAATCGAATTAAAGTATCATTACTCTATCAATAATCATGTCCGTAACATCAAAGAGTTCACTAATAGTGACCATCTGAACATGCCCTTTAAGAGCAAAGTAAGGTATAATGCGATTCACACAAGGCAGCAATTTATCTTTGTGGTTTCCTATTACAGGAAGTATTTAAAAGTGTGGATTTCGTCTCTGCCAATCTGAAAAACCAAGGTAAGTATGGAAGTGGGGAAAAAGGTACATTATTTAACTCACCTAGGTAGTATTGTCACCAGCTGGACTGTGTGGTGTGTAACATGTGCTGCTGTGTGTAGTCTCTCATTCAGGCTGTTACTTGAATTGCTATCATACCTAAATTCTCATATGTGACCGTGCACCTCAAAACGAACATAAAGTCGCACACACAGATTTTGCGTGAGGACTGAAAATAAGTGAAATGGGTCAACCTAGCCGAACTTGACTTTTTCATATTTTCTGAAAGAGCGGGTCTTCTTTGACATTATGCTAAAATTTGGTATCATAAAACGGGCGGGAAAGTGTGTTTTTTAGCAGTTTATCTCGAACATTTTTGGTAGAATAGTGTGATTAGGTGTGTCTTTAGAATCCCTTTTTCATTTCTGAAAAACCTTGTCCACACTCTTCACTTTCAACTCTAATAACTTTTGAAAGGATAGTGCTACTGCTTTGAAAGTTGGCATTGATTATGGACAAAATGTGTTAATGAGGCATGCTTAATTTCAGTTTAATCTGATAATCTCTTCATTGTTGTCACTCTGGTGGTTTACTCCCTGTTTTTTGTCCCATTCATCGCACAGCCAGCAGGGTTTGGTAAAGATTAAGCGCTTGAATAGACACTGTACTTCAGAGCCTCTTTTCTCAGTTCACACTTTTCCTGAGTTTGTGCTTTCTTTCCAATATTTAGATAGGTTAGGAGAGTCCATTTGATTTGAGTTATACATCATTTTAAAGCTTAAAGTCTGTTCTTTCAGAATATGGTCTTAACTAAAAATTCATGTCTGGCGACTTTTTGTTTGTTTTGAGGTGCAGTGTCACATATGTGATTCTGTATACATTCATTTACTGTAAAAGTGGAAATATTCGCAGTGTTGAAATTTTCGTGTATTTCGCACAACCAGACACTAGCGCGAAAATAAAAGCACCAGAATATTTTTGCTCGCCATATGTTCCAGTTGTTGAGGTCTTCATTCCGCGGAATTAAAAACATGGGAAACTCTTTTTACTCAGCTGAGTGCGAAAATTAGTCACGTGAAAACATCCACTTTTACAGTAATGAATGCTTACATTGAAATATAAACTGTGGACATTTTATGTGAAATTAACTTGTAATCCTGCAAAGCATCGAAATATTCTACATTCTCTCATTACTAGTATCATAAAACAGCAGGGAAAGGTTTTTAGTCACCTATGAGAGAGGAGAGAGAAAGGAAGAGAGTGTGGGGGAGAGGATGCAGAGAGGGAAAGAGAGGATATACTTGTATACGTTCACTCTCTACTTCCTCATTCTCTTCATATTATTAAGGAGATGTATGATTTGCATGATTGTATTTATAGCTCCAGCTTTCAGACTCAGAGAAAATTTGGTATTAGCATACTATTAGCTAGGGCAATTCGGTGCGGTGTATGTTGGTAATGAAAGCTGATCTTGTCAGGAGACAGGCCAGTGTATGACTCATAATGAGGGAGGATTTCTATGTATATGTCTCTTCTGCCATATTTCAGTCCTCGTTCATGTCTGTATGTGTGATATTATGTCGCATTATCTTTCGCACCCTGTAATTTTTCTTTTACATGGTGAACATTATATCTGTAAAATGCATATGCTGCTAATTCTACGTGCCGACAATTTATATACTGCTCTCTTTTTTTCTCTGTCTTTCTTTTCCTTCTTTATCAAGTACTTGTCATTTCATTATAGAACTGAATAAAGATGATGTGCCCTTTGAAAAATGTGGATGTATGAGCTCAATTTTAAGTCAGTTTAAGACTTCAATTTTAGCATATAAGGATATAACTCTTGTGGAATTAAAAAGCGATAAAAACTTCATGGTACAGCTATTGAATTGTGGTTGTGAAATTTCCAAATACTTGAAATGCCAGGCATGTTTTTTAAATGGCATCTTTAAAGAAGCTCATGTTTGTCCCATGGTGTATTTCTGTCACAGCGTCTGTGAAATCTGCATTCTCCGATGGTGATGACTCATTTGATATTGTCGTCAATCTAGCGGCGGAGACTCAGTGCGGGAGGACAGAGGAGGTACAGTATGTCAAAGGGTGCACGACAGGAGGGGCTATTTCACGCATAATTACATGTAGCAAAGCTGGGTATGTTTGGGCCAGTTCCCCGTACATGAACCTGCACTGTCGCAGCTTTCACATATTTCTAGTTTTTAAATGTTTTTCAACTTCTGCAAAATGATAATAGATGATATTGATTAATATAAAGGAAAGAAACAGACATTTGATTCACATTCATCAATTTTTTAAAGAATGCATACCCTAGAGTTTTACTTCAGTTTCCAACAGCCGTATAAAGATTAGAAATCTCCAGGAAAAGGCCTCAAAATGAATTGCTTATATTTTCAGCTTTATTATTCAGTTGTGCATTGAAGTTTAAATAAAATTGGATTCTATATTTTTCTCTATAATAATGCCAGCATTATCTGAGTTTCATGTCCCTTTATTGCTATATATCTCAATGTTTTTGAAAGTTTGTTTCATGAAGAAAAAATGTATTATGCTGCTTATTTTGCTAGATTTATGTATTTTATGTGAGTGCTTCAGAATTTTTGTGAACTTATGTAAGGCCTGCACCACAGATCATGGACTTTTGTCAATTTTTCACAAATTACTCTGGCTCCACATTTGAAAAAATTGGCCTGTTAGGAATGGGTTTGCCTTTATTTTTCGAAAAACAACTACAATTGCTAAAAGACGGTTTACTGTCTTTCTCCTTGTTCTATCAAGTATTGCCTGATTTACAGAATAAGGCAGTCTGATCATATGTACAGACATTAAAAATTTCCTTTAAAAAAAAAAAACCAAGTCAATGTACTTGATGTGCTAGCAGAGATAGTCTCTGTCTGTACTGATGCTTTATGATTATGATGTGCACATGGCATTCTGTGAACTCAGAGAAAGCTGCATAAAACCTGGTAACAATTTGAGTAAGTACTAAAAAGTAGCATGTTGTTTGAATCTCTTGATTTGATTTATTCTGGGAGTAAAGTTTATCAAATCGCCCTGTTGAGAGCCTATTCCTAACTGAGCTGAAAATGTCGTAACTGGTGTGGCTTTCACTTACTTTTAAAGAGAGAGAGTGATCAAATCACCATGAAAATGCTTAGGAGTTTGTGAGTCTTTTGATATCATCTTACCGACTTTTAAACTAAAGTAAAGGTGAATTAAAAAAAAAAAAGCACCACTACTATCAAAGTTTATATGCTCTATAATGAATTGCCCTAGGTAAATGCTCTGAAAAGTGATTTTATTAGATAAGAAATAAATATAGAAGAAAGGCAACATCTGGTATTTTCATATCAAGCAGTCTGAAATGCTCAGTGTCTTCATGTCTCCTGGGTTTGTTCAAGCTTGAGACAATTTTCATGTGGATATTTATTAGTTTGAATACAATATATAAGTTTGTTATGAAAATCTAAAATTATCTGTAGAATGCTCTTCCCAACAGCCAAACTGTTATGATATGTCCTCAAATTTGATTTCTATGTTTGGTACGCCCCCTTTTGAATGAGATACCTTTTGGGTAAAATTGATTCTTGATATTTTTTTTTCCTATTCCTAAAAACTTGTTTATTAGTTTAAGAGATGATGCCAACCTCTCCAATGTATATTCTAGATTTCCAGGTGAAAATACCTAGCATCCTAGTACCTAGCTACCTAGAAATTTTCAGTTGTTTTGTTCAAGGGAAACATTTTTGTTTCTCTGTTTAAGATGACAAATAAGTTTTTGTACCCAGAGACCCAGATTTGAAAGGATATATATTTGGTTTCCATCAGAGAGATTAAGGGTGTGAACAATCTAAAAAGATTTCATACACTAACTTTAGATGACAACAAAGAAGTATTTTACATCTTACAGGTGATGTCTTTTGTTTTTTTCTTCCACGTCTCTATGGGCAGATTTATGAAGAAGGCATCGTGAAGCTAAGCCTGAATTGTGCCAGGGAAGCTGCGAGCAGAAACGTCAAAAAGTACATTGAGATATCAACAGGGCAGGTGTATTCTTCAGACAAGGTAAAGACTGAAGAAGTCTGCTTAACTCTGTGATTGCCAGTGATGATCTGTATTTATGCGAAGTATACAGCATTTTGATAAGACATGTCTGGAAGGGTTATGTTATATCAGCAGTTTAGTGTGACGGGAAGTGTCCCATTGGCACAAATCTTTTGTCTACTTAAGTATGGTATTGATACATTGTGAGTACCGGTATTAAAATCCCCGCAATTTGATCAGTATCTATCATTGCTGAGTTGATTAATGTAATTTGATATTGTTGTTGTGCTCAGGCATTTTTAATATGTCAGGATATGGCTTCAAAATCTGCATTTCCTTGTCTGTAGTCCGACTCACTCTCGATACTGTATACAGTTTGTGACTTGTGTTGGTTGAAACTAATCTTACACGCATACACGTTTCACTTTCACCTCTATCTGTGATGAGGAAAAGTATGCAGTTTATTAGTGGAAGTATCCTTGTTTATTTTGTGTCAAATCCAGCTTTGAATTCAAGTTTTAATGGTCTTTGTCTCATTTTTGTGATAAAAACAAAAACCGCAGAAAGCCAGCAGTGAAGAAGGCAAAGTTTCTCCCTGGACAGGCATTGCCAAGTGTAAGCTACAGGTAGAAGAACATCTCAAAGAAATCAATGGGTGAGAAGCCTTCACAGATAATGATGAGAATGTCAATATTAATAAAGATAATAGTAATAATGATAATAATACATGACATCATGATAATGATGATGATGATGATGATAATAATAACAATGAATACAATGATAATAGTGATAATAATAATTATGATGATGATGATGATAATAATAATAATGATAATAATAATAAGGATAATAATAATAAGGATAATAATAAGGATAATAATAATCATCATCATCATCATAATCATAATCATAATAATAATAATAACAGTGACAATATTGACAATACATCTCATTAACCCAGGGTAGCCTCTTCAAATATTAGCATTGTGCTTTTACTTCCGGACAATACCTGTTGACATAACATTGTCCAGTAAGGTCCAAAATTGAACTTGCATTTACTAGCAATGAAAACTTTTTGTCGCCATTGGGAAATATTCTGTTGTTTTGCTGACAGCAGTAAGTGGGTCATTCCTTCCACCATTAAGGCCAAATTTCAGGAAGACTTGAAAAAGGTAATTTTAGTCTATTTTTGATAATATCTAACTATCCATAGTAACCAAGTGAAAGGTACAGTATAAACAGTGCTACATCATGTGCCCCCTGAAGCTATGTAAACTGATCATTTTTTTTTTTTCACTGTTGAGTGCAGTGTGAAATTGTGGCACGCCAACATGTGACTGGTATTAGCAGGTGGCATGAATTTAAAGTGAACAAAATATCTTGAAATATTTGTCTGACTATCTTTACTTACATGCTGTAATTACAAAGTGCAAAATGCAGGAAAGTTTCCATGATGCTATTTAAGTCCGCATGTGCAGAATGTCATATGGATCAGAAATGTCTATGCTCGTTTAATACAAATATTGGTCTTGAATGCATGTGTGTAATTTCATGCCTCTGACCGCAAGATATGTTTGAAGTAAGTGTTGTGAATGATAAGTCCTAATAATTCTCTTTCTTTTCAGGTTGAATTACTGCATCCTCAGACCAGCTACTGTATATGGGCTTGGAGACAAATATGGACTAAGTAAGTTTTTTAGTGAAATTCCTCAAGAAATAATAATAATGATATTATTTTATTTTAAGGCTCTCTTCAAGTATGAGGTTGTCCTAAATAGTCAAGAGAACATTCAGGCAAAGTCAGACAAGTCATGTGACATTGATTGTCATTTGAAAGTCGATCAACCGTGTCACATTGAGGTCTCTTAATAGAATCTCAGAGTGACAATTTTTATCTCATCTCTGTGATGTCACTGGTGGCATTCTGTGTTTATGGTCAAAATAGGAGGTTTGTGTAAATGTGTGTAAAGGGAACAACTTCCTCTCTCGGATGATGTGTAGTGATATGACACCCAGTACTTTAAGGAAATGTGTAAAGTAGTCTCATTTTATCCACAGATTGTAAAATGAGGGAGCAATTTACAAGCAACATTAAAGTTGTGCATCCAGAGACAACTCACTCTGAAGCTTGTTGAAGGACCTCTTCAACTATTCATAGATACACTTGTATCTGTCATAATTTCATAGCTTTTGAATCCAATCAAAACTTTGTCTGATCTTGTACTCTTGTGCCATGTTATCATGTCCTCGTGGAACAAATATTCATCTTAAGTGATTTTTTTTAAAATTGTGTGTGTGTATGTGTGAAAACGATTACACTCCTGTCACTAGTAATGTTTTAGCAAGATATGTGTTAATGTCTTGATTACAGCAGATATATATATATATTTTTTTTTTTTTTTGGGGGGGGGGGGGTCATAAACAGGTATGTGTGCATGTATACATATACCAACTAGTTGTTGTTTCAGTCAGTTCTTTAGTTTGGACAAGGACTGATTTTACCTTTGAGTTTTCTTTTGTTTGTTTGTTTGTTTTGTTTTAACCTTTTTGTGCCTGAATGTTGGTAACATACCAAATTATTTGACACTGTAATTTTGTTCTTGTTCTTTATTTTGATTTACCTGGTGTAAGGATGAAATTTGTCATCAATGTAGTGAGGCATAATCCTTTGTTTCTTTATTTTTCAATGTAGATACATTAAAAAGAAATCTTCAGATACCAAAGTTTTGTGTTAGGTATATGAATGAATATATTTGATTTTATTCTTTCCTCTTTCTTTAGCTCCAAGACTAATAATTGGTGCAGTCTACAGACAGCTGGGAGAGAAAATGGAGGTATTAAAAATTATTTCAACAACTCTTTCATGAGATTTTTAGCTTGATCACTGGCAGGACAAGTAAATGTGATCTTATTCATGTCAGCTCCTATTGGAGGAAATTGGTGGCTGAGGAGGAGAATAGCAGACATCATGTTGGACATCAAGAGAATAATCATAATAATGATACAATAATACCTATAAATTTCTAAAGCACAGAACCTATACAGATATACTCTACTGCACTGCAACAGCTTGTAATGTACTTGACATAGTACGCTGTTAATATCTAATTGAAGGGGTAATCTTCTCTTTTTTGATTTGAGATGATGTGATTCTCATTTGTAGTGGAGATTAATTTCAGTTTGGGTGCTGCACATGCATATCAGCTTTATCCAAATGTTATTTCTGTTTTGCGCGATATGATACTGATGAATCTTTAGAGCTACAGAGGTTGGGGTATGCTTACAAGATGCAAGTTTCAACAGTTTTAACAATGTGACTAGAATTGATAGAAGGGAAGAAATTAAAATGGGCATCAAAAATTGACAGAGATTACTGAAAACATTTGTAGATTGGGACAGAAAATGCATGGACACATACATATACTTTAGAGGGACAGTTCACTGTATGCAAGTCACATTTCATGGTGTGTGGTGTGTTTTTAATATTTATTTTGTGAATTGACTGATGTGGGTGAAATGGCAAACAAAATTGCGATGTATAATGTCCCCCAAGGTCAGAAATCACTAACTTTGCTCTTTAGAAAGGGATTTTACTTATTTTTTTTTTTATTTTGTGACTGTGGTTTTCAAAGAGATTCAAGTACTGACAGACTTGTCTTACAATATCCAGTGCAGGAAATATTATGCGTGTAAAACTTGTGGTGTGTGCAGTATATCAGGTAATACTTGAATGGAAACTAGAAGGGAAGCGGGATAAAGGAGGAATAAATGCAGTCTACTCATTATCCTGACAAAGAAGAAGAACACAAAAGTTAAATGAAAGTGAAAGTATGCTAATAAGAGATGAAAGTGACCTATCACAGATATCCCTGTAGCAATAATACTGAATAGATAGGTAGTTATTAATTTGATAGAAGTTTTGTGTTTGACTGTACATATCAGAAGTGAGATGTGAACTAGTATATTGATTTGAAATTACCAAGCACCACTCACAGATCAAATAGAAGAAGGAAACGGACATTATGTAAAGTACTATACCTGGTCTTGTGAGCTCATGAGTTGACTTACCGCAGACTCTGTTTGCTGCGTTGTTGATACAGTATCCATTGTCTCCCTTGACCTGGTATGTGGTACTTACAGCAACAGCAGCAACAACAACATCATTAACAACAACAACAACAACAACAACGACAACGACAACGACAACGACGACAACAACAACAACAACAACAACAACAACAACAACAACTAGCAACAACTACAACAGCCAACAACCAACAACCAACAACCAACAACAACAACAAATCCATTCCTTTAGCTGCATTTCCTGAGGTTTATATCAGCTTGAATAGATGGAGTGCATTCAGACAAAGAGTGGTAGAAATCTCACTAAAATCAGACATAGAATAAGAAAGTGCTAGTAGTCACAATCAAGCATGCAAATTGGATAAACTGATGATGTCATCAGTATCACTGCCCAACATCCCCCATTCACTGGCATGCTAATCTCACTTAATATCTACCAGTAGATGAAGTAAAAAACAAAAATAAACAAACAGTCATATCCTTGGGATCAGAAGATTATGTAGTTAAAGTAATATAACAATAATGCCTAAATTGATAACCCAGAATAGGACATTATATTTAGAATGTTTTCATATAAATACAAACGAGAAAGAGTTGCTAGACAGTGACATCATTGTGGGGGATTATCTGCCACTGCAGATTTTAACTTTTCTGTGGGATAATGAGAAACCCCCTATGAAATATGAAAGAATGTATGATTCTATGGGGAATTCAGAGTTTATTTGATGAAATTTTGTTTTGAAATGGCTGAAATATCCAAAAACAAAGCAGTTCTAGTGGAAGATGGATCCCACCTATTATTATGTGATACAACCTTAGCTCCCTCTACTGTTTGAATTTGAATCCTGTCGGCATTAGGCTCTTTCAATCATTATTCTCTGCACACGTGATCAGTGTGTACCACTACCAGATTGCTTGATCAGGGAGGCTGACCTTTCACCTTCCTGGATTATCAAAGGGAGGGAAAATATTTGATATATTACAACATGTCTCTCTGCTCTTTACGTGTGCCCCTCCCGACAGCTCCTGTGGAGTGCAGACCTGAACATGAGCACGGTCCACGTGGACGACCTCTGCCGGGCCATCTGGCATGTATCACAGCTCGAGGGAAGTGGAGAGGTCTATAATGTGGTCGACAAATCTCACTCGAGTAAGTATCAGACGTTGAAGGGGAAACTCAATATCATAATCTAGCCGATTTAGAAAAGGAAAGAGAATAGGAAAGGAAGACTCAGATGTCAAAGGAATAGAGCTGAATGTTTCGTGAAAACTAGGCTGAACATTTGTAACGAAAGTCTCTAGAGAGCATATTTTGCGTGCAATTTGCAACCCAATAACCTACAGCATTGGATGCCATGTCTTCAACATAACAGCTAGAATGAATGTGGTGTAAAGGATATTATTTCCTCCTTTTTAATTCATTAAGAAAAAAAAAAACTACCAAAGTGAAGGATTGCACGAATTTGAGTAAGTGACTAGTAAAATCATGATATCATCACATCTAATTTGTGTGGGTAGGTGTCACCATTATCATTGCTCTGTAAAAATGTACAAAAGTTGTAAATATCATAACTATTTACCTTTCATTTAATTGTTATGAAGTTTTCTTTGTTTTGTTTGTATATATTCTGCTTATTGAAGTAACATGGAACAGAGTTTCTCTTTAAGGCATAAACCCATTGTTTGCATGCTGTCCCAATTTCCAAAAAGATATTTGGTACATAGATATCCACCATCGATCATCAGTGAAACATAAATCAAAATATAGATCAAACTTCCCTACGGTTAAACAGTGTTTTGTAAAACTTCTCCTGCCTATACAGTGTAAACTGAAATTGAAATTAGAGTAATAATGCTGTTAAACTGAATTTATTGTGAGTTTTGAAAAACAATGTGATATACTGGATTTTACAGCTGTCATTTCCTCTCAATGCTTGTGATGTTCCAATATATATATATCATCATTATAATATTATATTCCAATGCCTCCAAGATGTGATACCCTCTTCCTGTAAGAAACAGATTAAATTCTTTTTTCTTTTCTTTTTTAGCTGCCGATTATATTTGTGAATATACTTTAACAGTATTAGCAAGCATTATCTACAGTCCCTTGTAATAATATCTTCTCTTGTTCCGCAGCACAAGGTACCATTAGTGAGCTGGTGTGTAGCATCTTTGACATCCAACACTGCTACTTTGGCACAATGGTCTCCAACTTTGCCCGGGTAAGATGAACCATCATCACCACAGAACACAGTTAACCAGCAGTCTGAAAAGACTGGCAGTTGTTGAGACGAAAATCAAAATATTGCACATTTCTAACTCATCCAACCTGAATGGGCATGGTGAGCTCATGCCATGGCATGATTTTACCAGCATCCTTCCATGTGTCAAATTTGTCTTCTTCATTGTCATTTCTCTTCAGATTTTCTGTCCATTTTGCTCTATATAATGGGACAATGTGTAAGATTCAAGACTTTTACCCAGAGTTGTAAAATTCATGAAAAAGATCTATTTGCACAAATCATTTTCTGGTTTATCTCATAGACTAAAGTGAGATACAAAGAACTTTGACACAGAATTTTTAAAAGTTGGCCTCAAACAGGAAGCAAAATAAGTTGTGTGCTTTTTCTCTTGTATACTCTGAAATAAAGAAACATTTGTAATTTTCTTCTTCCACTTGCAGCTGAAAATGAAAGACACTGTGGAGATATCCAATGACAAGCACACGGTGCCCTGGTCAGAGGCGTGCAAACAAGATGGCATAGAGCATACACCTCTCAGTCCATATCTTGATCAGGTAAGACTGACCATGGTCAGTTATCACTATAGGAAGAGCCTCAAACTGGTTCAATTTTAATAGCAGAAATCTGTTCTAGTGTAAATCAGGGAGTTGACAAGTATGGTTAGCCTAGCACATATTCTTGGAATGAAGACACACACACACACACCAGAGCTTAGTATCACCAGACACCTTCAACTCAACAAGGCAAGGGCAACTGATTGACAAATTGCCCCACATTGACATAAATAAGCACTGAATTGATCAGTGTTTAAGTAGTAGCCATGACAAAAGAAGTCATGGGCATTCATACTCGGGCAGGATGTGAACCTATGACCTCCTGATCTTCGGACAGGCATCTTATTCACTAGACCACCGAACTTCTGCCCAACAGCTAGTGTTGATTCTAATAGTTGTATTTTGTGAATTTAAAGGCAAGGGCATGTTTTCAATCAGATATTTGTAGCTAGTGACATCACATACATCAGGAGTATAGCAGAGCATATATATCAATGGTTCCTTAAATATATAGATATAAGGGTATTATCTATCTCATTTTGACTGGATGGAGCAAAAAAAAAAAAAAAGCTGCTGAAAACTGCTTATTCAATAGTGGCGAGCCAATGGAGTAAAATGGAGTCAAAAGGGGCCTGAGCTTTTGCTCCTAGCAGAATCTTCATCAGAGGCAAAATGACAAACAGGCAGGGAAAGCAGTCACATAAAAGGACTACACACAACAAGCACAGTCCGGAGAGGGTTAGGGACACAGAACAAAGAAAACAAAAGGGGAGGGTTGGAGGTCATGGGCAAGGAGCCCAACAAGAGGGGGATTAAAGGAGAGTGGACAGACAAAAGGCAGAGGAGGGTCAGTGATGATCCTGAGGACCAAAGAGGGCAACCTTTTAAGGATAAGGATGAAAAGGGAGGCAACATCAAACAAGATGAGGAACAACAGAGGGACAAAGAAAGGAAAAGAGTGAAATAGCAACAGCAACAGTGGGGGGCTGAGCAAGCAGCGGGACCTAATCTGGTGTACCAAGAAGGGACAACAAAATGAAAGTGAGAGTCAACCAACAAATGCATCTTATCAAACATATCAAAGTGTATATGAAATAATAATAATAATAGCAATAAAGATGATATTAATAATGATAATAATTTGACTGGATGTATGGTAGTGATCCGTTTTGGTTTGGTTTGACCAAGGCAGGATTAATTTACAGATGCAGTCAGCTAAGCACATTGTAGGGGGTTTAAAGGAACCAGAAGATGCAGTAAATGAAATATGACTGTTTGATTGAGGGAATGTTCACATTCTTTCTTCCCTCCATTCACTGTCTCAGGAACTCCTGTATGAGAAGCACATGCTGCTGGATGGTAGTAAGCTGGAAGGAACAGGATTCACCTACATCAGACAAAAAGTGACCAAGGAGGCTCTGAAAGAGGTCAGATTTGATTAGTGTAACCTAACGCAAATTTAGGAAAAAGTCTATATGGGACCGTACATCACAAACCAGCAAAAAGCTGCATGCACTGACTTTGTGTTAGGACTGAAAATAGGTGAAATGGGTCAACCTAGCCAATCTTGAGTTTTTCATATATTCTCAAAGAGCAAGTCTTCTTCTACATTATGCTAAAGATTGGGATCATAGAACAAACAGGAAATTGCATTTTTAGCAGTTTTTCTGGAACACTTTTTTTTTTGCAGAATAGTATGAGAAGGGGTATCTTATAGAGTCCTCTTTCAATTCTGAAAAACCCTGTACACACTCTTTACTTTCAGCTCTAATAATGTTAGACAGGATGACACTACTGCTTTGAAAGTGGGCATTAATCATGGATAGAGTGTGTTAATAAAGCATGGTCAATTTCAGCTTAATCTGATGATCCCGTCATCGTTGTTGCTCCAGTGGTTTACATCCTGTGTTTTGTCCCATTCATCGCACAGTTAGCATGGCTTGGCAAAGATTTAGTGCTTGAATAGACCCTGTACTTCAAAGCATCTTTTCTCAGTTCACACTTTCCCGGAGTGTGTGCTTTCCTCCCGACATTAAGATAGGTTAGAAGAGTCCATTTGAATTGAGTTATACATAATTTTAAAGTTTAAAGTCTGCTCTTTTAGAATATGATCTTAACTAAACCTCCATGTCTGGCGACTTATTGATTGTTTTGTGATGCAGGGTCACATATAGACGTGACAAAGTCTGTAAGAGGATATTTTGTGTGCAATTTGCAATCCAATAACCCACTCAGTCGATGCCATTGCGTCGTCATTACAGGTGGAATGAATATTGTGTGAAGGATATCATTTCCTTCTTTTGAACTTCATGAAAGAACTACCAAAGCGAAGGTTTGCACAAATTTTAGTGAGAGACTTGTGAAATGATGCAGATATGCCTGCATAGCTAGCAGTCATAAGCTGTGAGAATCATTACCAATTTAAATAGTTTAAAAATCATAATCAAAACAGTCATATTACTTGAATTTATGAATAATTTAATATAGGGTCGCAGGTCCTGTCCTGTCAACTACAACCATACCCGAGTCAAAAATTAGTTTGTATGAAAAGCATTATTTTACATCAGCTATGTTGAATAACACTTCAAACTTAACATGTGGACTTGTTTGAAGCTGAGTTCTTCTTCAAGTTCAGTTGGTATTTGCATCAAAGCTTAACCTGTTGAGGACGGGCTGATTTTGCTACAACACTAATTTCCCATAGACCCCTGCCCGAGTATACTCGGGACTCGTCCTCAACGGGTTAAACTCTCACTATTTGTGCCTTTCAATTTGTCTGTGAATGTAAACTGTCGCAAAAACGAAGAAAAAAAGTGGATGCCTGGCTTTCGGCTAATAGATCTGATATAGCATGATGAGCAAACAATAATGCTACAATATCTTCAGTTGCACCTGACATACTTTTCTCATTTTTTTTTTCTTTTTCTTATCTTTTCTCTTTCTTATTTTTCCTACAGATGGTGGATGACTTTGTTGGGATCGAAGTATTCCCTAAATCTCTGGTACCGAGCTGATTCTGTTCCTCAGATTTGGCCAGTAAGATGAGCCTCTCTCTTTTTTCAGCTGCTTCTTTGACCTTTGACCTTTTCGCTGGCCTGCGTTGTAAGCGTTGCCGAGATGGTGTGAAATGTTTCGTTGGTATTGGTTTTGTGTCTTCCATTGCGTCGCTGCTCTCTTCGCGTTGGGCAATTTCAGTACTTGCATGAATTCCACAAGGAGTTTTCAGAAGAATTGTAGTCGTGACTGTGAAAAAATGTGCATAATAAAGCGTTGTTGAAGCAACAACTTTTATTCTTGTTTGTCTGGTATTGGGGCCTTTCACACTAGAGAGGAACTTATAGACATTTCATACTTTTACAATCATATGTGTATCTGGTGTCGCAACAAATTTAAAACAAAAATGGTTCTCTTTCTGTATTGTTTTGATTATGCAAATGCAACTGAGTGGACAGAATTGGACAAATTGTTAAAAAAAAAAATGGATTTAAAAAGAAATGAATTATTTGTCGATATTCATTGTTAGTCCTACACTTTTTCAGCTTACTATCACAAAAGTGTGTTGTTGGATTCCATCTTCATGATGACAAGTGCAATTTGTGGAATAGTTGGAATTATGTACATACAAAGTTAACTTCATTAAAAAAAAACAAGGCAATGTGGTCTGTACTCAAAACAGTAATTGCGATAAGTATTAGTGATTTGAGAGTCTACCTGTACAGTTTGTTGTTGTTTTTTTCTCTCGTCTTTTTCATTGACACTATGGTCCAAATACTAAATATATGTGACAGGTTTTTCTGTAACACTTTTCTTTTTCATTTGGAATTGACATAACTGTTGCTTACTCTGAGCTTGGATGAAGTAAATATTAGGAAAAAGCCAATGACAAAAGTGAAATCAAATGTTATGATATCACATCTGCAGATGTTTTAAATTATGTGTATTTCTACAGACTTCAGCCTCAAATATTTGACTGTGACTTTGTGTGTAAGAAAAAATATGTTTTTAAAGTCTTGCCATTTTAACAGAGAATTGTTATTTATGAAAATTTTATCCAGCTTGATTACTTTTCTGTGATATTGTCATTAGGTGTGCAAGTATCCTCAGACTTTACTGAAAGTGTCAAATGCATTATGAACATTCTGTTGCTTTTCAAAAGTACAAAAACAAACATAGAATACTCTTTGGTTATCTTTCATTTAGATGTGTAATATTATTACAGTTATTAGTTATACACCTTGACATCTACACCTTCACTCCAGTGTTCTGTCGATAATTATTGCATTACCTGAGGCCAATTGCTATTCATTCCAACAGACGTGTGTATTCCTATTAAAAAGGCTGACCAGGTTGGTGTCGACACCAAATTGTGTTTACCTTGATTAAAGCTGAAACTTGCAGGTGGTATCTCATAGGTGATACAGACTAATAGGGTGGTTCGATCAAGATATGGTGAATTAGGAAAATGTTGTGAATGCATTCCAGCCTGCTACAGACCCCCATGCTTGCTACCCCAGGGTACCCAGAGGTGGCCCAAGGTGGACCAGGGTGGCCCAAACTCACAGTTTGGCATGTGAAGAGCCAGTCAGAACTCACTATACCAGTACCTTTTCTCTCTGCCCTGATTATCCACCACCTTGGCCTGAATTCATGAAGGTGGTACAAATGAAACCATGGTTGAAACCATGGACAAAAAACCATGGAGCCCCGAGTGTCGCACGGATTATTTTGTGAATGAAATGGGTCATTTCGTCGACAAAATGACCGTTTCGATAACAAAATTATCATTTTGTGACGAAATGTTCATTTAGTTACAATAGTTACGACGAAATGACTGATTTCGTAATGAAATATTCCATGCGACACTTGGTGCTCCATCATTTTTGTCCATGGTTTAAACCATGGTTTTCATTTGTACTACCTTCGTGAATTCGGCCCTTGTGTCTCTCAGTGGACGAAATCATGTATCTTTGAAAGAGAATGCAGATTTAATAAATACTGTCAGAACTTGATTGTCTTAATCAAATAATAAGACTGTTCGGAAACACACAGGAAATACAGAGAACATGTGTGTGAGACTGAAAATTTGTAGCCATGTGGCAGCTGTGCTGTTTACAGCATACATTCATTTTGTACATTTCCAGAGTTTCTTGTTCTTTG